>NC_137454.1:122240820-122318842 GCF_964235325.1 Thermobia domestica | reverse complement strand
ATATGCAGTTTAGCATGTAACTGTTCCCCCTGCTAGTTACACCATTTGCAAACAGCCTAATACTTTAACAAGATCCAGAGCTTGAAAATTTTTAATAGTCAAATTTCTCTTTCATTGCTACAAGGGGCAGAAGATACTATGCGAAAAAGTTTCAGGGGCGTCATTTAGGGGTGGCAGGAGGGAATAGTTGCCCCCGTAAGAGTGAGGAATATATTTTAATCTATTGTCCTAACGTGAAAGTTACGTCGGTGGTGCTCTTGTTTCCCTCAAGCGAAGTCAAATGACGCCCTTTGTGACTACCATGTATTACACAATTGCATTTTTTCAAGTTTCCATCATTTTGATAACTGTTTATATCTAAGTATTTCAATATCAGGTTATCAAAAGTGTTAAAGAAATTACCTATTTATTACGGTGTTTATGAGTGCTATTACGTTCTTTAATGCAGTGATGCACGAAATGATTGGATACCGCAAGTGACAGAGCTGCACAGCATCCTAATAAAAGATGGTGTGACGAAATTAGGTAGCACTGCAAATATCTTGGTAACTAATTATCCAAGATAGATGGTTGTCAAAAAGCATTGGGAAGACCTTAATCCAGCAATGGATCGACAATTGTTGATAATGGTAAGCATAAGTTTCAAATATAACAATCACTACTAAAGTTATCCCAGTTATTCTTTATCTGAGCATTTGAGATTAAGAAATTATGCTTATACCTAGTTCTGAGAGATCGGTATGTTTAACCTTTTAGCTGCGAAGAATTTCTAAACAGTTACACTAAAATTTACTATTCTGGGTATAACTGAGTAAAATTACCGTTGTCTGCCTTTAACTGGTTCTAGTGAACCGGTGCGAACAGATTGAATAGCACCATTAACTTTGAGTGTTCACATCGCCACTTAAGGAATCTGAGAATCGTCAAATCCCTACGAGATTGAAGTTGCAACGAGAACTTCCCTAAATTCAATGTTTCGCGCCATATCCCGACGGAAATTTTATGGGCTTTTCTCGCCTATACTCGATGTGCCGTGTTAAGAATGGTGCTCACAGTGAACACTTGTAGCAAAAACTGAGTTTGTTCTTTTATTTGATGTATTATTTATAATTGTATGTTAAATGTAATAAATATTAGTCTTAACTCCTATATTCATTTTGAAACTCAATATATTGACTTTTGGCAGGTTCTGGAACAAGTTTTAACGTTTGGGCCTGAAAATGTTCCAAGTTTCTCGATCTTCGGCTTCCTCTTTTAACTCCCAATTACCAAATAGAATATTGTGTAATTTCCTCGCATAGTCGCACCTTTTTCTGACACTTCACTCAAGCACATGTTCCCTTTATCAATTTCCACTTTGACGCGCGGGAAAACTTAGTTCGCACGTTCCAAGTGTCTATGCTGAAATACAGTATGTCACATTCATATTCGTACACATCTAAATTTAAAAGAAAACAACTATATATGAAACATACTGATATTAAAATTGACAGCAGATTGTTGGAGGGGTGAGGTAGGATCATGATAGACAGACATACCCAGTGCAGAAAGGGGTCAAAAGAAGCAAACCATAGAAAGGCAGAAAAGAAAACATGTGAGAACTCCCGAATTTACGCCACATTGTTATTCGTACACTTGTACACAGGCTTACATTTCATAGGCTATAAAGAAAAGAAAATAGCAGTAGAACACGAGCATAGCTAGTGTGACGTCCACAAAAAGGACATATCAACTGGTGGTGTTAAGCGTAGTGTACATAGGTAGATAATCCTTTCAAAAATGGGGAAGAGTAAAGAGCTCGGAGAGAGTCAGAGACAATCATAAAGCTAGCATTAAGGGGGTGGTCGTTAAGAAAAATAGGACAATTAATAGGAAAAAGACACACTACAGTTCAATATATAGTAAATAAATTTAAGTATAGTGGTTCAGTGAAAAACAAATCAAGGTATTCGAAGAAGTGAGAAGGACGAGAGAGTGATTGTGAGACAGGTGAAAACAAATCCCCGTCTAAGTGCTCCAAAAGTCCAAAATATAATAGAATATGCTACAGGTAAGAAAGTAAGGACTGAGACGATTCGTCGAGTGCTACACATACGGCTACCATGGTCAAATACCTCGAAAGAGGCCATTCATAAGTCGTAAGAATCGTAAGTTACGACTTCAGTTTACAAAAGAACATGTTAACAAGAGCTAAGAAGTTTGGAACAATGTCTTATGGTCAGATAAGACTAAAATTAATCTCTTTGGGTCTGATGGGGTCCACAGGATGTGGCCTAAACCCAATTCGCACAACAATGTTGTAAATACCATACCCACCGTAAAACATGGAGGTGATTCATTATGCTTTGGGGTGCATGTCGGCAAAAGGAGTTGGTAAAATTCAATTTATTGATGGTACAATGGACAAGGTTATGTACCCCGATATTCTTCGGAACAATGTTCAGCAAAGAGCAGAAAAATTGGGCATGTTACCAACTTATATGTTCCAACATGATCACGATCCCAAACATACGGCAGGTATAAATAAGGACTGGTTAATTTGGAATATACCCGAACAATTGCACACCCCTCCCCAATCCGCTAACCTTAACCCTATTGAACATTTATGGGCTTATCTGAAACCTAGGGTTCATAGCAAAAAGATTTCGTCAAAAGAAGACTTAAAACGGGTGGTGACGGAAGAATGGGCCAAGATCACTTCTGCCGCATGTACTACTCTTGTCAATTCTATGCAGCGGCGATGTATGGCAGTTATTAAAGCCAAAGGCTACGCTACGAAGTATTAGATATTTTGTTTTTTCATAAGTGTTTCTTACATTCAGTGTTTATATCTAACTGTACGAATAACAATGTGGCGAAATATTGCACATCTTAATTTAGTTACGCAGTTATTTTATATTATATTCATTTGTACATTGTTTCTTTGTATCTGTAATAACAAATAAGTGTTTCAGAAGTATTTATGTTCAAGCAGAAATAAATTTCCTTCATTTGTTTATGCGTACCACTCTATTTTCTTTACGATCACCATGTGTACGAATATGAATGTGACATACTGTATATTCTAATTCTTCCCGCATAAGTCCCTACTCGAAGATCCGAACAAGACACTATTTTACCTCCAGAAGTCATTACCAGATCCTTCCCAGGAAGGACGAAGGACAATATTTACTTTTCACACCTCCATGCTGTTTGACCACCTTGTGGTTCATCCGCCTTTTAAGAAAGTTCCTCCTAAGCAGTAGCGTACGCAGGAATTTATTTCGGGAAGGGTCCAAACTCAATATGAGGGTATTTTATATTAAAATTCCTAAAATTAGGCTAAATTTACAAAAGTCGAAATTCCGAGGACTGTCCGGACTCACCCCCTGCGTACGTCCCTGCACCTAAGGACAAGATGCTCTGACCACGATCCGGTCATTCGCCCTCCGAGGAGGCCCTTGTCATCTGGTAGGTTCTTATCCCGGGAGAGAGTCGGTTGCGCCGCCGACCTACGTTAGTCGAACACGTTGACAGTTTTTTCCCGGGAAGTATAAGTTTGGGATTTTCCCTTGGTTTAGGATGAGACCCTGAAGGCATTCCTCCAACCTCTCCAGTACTACTGCCTATAATAGGAATTTAAAGATCACTTGAATGTTAAGTTTATCGGAGGAGTACAGCATGTGAATATTTGGCATAGTGGATATAGTTGTTAGCTGATCCGTGTTCACATCTTAGTACTTTACTTTTCGTAGAATGAAAAGCTATAAATTATAGTACCAGTTTTAATCTAGTATTATCCTAGTTTTTTAAATCTGATTTTTCAATGATCAAAGTTGTATTTTCTCAAGTTTTCAATTTCCAAACTATACTATGCTTAAGTGTCGGAAGTATTAAGAATTGCTTTGTCAAAGTATCAGCAAAAACTGAGGTATCGAGATGCGGTTTTTTGCGATCGATGTAGAGTCCCAAAGGATAGGTTCATCTCAGTTAATATTCAAACCGAAAGTCTCAAATTAGCCATTTCCGGTTTCAATGTTTATCGCCATAAAACATATGGTAACACTGTTTCGCAAACTATTCTCAAAGGAACATACCATGACTCCAGAATATTTCCAAAACCGGAAGTGGTTGAAATTTACTACCGGTATACTTCCAGTATTTTTAGAGCAAAAGTGGTAGTTTGCAAGATTCAGCTTCTCGGAAGTACGTTGCATTTTTACCCCTTAACCCTCTATTGAATATGGAAATGGTAACTTCGTCTGGGAAAAGTTGTACTTGAATTGTCTGCCGAAAGGTCAGACATTTGATGCAGAGTATTACTTGGCAATATTCACAACAAATTGAAAGTGCAACGCCATTGTAAATTGAACAAATGAGTTACTCTTTCAGGATTTTTTAGATGAGACTAGACTAGGTGTTTAGTAATTCATTACTGGACAATAGGATGAGAGCATAGCGATATCCTCAGATATTCTTTTTTAAATGTCTATTTTAAATAACTTTGAACTAAATTCTGATACGCACTGTCAATGAAATACTAGTATGTGAAAACAATAAGAAGTGTATTCTATTCGGGAGACTATAGGTAATTCTGTTGGAAAAAGTGGCCATTATTTAAATAGAATATTAATAAACGTTATTACGAGTGGAAAGACTATGTACCCTTGAACTTCATTCTATTTGGAAACATTGAGTCAAATGGAACATTTTGACATTTAAGCTACAATGGCAAATTGATAAATATAATTGTTACAACGAAGTAAAGAAAACTCGAAGTATACTTTTAAGTGCGGAAGATCGGATTCTTCCCGATGGGAGCTCTATTGGGTCGGGATTCCATGTTAAGTTGTAGGCCTGTCGCGTATACCCTCGGTCCTGAAAGGGACATACCCAACCAATCCATTCAAGAGCTCATAAGATTGAAGGAAGATTTAGTTTGTGATCCGTGAGCGCTTACAATTAGTCGAAAACCTATGCATGAGGTAATTTTCATACTCAAATAGGCCACAAATCTGGGTATAAAAGCTTCTCTTGCTTGAACTATCGTTATCCATAATTACTTAGGATTTTTAGCTTTGGAAAGTTGTGCTTCTAGATGCCTCATAGGCTTGAAAAATACTTTTCTATATTCTAATCATGAAATAATCAACAATCATTTTAAAAATAACTGGGTTAAACTTTAAAAGCCAGAAAAACTAGTTGAAATGTCAGTTCTTTGCACGATAAGTTAATTAAAATTGCGAAATATTTAAACTCCTTCCCCCAATAGAATATAATTTCAATCCCTGAAATGTCTCTTTTCTTGCTTTAGCCATGTTATGAATACAATTGAAAATTGATATGGTAGCAATCTACCTTAGAGGCGGATTTTTTTTTAAGTACGTGGTCACACAATTTTAATGAATTTTGAAGTTTCATCTTCCTATGATAGGTTCCTGAGATATTGTATCTCATATTTTTAATTCTCCTTTCACGGCTAA
Organism: Thermobia domestica; assembly: GCF_964235325.1. Taxonomy (NCBI): domain Eukaryota; kingdom Metazoa; phylum Arthropoda; class Insecta; order Zygentoma; family Lepismatidae; genus Thermobia; species Thermobia domestica. Next base: position 122,313,380 of record NC_137454.1, on the reverse strand, counting down.
TGATATGCATTGTAATGAAAGTAACGATAAATCCGGTCCAGGCTAAGAAATGGTCAGCTGGCGATCGTTGGGAAAATTGTACACTATTTTATTTAGTTATGCGTAAATACAAAATTCCATGTGGAAGTGCACACAAGGGAATAGTTCGAAATAGCATCGAAAGCCAGAGAGTTTGATGCAGCATTAATCGATTAGAAAGAATTAGACCATACACTCGTAAGTAGCAGAGTAGTTTGGATGAATTTGGTTCTTTTTCTCTTGCCTGCATCAAATTGTTTCCCATTGAATTCCAAGAACTTCAAACCCTCATTACTTCTCCCTGTGTGCACTTCCATCTGGAATTTAGGTTTAGTTGACCAGCCTCTAAATTGTCAGTTCGGTCAGATTCTCAGCGGGCGCAAACTGAATTTCCTAGTAAGTACTAAATACGTTCAAAAGTTAATTTCAAACTATTTACAATTTTCCTGTAATCAGATAACCTCGATATCAATTTGTTGACCAAATATTAGGAACTTGTCCCTCTTCCCCTTAAGAGATTTTTTTTTTGACACACACGCTCATGTTTTTGATCATAGTAAGGGGCTTGAGATACTCTTACTTTTGGCGTACTTTTTAAAACTTGTTCCTCTTATGATAAATATTAATCAATGTAAAGTTATATAAAACCTTGGTCATTTTTAGAGAAAGCTATAGAAATAGCCATACTTTCCCCCCACCCCCCTGAGAATTTCTAAACTCTTGGACACGTGCCAATTAGGTTTTAATAAGTAGTTAACTCCCTAACGTGAGATACTATAATTTTGGTAAAAATTTTAACTTTCCTTCCTTGAAACAAATTTTAATAATAATAAAAAAAGCTGAACCGGCGCTCTCTACACAGCGCATCATTCGCATGAGCATAATCTCATTCCTCACAACATATGTACACGTCCCTTTAAAGACAAAAGTCTTGTTAAAAAAAAAAAAAATCGGTAAGTAGTATCATAAAGGAGATTTTTCGATTTTTCTCTCCCAGTTTGCAAGATTTGAGCCTATTTCCGGTTGGAGTTTCTAATTCGTGTATGAACAGGGTTTTCTTTCTTGCATGCAGTATGTAATAAGCAAATACATTACATATACAATTGTCAGTTATATATGATGTTAACTGTGAAAAACTCAAATCTTAGACTCGAGAAATGGTTATCCTTCACTTTTCACTTGGCCATGACACTCCTGAGACATACAACCCCAATATACAACAATGTGGTGTTGGAATGTATAACACACAGGATATGATTTTTTAATTTCAACGCTTCCAGTGTACCCTAAAAAAATGTAAAGAAATAATTGCCATGTTTTTTTAAAAAAAAAAATATTTAATTAGAATTGAACAATGTACGCAAAATTTCCAATCGATCAGTGAAAACTTTCTAGAGCCTGTAGTTTCCGAGATCTCCTTGTCGAAAGGATTGACCACAAATATATAAACATCCTCAACATAGTTTAAAAGAACTCGGAAGATGGAAGCACAATTCACATGCATTGATTTGAGAAGGCTTATTAAAATACAAAGGCTTTGAACAATAATTTTATATCACTTTATGAAAAAGATAGTTAACCAATTTAGACTACTTAAAGTACAAATACTTAAAATGTTTGTTAAACGTGAAATCTCACAGCCGTAAATGGAAGATTTGAAAGCTAGTTATAGGTTGGAGCTCAGGCGCTTTTAATTGCTGTTGTAGCATTTTAATAGATAACGTGACTACGATCTAGTTCGAGTAGGTATTAACAATTTTTTCACTGTTCACCTACTTGGTTACGATAACTTTAAATTTCATAAATTAATAGTATTGGTGCTGTCCCATATCCATAAGACAATTATTTATACAAAAAATTAAGGGTTTAATGCGATGAACAATGTAACATTTCACGTTACCAACAGTAAAGCTGATTTTTTTTCTTTAATTTTGCGTTAAACCTAATTTCACTACTAGAAATTGAAGCTTGAATATTGAAATATAGTTCAGATTAATTTCTAAATTCTTTTCAGCTATTTTGTCAATACTTACAAAACATACCAGATTTTTGCATGAATTTCCTTTAAAACCTCATACCATTTTCTCAACCTTTTCAGATTTAGTTGGTTTCATCACCTTTTCAACACTGAAAATTCATATAATTTACCATTAGCACCTAACTTCTAATAAAAGAACTTAAAATGAATACACACCATATCAACTTTAGATCTTGCAAGTTTTTGCTACTAATACTGTACTATTATATCTTGGTGAAGCATTTGGTACTGCTGAAACTTAGGTCACTAATTTTATCCACATCACCAATCTAGGTCTTGATTTTTAGGCTCACCCGGACACTATCTAGACAAACCTAGCGCCACAGGCAGGGTTGATGGATCGGAACTAAGCGAAATAGCTCTACAATTTTATAACATTAATGTCCACCAGGACGTACGTAGGGGCTGGGTCCTGGGAGTCAGAGTATTTACATTGCCCCCAAGTAAGTATTCAGGTGGAATCTAGAAATAAACTGGCATACATAACACGAGATTAATGCCTGTGGAAATTAGTCAACAGGACGGTAACAAACGGAACGAGTCATGCTCTTGGTCTAGTGGATAACTTAAAATTTATTTTGGCTACATTGATACATGTTATTTTCATTCCTTTGTTTCAGGAGTGCTGTCAGATATATGGAAGTGGATAATTGAAATAGGAAAAAGAATTTGACTAATTGCTGTTTGTGCTGAAAGTGTGAAGTGATTGTGAGCAGTGTCAGTTTCATAACACATTTGATACAACCCTCCCTTTCCTAATGTTCTGTAATAGCAATCCTGAAACAAAGGAATGAAAATAACATGTATCAATGTAGCCAACATAAATTTAGAAACATCCATACTAACAAGAATACTGACCTGTATTAAGTGCTGTTCGGAAACTTAATACCTCTCTAAACAACGCAAAAGGTGGATAATTGTGTAAATTCAAATACATCAAGAAACAAATGAATTTAAATATAAATTCCTTGATGCTGCAGGTAAATAGCTCCAGGCAAATGGTTATCGATCTGAACCCATATATTCACATGGTCAATATCGTGCAATATTTGGTTATTGGATTTTGAATCTGATCCCAGAGTGCCCAAAATTCAACTTTGTGGTGTTTTAGTACACATGAGACTACAATCTGGACAATTTTGAACAAATTCAGGGGACATTTCTATGCGAAATTCAAATCTTAATTTGAATTTTTGAAGTGTTATTTTTATTTTACAGGTTTTTTCAATATAGTACAACTTGTAGAGCAATCTTTAAGCTTTCCAATGGTGTTTGTTCCACGTCTCTAGTGCACATATTAACAATTTTATGACAATTTTTAATCACTGTAACTAAAAAAAAAAATGCAGTTTTTGGCATTTTTGAACACCCTATATGGGGACACTTTGAGAGGTAATATATGGGATTTTTTCATCTCCCACTGTAATAAGGCTGTGCACAAATTTTTACAAAATCTAAGATAGGTCAGATTTTGCAATTTTATTGGTTTATTTCACATGGAATGTCCCTACATAGATTTTAATTATGAAATCAAAGAATAAATTTTCTTGTACTTTTTTTCCCTAACAGCAAACTTGATATTGCACATTCCACTTGCTCTGAAACTCAAATGTCTGCAGAATCTACTTCGCTCCCATGAAGATTTACTATAAGGGAGAGTAACGTTGTGTAATGTCACTTGATTGCTTTATGCGTAGTTACTATACAAGCTTCTTAGCGCTAAGGCAATGTTAGTCTGAAGTCACTTTTGGCTAGTAGATCACAGACGGATAAATTCTAATTTAAGACTAAGGTCTGTACTAGGGGCCGCGGTGGCTGATAGAGCATTCCTCTGGTGCATGGAATCCCTGGTTCGATCCCAGCTCGCGCAGTGAACTTTGTGGTGGACAGTGTGCGTGGATTTCCTCGGAGCTCTCCAGTTTCCTCCCAAGTTTTTCATGCCATAATTTCATTTTTCATCAGTCTCCTTTAGCCTAGCCGGCTTACTGTGGGACGTAAAACTAAATTTCATTTATAAGGTCTGTACTACGGCTTCTACTTGATAGTTGAAGCATCTTGAACAGAGCCACAGATCGGAACAAGATCAGGTATGCATTAGCTGACACCAGTTCAATTCCCTTAAGTTCCATGTTTAGCCCTATTTCTGGCTGTTCGAAAAATGGTTTTCTGCAGAAGTCAGTTTGTTCACCAGTACAGGGAGTTTTAGCAGACAATTTACAATGTTCGGTTGACACGGCTGTCATCCAGAATGTATTGTGAATTATCCTCGCAACTTCAAACCCAGTGTTCGAAACTGTATTAGAAGAGATTCCGGTATCTGGCTCTTGAACCAATGCACATCAGTTTCGAATCCTGAAGAAAATATTCTAATGTTACTTCCACCAGGAAACTAAGATCAAATCTTTTCCAAAAGTTCCCTAAACCTCTAGCCTGTGCTTGATCTGCCCTGAATGCTTTTTGGTCCCTTAACCACACTGGACTGTCATGTCATGCATATATAGCATGAATAATTAATTCTAATCTGGGGTATGCCTCCACGGCGCAGTGTTCGGAAACTGAGAAAAAGCGGTCAAAAAGATTTTGTAAACTTCGCAGCCTATGAAATCGGTATTGATATTTGATTAGAAGTATCTCTCATGCTTCCAAACTCGGAGTTTCAAGACATAGGAATATTTTCGCTGTCCATAAAATGCATATAAACATGAATAAAAATGCAGAAAAATAAAAAATGAACCAATGTTTTAACCATTTATATAGTTTCTGAGGTCGATGATGGAGATTGAATAATACATTGGACTAAAATACTGTATATATTGAAGAGTTTTGTTATCCATTGTCATATCATTTGATAGTTTTGTTAGTGTTACCGAAAAGTTAATATAAGCTGATGTTAGTAGCTCTGCAGTATAAGCTTATCCTTATCTGCAAAATGAGTTGACCATGAGTAGTACAAAGGTTGAGCATTGGAAGTAGCTGCAGCAAAGTGCAGCTGAAGGACTCAGCCTCATCTAATTGGTAATGCGTGAGTAATGTGGTCGCAATCGAGATCTGAGCCTTACAAAGGGAAAAGGCATCTTGTCTGGTACGTAATTTGGATTGTCCTTTGTTCCTGAATCAGTTGTAGAGAAAGCATCATACATATTGCAGTGATACTGTCTTGTGGAGCTGCTGTATATCACACGTCAGTGCAGTAGTAGGATTCTATACTGAATCTTTTAATCTTACCGAAACAAAGTAACTAACTCTAACTCTATGGCCTATGGAACCCGGAGGTTCAATGCCGCGTTCACAAAAGCTCTCCACTGACTTCTATCCTTAGCTAACTGCATCCAGTTTCTACTCTGTATTCCAATCTCTGCGAGATCCATCTTAATATTGTCCTCCCATCTGCGCCTAGGTCTTCCTAATGGTCGTTTTCCGATTGGTCTTCCAGTCAAGACTTTGAAAGAGTCTCTACTTTCTTCCATTCTAGCTACATGGCCCGCCCATCTAAGCCTCCTAGACTTGACGACCCTAACAATGTTGGGTAAACCATATAAATTATGTAGTTCCTCGTTATGAAGTTTCCGCCATTCCCCATTCCCGTTCCTCTTGGGTCCGAATATTCTTCTCAGGATCTTCTCAAATACTTTCAGTCTGTTCTTCCCTCAGAGTAAGTGACCATGTTTCGCAGCCATACAGAACTACAGGCATGATTATAGTTTTGTATATTTTAAGTTTCAAATTCCTCGACAGAATTCGCGACAAGAGATTTTGAACCGAATAGTAACACGAATTCCCTGCTTTTAGTCGACATTTAATTTCTCCGTGAATATGGATTTTCCTCTGTTAATATTGATCCTAGATATTTGAAAGTATCCACTTTATCAAAAGTATTATTTAGTATTTTAACGCATCCATAATTTGCTGTATTCCGGTCCCGACGCATTTCCATGTATTTAGTTTTCTCTGCATTTACTTCTAAACCCATGTCCCTGCAAGCGTTTAATAAGATCTCTGCATTTCTTTCTATTCTCCTATCATCTCCTATTAAATTTACATCAGCATATGCCATAACCTGGTGAATACCGTTCAACTGTAAGCCCTGGTTGCTATCTTTGATTTTCCTTATAGCGTATTCCAAAACTAAGTTAAATAATAATGGCGACAACGCATCTCCTTGTTTCAGGCCATTTTCGACGTGAAAGCTCGTGGACAAAAATTTTCCTACCCGGATTTTACTTTGGGATTAATTTAAACATATCTTAATTAATCTAATTAGCTTTCTCGGTATTCCAAGTTCTGCAAGAACGTTGTATAATGTTTCTCTAACAGTCGTACGCCTTTCTAAAATCAATAAATAGTTGATGTACCGGGGTATTCCCACTTTTTTTTTTTTTTTTTAGTATTTGGCGAATGGTAAATATTTGGTCGATAGTTGATCGATTTCGTCTAAATCCGCACTGATAATCTCCAATAATTTCATCTGCGTATGGGGTGTCTTGCTAGCAGAATATTTGAAAGGATTTTATAGGATGTTGACAGAAGAGAAATGCCTCGATAATTATTAGTCAGTTTTGTCGCCTTTCTTGTGGATTGGAACAATGATTCTTTCCGCTCTTGTGGCAATTCTTCCTTGTTCCAGATAAGGAGAATGAGTTTGTGTATCTTGTTCCACAATTTTTCGCCTCCAGCTAAAATTAACTCAGCCGGAATTTCATCTACACCCGGAGATTTGTGTTTCTTTAATTTCTTTATAGCGGTTTCTACTTCCATTCGGTTGGGTTCTGGAATATACGGTTCTGCGGTGTGTATCTCATTTTCTCCACGCACATTAGTTTTTGGCTGCGTGTTCAGCAAATCGTCAAAGAAATCTTTCCATCTATTTAAGAGGCTATCCGTGTCAGTGAGAACTGTACCGTCAGATTTCTTTAATATATAAGCACGAGGTTGATAGCCTTTCTTAAATTCGTTGATTCCCTTATACATGTCCCGGATGTTTTTATTTTTACTATTAAGTTCCTTAATTTTAGCTTTAAGAAAAATCGCCTTTCTTTGTTCTAAAAGTTTTGGAAGTTTCCCGCCTGATATCTGCGAAATTTTGTGTAGTCATTTCATTCGGATTTTGTAGCCAGCGTAATTTTGCCTGTTTTCTCTTCTCTGCTAGTTTTATGCATTCCTGGTCGAACCATAGTTTGTTCCTACGTATTTCCGCGTGTCCCAATTTTTCTTTTGCTGAAATTTTAATGCTCTCTAATTTCAATCCAGGTATCCTCAACACTAGTGCACTCCGAATCTTCTAAAGCCGAAAATCTATTCGAAACTTCAATCTGGTATTTCTCTCTTACCTGGCTCTCTTCTAATTTCTTTAAATTGAATCTGTTTTCGGACAATGAATATTACCTTTATTCAACGATAACCTCTCTCGTATTATCGCTGCTACCAGGTAGTGGTCAGTGTCACAATCAGCTCCTCTAAACGACCGGACACCAATTATGCTAGATTGCCTTCTATCTACTAAAACGTGATAAATTTGATTGTGTGTTTTCCCGTCTGGTGATGTCCAAGTGTATTTATGAACGTCGCGATGTGGGAATTTTGTACTCTTCACGATTAGGTTTTTGGATGTTGCAAAGTTCACGAGTCTAACACCGTTGTCATTACTTTCCTTATGCAGACTTTCGTTCCCTATAATCGGTTTGAAAATATCCTCTCGTCCTACCTTCGCATTGAAATCCCCTAATAGAATTTTCGTATGGTATCGCAGGAGTTGGTCAAATATCCAAGCCGAAACAAAGTAATGCTAAACTAAATTAAATTCCAGTAAGTATTAGTGTTTCTTCGAAGATGGTGCAAGTGCAAAACTGCGAACTTTAATTTTGTATTCTAAGGACACTCACTCACTCGCTCACTTTATTAGCTGCATATACAATTAGAGGGAGAGCACATTGAACCTATAACTGTTCCTTGTATGCATATTAACATGTCATAACTTCGTACTGGCTAGCGATGTCAAGGTCACATAAGGCGTGAACATGTTATGTTTGTCAAATTTCTCCTCACCTTTATTACTACCCTACATTGTTCCTTTGGTTATATTTTGCAGTATTTGGCATCTATGCGAGGGATTTCCACACTTTTGGACCACCCTGAATAAATAACTGCACGTATTGTAGCAGGGGTTCTTCGAATAACTTTTGCAGTAGTTGCAAACGATTTAAAGGGTAATTACGTATAGAACGATAGACGTCCGTAAACTTTTTTTGTCCGCTTTCAAACTATTTTTGTCCGCTTTTTCAAATTTTCGACCACTGCAGCGTGGTGCAGGAGGATCTCCGAATAGTTTCAGGAGCATCTGACTAGTTGATTGGCTGCGTTCTTGCAACCTGTGCAAAACTTAATTTGCTTACTGTGCGGTTTCAATTACCCCATCCTTCGGTCAAGAAAGGTCTCGAGTCTGCTTCTGTTGTTAGGGCCTAGTTCAAATTCTAAGATCGTATGTTTCCGAATAAACTTTATCAAATTACACGGAACGCAGCACTGCTCAGCTTTTCCGAGCACATACTATCTGCATCCGTGCTAGCGAGTACCTTTGATAGCTTTGAATTGCTTCGATCACGTGATGTCACAAACTTTAATCTATGGGAATAATGCGAAGCAATTTTTCTATATAAATATGCATTCTTAACATGCTTGAGATTGCAGCAATATTGAAATTTGTTATAAGCAGCCTATCTAGCCGGTTCGCACCGGTTCGCTAGAACCGGTTAAAATAGTTCGCAGAACAGTGTTATATCCATACATACCGCGCGCATTGACCTAACCAAGAGTGAAAGAAAAGCCAAACAAATTAGTGAAAACACCTGTATTTATCCCGCTCGCTTGTATTGTGAAAACATTCAATTGTTTCAATTTAATGGGCAGACAAGTTTAAATATGAATTCCGGAATTTTGTCCGGGATACTGGGATTTGTGGAATGAATGTGATACGTATTTAAGGGGTCGTCCACATTACGTAACACGGCAAAGGGAGAGGGTTAGTCTTAGTTACGTAACGTGTTTTTTCTGTAATCTTTATATTTCTCAGGTTTATATACAATCTTTGAAACAAATTATTTTATTAGTCTTTCCATTTTTTTTTTTTTTTTTTTTTTTTTTTTTTTTTTTTTTTTTGAAAATTGAACATACAGCCTGTATAAATTAAATCGCAGAAGGGATTTGAAGACTGACACCAGCATGACTGGTGACGAACCCTGCGTGTATTACAATACGATAAAGCTTTTGTTTCGTGGCTATCGCCGCAATGCATTTACGGTACTCTTTTCTGGAGTTAGTTGTTAGCGCTTGAAAATGCCCTCACGTTCCCACTCGTATGTTATTTCTGAGAATAGGTTTAAAACTTGAATCATTACCCACTCTATTCTTCCTATAGCCTCGTCATTGCGGGAACAATTTCTGCGAAATACTACTACATTGATACTTAGTCTGAAGGAAATCGGTCCAAATGCATTCTTTCAGCTTCGGAAACAAGTGTAGTCACACTGCCGAAAGAGAGATGGTAGTAAATCATATTCCAACCCAAATTTTGTTCATTGCAACGTCATTCATATGAGAGCATTGTCATGGAGAAATGTTAGTTTGATAAACTCAGTTTTCCTGTAGTTTGTTCAAAAGGCTTGCTACTGTTGTACTGGTGAAGATGTTTAGGTGGAAGGATAACCATTGATAAGTTATTTTAACTTCGATAGTGGCAGATGTTAGTCATCAATGAATAAGCCTCCAGGCTTTCCGGACGGTTTAAACTATCTTCCCCTCCAACAGCATTTTAGTGTTTCTTGTCTTTTTTCTTACAAAATATAAGACCTTACGGTGTCCAAAACTTTAATCTTTAGAAAATACACTTGCACGAACTGAAAATGGCCCATAAAAACTTATATGAAAGTACTCCCATTTGTGGACATTTCGAGAACTTTACCCTCAAAATACTTGAAATGCTATTGTAGCTCATATTTTCTTAGGATTGGAAACCTTGAGTAATGTATTCAGTTAATTTCAGCATAGTTTCCCCTTTATGTTCACAATTTGCAGATAATTGTTTTGGCTTTTTTTTTTTTTTTTTTTTTTTAAATTTGTAAAACTAACAATACAATGTTGTCTTCCTACTCGAGTATTGATTGTAGATTTAAAAATCCTAACTCATAGGAATAATGAAATATTTGATACCGAAATATGTATTTTTGTTTTCTTTCAGTAAAGTTCTGCGTAGTGGAGTCCTTTCACCAGACAAGAAAGCAAACAGAATATTGTCCCTTACTTCAAAGTAACGATAGTGCAGTGGAATGTGTAATTGGTGTAGACAGGTATATGCTTAATTTTTTTTTTTTTTTTTTTTTTTTTTTTTTTTGTAACAAGTCACTAAATCGGATTATAAAGTGCATATAATTATCTTGATGTAGGTAAGATTTAATTACATCCAAGATATCTAGTTACTAAAACTTAATCCTTTGATGCTTTTTGTGCCTATTGAAACAAAAGCATTCGTTCATAAAGGAAAGTCTGAAAATAGTCAAATGAGAAGTAAACTACATACTTTTAAATTTATCCTTCAATGTGAACTTGCAAATTTGTTTACAAGTGACAAATTTCAATCCGAAGTAATTGTTTAGCGAAGATTTAACCTGGATTTTGTTCACTAAAGCACATCTATTAACGTGATTATACTAGGTCTCAACAATTAACTCGTACAGCTGGTCAGGATTTTTTTTTTTTTTTTAATTATACACTTCTGCATTTGAGTTTAGTTTGGGTCGATTCTGGACGTACCCAGATTTAAAATTTGGAATGAGATTTCATACAAATGTTAAAGCAGTTTAAGGTAACATTAAAACTTGAAACCCTAAAGGCACTTGTAATTTATAATTTTCATTACTTTCTTTGAAGCATTAAATTTTTCATTAGTTTAAGTAATTCTGGTAAATTGTTTTTAAAATTTAGTATATTAGAATCATTACTATTAATTTTTAAAGGGTAAGTTTATTTTAGTATCCGATGCTGTAAAATATCCTAGTGGAAACACTTAAGGTAACTTTCCCTAGAAATAAGTAAATCCTCCTATTAAACGGATGAATTGGGTGAAAAGCTGTCAACAGTCCGTTAAGTCGCAAATTGGTAACAATATTTAAAACCATTACACTTCAAATTGTGCTGTATAATGGAAGTGTAAAATATTTAATATGCGTACCATATTTACTTTTACACTATTAGAAGAGTAGGGGATGTCTCAAGCCTCACTTGCTTTCCCGTTAGTTTCCTAATAAAGATCAAAACCTGAAATGTTCATAAGCCAACATTTTATAGATCAAATTCGGTCCGTTAAATCAAAAGTCCGTTGATTCTAGATCCAGTACGTCGTACGTTTACCAGGGTTGAAAAAATTAAAAAAAAAAAAAAAAAAAAAAAACAAAGAACGTTTTTTATGTTTAAAACATGTTTTTTTTGTTTAAAACGTTTTAAACGTTTAAAACAAAGTACTTTATTTAAAAAAATGTTTAAAATGTTTATTTTGTTTAAAACAATAATCTAAACACATATATATTACATTTTTACACTCTTAGGTATTGCTTGCCATCTATATTCAACCGCTAGATCAAATTTCGGGAATTTCCCTAATCTCGGTCCGCCCAAATGTTCAATTCCGGAGAAAGAAATCGGGATTTTCCCGATCTCCGTTCACGGAATATGTAGTTTAGTTTGTGTTAAGTTCTACTGGTCGTCTGCATTCTTAATCTTTAAACGCCCATTGACGCAACTGACTGTGTCAGGGCTTTAAACCTCAATGGCTCAGTCTTAAACCTCAAATTAAGGCTGGAAGATGGTTTTGGTACCAATTTATTCCTAAAAGATGCTGCTTTGCTGGTGTGCATTTTATGTATATGGGAGGAGTGTAAATATCGTGTTTTTTAAGTCTTTTGGGGGCCATTCCCCCTCTTGAGGGATAGATTTATAAAAATTGTTACGTAAGCAATGAAGTAGGCCACTACATGGTAATATCGTGTATTTGTACTTCTTGCTTATATGGGCTAGCAGGGAGGGGGCAAAGTTAGCCAATTTTTGGAGTTTGTTTTTTTGACGTAAATTACATTTATTTTTACAAGAAACATCAATAGCTCAGCCTTTAATTAAGCTAGAAAGATGATTTGGTACCAAAGTATTTTTGAGGGATGAAGCTTTCCGTCAGTTGCATTTTATGTATATAGGGGGTACGTATTTACGGCCAAGAAAGGAAGGATGAAGTTCGTTCTTTAATTTTTCATAATTTTTTTTTCATCAGGTTTTGGCGGGTATTCCTTCCCCCTTTATGGTACATCCATAAAAATTGGTATGTGAAGCAATGAGGTAGTCCCCTACAGGATAGTAACCTGTATGTGTACTTGTTTATAGAGGAAGAGGGGGGTTAAATTTGATTTTACATTTATTTTCGGGACTTTCCCATATAACACAAGATATATTTCACTGAAGTGGTCTAGAAGCATAATTGTTCGTATACATGTGTGCAGCAAAAATGATTTGCATATGCACGTGGTACTATAGTGGAGGAGGGGAGAGAGAATGTCTAATTCAATGAATCTTTTTTGCTCTTTTTTTTATTTCCTACATAAAACGAATTCATTACGCAATGGCAGCAATGGCTACCATTTCTATTATTGTCACAAGTATGTGGCCTACACATTCATCATTTTGTCAGCGTAGGGTGACTGCAAGGTTTGCCAGGGCCCCGCAAAGTCAATATTTTTATATTTTTAATTTTTGTCTGTTCTACGAATACGGCGGGAATTTCACGAATGTTACCACATTGGAATTTGTGGTCTAAAAGCTTTCCAATGGTGTATAACTCATGACTGTGATAATTAGGGGGGGTCACCAGAGCCCCGAACGTGAGTCTACCATTTTGTTAAAATCCCTGGCGGGCGTCTAGAATTGTGTAGTTATGCCGTAGACATTAATCATTATTAGCTACCCATGTTGCAGATAGAGATGTATCTTAAACTGTTTAGTTAAAATGTCATTTGCTCCTTGTAGGCTACTCACTGCTCTTTTGAGTTGTATTTGTCAGAGCATTTCTTCTAGCTTATGATGTGAGAACTTTTCATTATGGAAATGATAGTGATCACAAAAATACCCAAGTTTTGAAATTGTGAATTTCGATCTTAGAATAGTGTATAGTGTGTTAAACCTCCGTTATTCTTGTAAATTAAGAAATGTTGAAATACTTCATTTGAATTTCTGTTGGTTTAGTTATACGCACATTGATGTGCAGAATTTCGTTCAGTAATTGCTGTTATAATAATATAACTCTGCTTGTAATTTACTCCATGCATAAATCCTGCGGAGGATGGGTTGTCTGTTAGAAAATTAAATTAACTTACTCAATCTGATGTTTTAGTTGTTTTAAACATGTTCAACCACCATCGAAAAAAAACAAAACACGTTTAAAACAATTTGTTTAAAACGTTTAAAACAAACTGAATAAAACAGCCCTCGTTTTAAACATGTTTTAAACACGTTTTAAACATTTTGTTTTAAACATATCAACCCTGACGTTTACGGTACTCACAATTTCCTAAAATTGTACGTAAACATTTAGGGTACAAAAGATTCTAATTGGTATTTTTTCTAACCTCTTAGACTTGATTGTCTGAGGAAGCTCCTTACAGAACAAGCTGATTTTGCTATCTTTGAAGCTGAAGACCTTCTCATTGCATCTAACCAGAAGCCACATAATCTGACAGTTGTTGCAGAAATTAGATATTTTAGACAAGGTAAGAAAATTTTTGTAACTTGCTCCACTAGCCTGCTGTTCTAGCCTCTAAATTAAGAGAATGCAAAGTGGATAAGGAAAACCTTGACCTAGAATCAATCTAAGGACTAGAATGAAATTAGTTTTTAATACCTTAACGAGAACTTGGTAGTTTTCAGATGGTGTCACGAAATCAATCTTGTGGTAAGAACGGCATGACATCCATTAAGAGGGGGGGGGGGGAAACTAAAGTTTGAATTTTGAAAACTAGGTATGTAACTTGGCATTTACTAGTACTTGATGTACACTTCCTGCTCTTGATTCTGTCTTGTTAAAACTAACTTGATTCAACTCGTTTAAGAATGAGACATTTTTAATAGTAACTAAAATTGAATTAACCACGCTAGTTTCAGTTGCATAAAAGGAAGTCACAGCTTCGTAACGAAAACCAAATTAAACCTAGAACTACCACTTTTTCTTTTTAGATGAAACTGAATACGATATGGTTGCTGTAGTGCGAAGAGGAACGAGAATCCATCATTTATCCGACCTTAGAGGACAAAACCTGTGCCATCCTGGATACGGATACGAGACTGATTGGACTGAAGTTTTCTCCAGGGTATTAAAGATCTGTTACTTCTGTTTTAGCGTTAACACTGCTGAAAGCTTTCGAAATATTGAAATAAAATCTGAGTAAAGCAAACTGGTTCTAGTTTCCAAAGGTCTAGTCAAATCCCGAGCCCAGACATCAATTTTCCAGTAACAGACTAATTCTAGCTTCCAGTTTTCCAGTAACAGTAGCTTTATAAAGAAACTAATTTTCTGTCATTAAACTGAATTCTATTAGTCTTGTCTTTATTTAGAACTTGAATGTAACTTCAGAATTTTCAGAATTAGTTCTACATGGCAAATCTTGCAACTTGTAATTAAGCTTTTCAGTTTGTGAATACTCCTGATTAAAATTGTCAAAATGAGACTAAAATAAAATTTTAAATTTTTGAGTAAGATTCTCCATAGTTTTAATATTTGAATGCACTATTTTAAGTGCTATCACAAACTAAATTTTCTGGAAGTATCTGGAAACTTTAGTGATTGAGCAATAGGATTAATCTTAGTAACATTTCTTTCTAGTTTTTCGAGGAAACTGTTGTACCCCAAGGTTGTGACAGGAAGATGACATCAATAGAGAACAGACTAAAATCCTCGGTGGAATTTTTCAATGAGGCATGCAAGGCTGGTCCTTGGGTTCCAGACAGAACATTGGATATGAAACTAAGTAGGTGGATGTGAAATTCGTATCTGAATTAACTGTGGATACGAGAAACCTAAGAATGAAATTAGAAATTTAGGAAATCAGAACTTTCAGTATCTTAATGTAAAACTTGTAACAAATCAATTTTAAGCCCACAAATAAGTTATCTTTCATATGCAACTGAATATTGCTGTAGTACACTAAAATTGCTACTTTCTGATAACAGGAAGTAATACTGTTTGATATTTTGCTAGGCAGTTGATACGTCCTACATGTAATCGGAAAGTAAATGGACCGTATTTGAAGCAGTAATTAGCACCCTCACGACTGTTTAAATTCTAACTTTTAATTTTGTTTGGTAGAGCAAAACAAATCATTGCGCATTTTTTTAAGTTTCTAGAATACAAAGTAAAAAAGTTATAATTTAAAATATAGTATGTCATTGCACAGGCGAATGAGATTAGCTTCTTGAGATGGAAGCAATTGAGCAATAATTTTAAATTTTTAATAGCTTCGCCTAGCCCAAATTCAATCCGAATAGCAAACTAAGCAGTGGTCCTGCAAATTTCTAATTAGTTGAGATAGTAATCATTTAAACTTAATGTAGGTAACTGCATTAGTTACTATGTTTGAAGTGTAAAACTAACCCAATAAACTATGCATAAGTGTCAAGTCTTACGGAACGGCTTTGTTCGTCCGTCAACGGATATCAGCAAACTTCTAAGAGACAAGGCTTCTTTCAATCGATTCAGTCTGAAAAATAGCTTCAATCTCCGTCAACTCGTTACTCAAACCAGAAGTAGTTAAAATTATTTTTCCGGTTTCGTTTATCGCCATAGAACGAAAACTAGTAGCGAGAAGCGGTTTTTGCAAACTAGTCACTCTGAAGACAACGTATACTTGCAAACTCGACCAAAACCAGAACTGGTTCAAATTTAATATTACGTAGTTTCAATATGGATTTCCACAGCAAAAATGGTAAGATAGGTTTTCTGCAATATTCATTTTCCAAGTAAGATTCAATCTTCATTAATCCTCTATTCAAATCTGAATGGGTTCAAATTAGTCATTTCAGGTTTCAACACTTGTCGGCATAGAACAAATGGTAATAGCGGAAAGCGGCTATCAGCAATCGGTTCAGTGTCTCAAGAGCGTAGTCACAATTCACAACTCAACCAAAACAGGAAGTGGTTGAAATTTACTACTTCCGGTTACAATAGATTTTTATAGAACAAAAACTGATTTAATTGTCCCAAGAATAGGTTCTCCCGTAACCATATTCAGTTCGAAAATAGTTCAAATTAACTATTTCCAGTTTCAACCTTTATCGCCATAGAACAGTAAGGTAGTGTAATGGCTTTTTTATATACTTTGCGTTCGAGGAACCGGTTCTCTTTGATAATCTATCGCAACCACTAGTTGATGTACTAAGTTTGATTATTGAATTCCCATAGTTTGTCTACCGTAGTTTCACACTGAAAAGACCCACATGTTATATTGATTTGGAATGGTTGTGGCAGTTGGAACTATTACCCACGAAATTGTTTTAGAGCACTGGAAATTTACCATTTGTGATATCTACATTACTGCTGACCATGTTTTTAACTATTGTAAGCTGGCTGTATTGATCACTTACTAGACTAATCTCGAATTGGGTCTTGCAATTTGTAAATGTAGATGGTGTGGGGACGCTTTTCAGTTTTGACTTTTCTCCCTGGAATGATGTAGAGGTTGAATTAACTATGAACTTTAAATTAAGATTTTACTCGTAGATATGATGCTGAGAAAGTCAGATGTAATTGGAGAAACTGTTATTCCTTAGATTATTGGAAGTTATTTGTTAAAATACACTGGATTTTCCTATTTTTTTTCTTAATCCATAGTCTTTTTAAACAGATGTGCGAAAAGGCATTACAATCTTATATATTCTATTTAGTTTGTCAAATTAAATTTTATTTAACCTTAGATATTATATTCGTGATTGCGATTGTTTGTTGCTAGTGTATTAGAAGCCATTCCAAAATCTAAGTATGTTCATAAAATTCGTAGGAAGAAAAACTAATTTTAACTAACTTTATTTACAGAAGCGAAGTATCCAAGTTTGTGTGCCATTTGTGACAACCCGCTGATGTGTTCTGCAAATGATAAATATTGGGGTCGAGGAGGATCATTGTTTTGCCTTACGGATGGTACTGGAGATGTAGCGTGGGCGAGACTAAACTATGTACAACGTCACTTTGGGGTACGTAATTTCTTAACTTAAAATTCTTAAGCACGATAGTGTTAAAATTTATCTTCTAATAAATTTAATTTAGTTTTAGTGACCACTACAATGGTAGTGACTAAATGAATTTGAATGTTCCTAAATTAACTGAAACCTTCTCCAATGAATTAGTACTTCACTGACACGTGCCACCTCGACTAGCTTCATGTGAACTTCGTACCAGGCAAGGACTGTACACAACAATTAGTTTCTTCCAATTTTCATTTGATACAATGTTAATTTTGCAGTAGTTTCGAAAGTTACGTGGAATACTAGATTTGGTTTAACAATTTTCACTGCTGCCAAGTTCGCTCAGAATAACTTACAAAATTTCCTTTCCTCTAATTTCAATAGTTTTTCTACCTTAATTCAATACTTCACCCAGCATTTTTGTGCTTGGTAACAATGGTTAAAACATTATCTGAGTGAGCATAGCTTCCGGTTCCATTCCTGATAAGCCTGGCGTCAGGAAAGTTGCGCTACTATCGCCCAGCAATATGCTGCAATAGCTCCTGGTTCTCCAGGTAGGGGAGGGTTGGTCTGATCCCCTCTTACGGAAAAGCTGGATCCTGCAGCATCTGATCGATCATGTCAGTATCAGATTTGGACGGATTTTCAGTTCGGAGTGATTCACGGTACAGCTTTGGAGATTAGTCGGGTGACTACGGAAGAAAACTGGTAGAGCCCAGTCATAGTGGACTGAGTGATGTCCAGAAAGGGGGGGAATAGTCTCCTATAGTCCAATAGGACGCCTGATTCCTCCTCTTGGTGAGATACCTCTTCAATCAGTACTTGTAATGGTTCAAGTAGTCCTAATTGCAATTATTCATCATTGCTTTGAGCAATGATCATTTACTGACAGCGATCCCCACATAGGTATTGGTTGCTTCGTAGGCCTCTAGCATAATGCCAACGAAGTGGAAATCTATCAATATGCCTACTCATCAAAACTTACCACCAGGAAATTAACCATGAAGTTTTTTCCTCTGTATTTATAAAAGATCGATCCAATGATACTTTGGCTAGTTCAGGTAAATTGTAAACTTTTGTTCATCACTCTTGGTTGTTGCCACCGGTACCTTTTCCCTTGGCCATCACGAAATTACGCAATGGCACTTAGTCCATACTGCAACGACGGTCGATGTTATGAGATTATACGTAGTTGGTAGTCACGAAAGAAAGTATTCTTTAGTTGACAATTTCTTTCCCTAATAACTCAACAATTAACCTATTAGTACAGATTTTATAGTTATCAAGTTACATAGTTATCAAGTTATAACGATGCTAAGGATAGCAACAAAAAGATCCAAATTAATTTATTGGCAAATGGAAATTTGTCAACTGTCAAATACACTTGCTCGTGTATCTTAGTCGAACCCGTCAACTGAACACCAGGCGCCACTACTTTGGTCTGCAAAATATCAGCGAAGAGTAGTTAAAATAGAAGCTCCAAGACTAGTATGTAACTGATAAACTAATCCAGAAACTGAACAGAGTTCTTACGCTTCCTATATTATCCTTTGTTTGGGCTCCCGTCATCGACAGCAGCTTTGTTAGACCTCCCGTCATCCATCTAGTCCATTAGCAGTCTTCAGCAGGGATTCCTTTGATATGACCAACCTGAACACTTTTTTTTAATAGCTTTACTCCAATGGAGTTTTTTCCAAAATGGCAAAAAAAAAAAAAAAAAAAAAAAAAGCAAATACTACGTACAATTAGTCCTTTTCTTTTGCTTTCAGCAAACTAATTTTATTACAACCAATCACTGTCGCTTTGGGTTACTCTCGATAGGCCGAGCCGCAATGTGGGAATGTTTTGAACCTTCCATTCCTCATTTTTGCATCTCCAAAGAAATTTGCAAGTTGTTTGAAGTTTTCCCTAACAGCCAATTATCTTTTGCAGTATTTATATTAATCACTTGCCATGATCTGGAAAAACTTGATTGCCAGTTACCACGACCTATGGTTCTTGATTTTCCTTACTACCGATTGAGCTCACCTCAGGCTAGAGGTCCAGAAATTCCTTGATTTAGTCTATCCCACGCACTTCACCACTGCTACGAGCACTTTCTCCACTTGTAATTTTCAATTTGTAGCTTCTAGTTACGTGTTCTTATCACCTAGTGTTCTCAACTTGTGTAGTAGTGACAATTTTCCTATACTCATACATGGTCTACGTAGTACGCCTAACCCTTGACAGTCTTAAAATTTGTCGTGAGGATTGGGTTTAGTTCTAATTTTTAATTTTGATCCTAGCCTCTACTGGTGGACGTATAGCATTTCGGCGAAGCTTGCTGGCGGTTGCTGATCCTTCTATTCTCGCGGACTAAATCCTCGCAGTTTCTTGAAATTCGGCATACTTTCCTTGCTCGACGTCGTGCACTTCGCAATTTTTTCCCGATTTTTAACAATTTGACATTTTTAGTCAGCTTCGTGTTAAAGCCCGATACTTACGTCGGTGCTGGCATTAACTACCTAGATCATTGACTGCGATCCATCAGAGCCGTGCAAACTGATTTTCAACCAGGTCCCAGCCCTCCTTGTTAACTTAATGGCTGGTCAGAAGCAAATAGCAAATGAATTGGGGTACTTATTTTGCCCATCCAGCTCTACTAATTATTCCAGACTTGTTTTGCTATAAACAGCAAGCTGAAGGCACGCATTTATCCTTCAGCTCTAGTACTGTGGAACTCCATAATCACTCCTTTTTACTGCTAAGGAACTGTCCGATCACCTAAGAGTACAGCTCCAGACCCTGATTACATCAATTATGCTGTTACGTCACTTACCCCTTATTGTAAAGCATATATGTAAACCTTATTTATATTACCACTTCTCTGTAGTTAGACGCGAGGCTTTTTTTTTTTTTCATTCAGCTTTTTCTAGTCTCTAACATTATTCAGGCGGATTCTGTAACAATAGCCATATCTGTAAATTTCATACTTCTAGTCTTTCAATCTCTACTAAATTTTGCTTCAAAGCAAAAGTATTAGTCAAGAAACTCAATTAGTATCCTCCGTAATTTTCTCCCTACTCGAACTCCTAATTGTTGCTTCATATGACCTCATTTTACTCTAATTTAGCAGACGATAGTCTTCACAAAATCTCCGGCCGCTGTCATTAGTGTTCTCGGTTTTTGCACAATTAACATTTATCCCAGTTGCCCATACATTCTCGTATAGAGCTTTTCCGAACTAGTTTACAAGAATTGTAAACAATTAACTTAAACCTAGACTTCATTGCCATTCCTAATATCCTTCCAAGCTCTGTAGATATTAGTTCTATTATTTATACTGCCTTTCTATTACTTTCCAGTCCGTTATGCTTAGTTTCCTAATTTCCAAAATTTTCCCACTAATTTTAGTTCTATTTTCACTCGGGATTCGCTGTTTTTTCTGAAGTTCTTTAGCCTTCTTTGATAGTTCTAAAATCTTTCTCTTCACTTCATTTTTACGGTTTTATAACAAGCTAAGGCATGCGATGTCTAGATTTCCGCAGTCAATTTCGCTTTTTTTCCCCAAATATACAGGGTGTATATTAATGTAACAAATGTCGGGAGGTGATTCCTGATACCGGTAAAAGCCAAAAATCCTAACACACAGCATATTGGTAGTTAGTGAGGGTCGAAAGTGTGGGTACAGTAAGTTCGAAGTGGTAGATATAGACGTGCAGACGAACGTACGTTCGTCGGGCACAACGCAGGACGTTCAAAATATCGCCATGGACAAGCAATTCATGCATGACAATGCCGGATCATGGATTGACAAACCCGTTCGAAGATACCTGGGTCTGCGGGGATTTTCCAGTGATTCGGGCAGTGTATTCTGCATGAGTCATACTGTGTTAAATTGTCTTCGGGGTAGCATATATGGGCCGACGTGCCTCATCAGTGAAGTGCTGTTGCCTAAACAGAATGGTGGTAGTCTATTGAATGAACCACTGGCAGAATTCTTCATATGGTTGGAAATCAGCTAGTCATTGTACTATTTGCAAATGATGGGTACAAGACAATTTCATGTAACTATACCAGCCATGTGACTAACATGCATTTCACGGCTGTTACCTCGTACGTGGCTCAGTCCACAGCTTCTAACCTTCATCCATAACTTGTTCGTACATGAGGGTAGACCAATATCCACACGGGCAGGTAGTGTAGGGTCCGTGTCTTACACACGCGCCAATAAATTGCTGAAAGCATCCTGGACGGTTGGCGTATGTTTGGAAAACAGTTTTGCTTCACGGCCATTACCATCTGCACTACCTACATGAATAGAATGTTGGCCTGTTCGTAGTTCGAATAAATTTTTAGTAGAGCACTGCCACTTGTCCTATTCAACACTCGCAGCACAATGGCCGCACTCCTGTACTGTAGTATCTTGAACACAAGCGTCACCTGTGTGAGAACCGAGCAACTACGTGTTGAACACCAGCACCGCCTAGACTTTCTAGACCGCAATCTAACTTTATTTTCGGTATCTACCGCTTCGAAATTACTGTTCCTACGCTTTCGGCCCTCACTATGTTCAATAAGACCTTTGTCTCTATCAGGAATTACTTCCCGACGTTGTTGCACCCTGTATATATTTCGAATATGCGCACAATTCTACCTAACTTTTGTGTAAAAATCTAGGTAAATTTTTTTAGCTGGGTATTCACTTTGTAAGAATTTTATAATTTTCTCATTACAGCTTACACCAAATATTAACCCTGTTGCCCCAGCAGAAGAGTACAGACTTTTGTGTCCCAATGGAACTAAACTTCCACTTAACGTATCGAAACCTTGCTCCTGGATATCAAGACCATGGCCTGCTGTAGTTACTAGAAAGTAAGTTCTACTTCCGAAATAAGATCTATTAAAGACTGAACAAATGGTAACGTTGACATTTTGGAAGGATAGTGCACATAATCAACCAGGATATAGCTTGCAATAATGAGTTTATTGCGAAATTATGCTGAGGGGGGGGGGGTAAATTCAATGCTAAAAGGGACGTAATTAACAAACGTGCAAGTAGTTCGTTCAGTTAGTACGTAAGATTTTCTTGCAAGGTCAGGTTTGAGAAGTACCAAACTATTTCTACTAAATGCATATAATTAGCCCTTATATGCATTTATCTGTATTTCTAATCCAAATTTTCTTAAATTCCTTTTTCTAGTTTTCATACTTGATCCACAGGTGTGGGAATTCACCACTACCAAAAATCTTTTAGTCCAAGGTACACTTGGTAAGTGGGCTGCCTTGAACCAGAAAAGACAATTGCTAGAAGTTTCATTTTTTTCTGAACTACACTTTTAATACAGCAACTCAAAAGATCGGTTAGTGCTAATATATTCGCATTTATTGTAGTCTGCAGCAAAAAACCTGCAACATGAGCATGTAAGTTTGTGAAACTATGCCTAACAGCGCAGGGAATAAGCTAACGTCTAAGTGGCACGAATCACGCCAGGAGAAACCTCGGCGTTCTTCCCTGCACATTTATTTTGGAACAAGACTTCGTAATTTCACAGTAAACTTGCATGCATATGTTGGGTTTTTGCTGCCGACTGTACATTATTGCGTTAAGTTTGTTCTATTATGCGCAACACTGTCTAACGATTAGTTATTAGAAAGCGAGAAACAAATCTGAAAATGGCAAATTTTAATTGTAAAATGAAAGTTGTTTAATGGAATTGAAACGATGTCGCCTTGAATTGCATTAGAAAATGAACTATGATGTGAAGATAGACTAGCTCGTGAAGGAACTGGAAAAGCAACAAGGATGAGATTTGATTCGGCCTAGCTTTTAAACCTTGAATCTCAAGTTCCTTCACTTTTTGTGTAAAGAGAATAGGAAAACAATGTACGCAAAGTGAAAGCAATGAGGTCACTTGAAATAAAATTCCAAAACTTTAACAACTTATCAAACTACAAGCAAATAGTATTAGCTTATTCTAAATAGTACGATATTTTAAGTTTTAATTTCATCTCTTAATTTTAATTCCTTTATTTTCAGAGATTTAACTCAGCACGTTCAAAAACTGTTGGAATTTAGAAATCCCAAGTACAATACCTGGAAATGGGCTCTGGAATACCTTATTTCTCAACACAGGGATTCGATTGTGAATACTTACGCCTTAACGCCAAGTAAATACTTATCACAAGGTAAGTTAAAGCTACTGTAGAATTAGTTGACACTTGCAAAATGTTGATGGAACGTACAAGTAAATCTAGCATATTAGCACCTGAATGCTGCTATCTTCAGAATAGGGTCTTAATTGTGAAAATTTACTAGATTCAAAATGAGTGTTCTAAGTGAAAACTTACAGAATACTACAAAAGACAGCAAGCAGTTAAGGCTTTCGGAATAGTTGCTATATCTAAATATCAACGTCCCTGCGAAATAAGGTATGTACTTCATTACAGCTAGTTTAATCGTAAGATTCTAACAGTCTGGAAATATTATAGTGTAATACTATACACAGCTCAATTTTGAAAACTTGCAGTGTTACATTAAAAGCATATTACTAGACTGGCAACAATTCTTTCCACAAGAAATTTAATTTTTATTTTAATCTGTCATAGCGCTGCAAAGTCTTTTCTCCAAATAAATTTTATTTTAAATGCAAACCATACATGAAATTTAATACTTGACTAAACGTCTACTTACAGCACCTGGATTCCTCAACGCCCACAAAAGATCACACTGCAATCCTACAGGTAAAATAAGAATTTGTACATCGTCAAAAATTGCTAATTCCAAGTGCACATGGCTAAAGGAAGTTTCTGTGGCATATGGAATAGAGCCAGAATTAGCCTGCTTTGTAATGAACTCAGATGAAGAATGCATGAAGGCTGTTAAAGAGGACAATGTAGATATTGTAGCAATAAATGCAGACCAGGAATATACAGCAAGAAGGTAATTTCTTTAAAAATTTACTGATCTAGATAGACGTTGGAACTTTTAGCTCTTGAATGTGCTAGTGCGAAACCCGTGAATGTACTAGTTGAGAATGGGCAACACTTTCATAGAAATTTTAGTTTGCAGAATCTTACTGTAACTGCTAAATGAAATAAATGTCTGTAGAAATTTATAAACTCACAATCTAATTTGAAACTCTAAATGTAACGTTCGTGTTCAAATTTACATTTAAGACTGTAGCTAAGTTTTTGAATATTGGTAACTACAAATATGCAGTGAAACTTGTCACGTGTTTTAATGTTCTAATTTTCGCTATAGACTACCAAAATAAAATTCTTCAGGTGTAAATTTGATATTAATACTAGTCACATTTTTTTCAGCGTTTACAACCTGAAACCAATAGTTTTTGAAGCCACAAGAACTTTCGATGACTTGTATATAGCTACAGTGCTGGTAAAATCAAATTCAAATTTAAAAACATTGGAAGATATAAAAAGCAAGAAAGCTTGTTTCCCGATGTATGGTGGAGTAGGTGAGTATCGAGGGTTTTATATTGTATAAATTTTGTATTGTACAGAAGTGCTTAAAATACTAGTCATAAAAGCACCTCCCAAATTATAGTAATTCCGAACGTGTTTTTTTCTGGAAAGTGTGAATCTCTGAACATTGTCAGTGCGAAGCGTACTATGAGGCTCTGAGGCCGGGCCTACAGTTTTCTACCGCATATTTTCATCCTTGATTTCTTATATAAAATACTTAAAATTTTGGTTATTTCGGTAAAAAAAAAAAGTTGAAAACACTTGGGAGACCCTTCTGTCTGATCCTCACCACTTCGCTAGACAGGCTTACGGGCTATGCTGCTCAAGGAGCAAAGCTATTATTGCTGGGATTGCACGCATTCTTGGTTAGGTGTGAAGGTTCGCCTCTGGAAATTTACTTTTAGCGTTGAAGGAATTTTTCAATGCTAAGTTATAAAATTATTTCTTTAACATAGAGTAAGAAGTTCCTGTGTCGAGTTAGGTATTTCTACTAGTGATAACTTGAAGTATTTACTCTCAGGAGTTATTCAGAGTAGCTGTTTTTTCCTTACATGGGGCCTGGTCCATATCTTGTAAAATAAGTGATACCTTAAACATAAATGTACAAATTCACACTACCGTACAAGATAAAATATTAATATTTAAAAGTAATTGTGGTTTTCAATTTCATAGAATCAGTGAGGTATTGACTATTTTGTTTCGAGGGGCTTCGCTTAATTCGGGAGGGACTATACACATTTCCAGAAATAAATAAATAAATAAATAAATAAATATGGAAATGTGTAAAGTCTCTCCCGAATTTATTACACCACTGCATAGAGTACAATATTGAGTATCTTGCGTTGATTCAAATGAAGTTCCTTCTGAGCATTAACATTTTTAGTAGTCATTATCACGTGATGCATTAATTAAATGTAGTATTGTACTTTAAAGTGGGAGATGCAAGTAACATTTATCCAAGAAATTTGACAATTAACTGCAAGAATGCATTTTCTTTCAATTTTCAAATATGCAGGAAATGAGGAAATTCCCTTCATTCCCCCTGCAAATCCCAGACAAAAGAAAATATGAATTGTACTTCAAAATATTTGTAGTGGAGCTAAAAGGGAACATTAGTTTATCTGGCTTATCTTACTTGCGGGATTACGTTTCGCCACTGATCGTAGTATTAATCTTCCTTACAAAATATACTAAATTAGACTAGATATTACAAATCTCCATAACATGACTACAGTATTTAGTTAACTTTACATCCCTTTTTCGGCACTGAAGTTACTTGAAATAGGACGCTAAAAGTGCAATCCAAACTACCGCTTGGAGGCTTTGCATTCGAAGCAAGTAGCCTCACAGGAAATTAAACTGAGACCACTCACAAAGCACCCACGTTACTTTGGTCACGAGGGAACATTCTTCGGAACTTTTTTCGTGCTTTCAACTCGAAATAAAAAGCTTCTTTTAAGAGTTGAAAAATTTTATTCTGTAAAAAAAAAAAAAAAAAAAAAAAAAAAAAAAAAATCATTAACTAGAAAGGTCAAGAATTATATACCCGAAAGCTTAAGAGTTCAGCAGAAAACTCCGACACGAAACTTCAAACTTCAGAGAGACTATCCGGAAAAGCTAATATAAGAATTTCAAAAAGGTTTGCCTATATATTCATGGGTTTCACATAACGTCAGTTTGATTTATTAGAGTAATAAAAATGTCTGAATAAGAACCTAAAATTGAATTTTATTTTGAAAAGAACGGATGAAATTTAAAGCGCGATATAAAATACAGTATTCTAACATTTTGTGCTTGAAATGTAGGTAGCTAAAGAAGTACTTTTCAGCAGACCATATGAGCCTTGGACCTACAGTTTAGTCGGAAATACTGTAGAGTTCAAATTTAAGTGCCTACAATCATGAATCTAATACGTAACCCCGTGCAACAAAGGCGCGCACACAGGTCACTAGACCAGCGAGAGGGCCTGGAAGAGAAGGTATGACTGTGCGCGTTAAGTATAAATTTACACCAATCAGTGGGAAAGGAGGGAAAATAGTAACTTCTGAAGTTTTCTGTACTACAATTTTGACTTCTCCATAAAATGTGAGCGGAAAATTAACTGATTGTGAAATTCTTTTCGCTTGTAAACTTTGGAAACATTTTGTTTGACTGCTTTGACAGTCTTGACATAAGCTTGTTGCTTGCGTTGTTCACTTTCAGTATTAAACAAAACGGAACTAAATTTAGTTTCGGAGATTGATTCATGGTGACACAATTATTTTACCGTTCAAAAATTAAATTTAACTTATTTACTGTTAACTCCAGTAAGTTAATAACTGTTGGTACACACTATTTGTGTATTTATAACAATTTTACATTCAAAGTATACATATTTTCTATTAGTTTCACCATACGCAAAACTTGATTTCCTAGTTTTACTGCTACTTGTCAATTTACATGTTTCACAAATGTCTTGCCGCTAGTCTTCACAACACTCACTTTCAAGAAAACTATGCACTTTCAATAAGCGCGACTTAATTAGATTTAAGTTGTCGCAGCCAATGTTTGACAAAATGTCGAAGTGAGTAAATTCCTGCAGATTTTGTAAAGCCACAGTGTAACTTCACACAGCGACGTCTGAAGAAAGATTACTTGCAGACAGTGGAATAGCACCTGACTAGATAGGTCTTAGCGAAACCTGTCCGTGGCATGACAAAACACACTTCTGCTTGTTTGGTTCCTCCATTTAACCACTGTGGGAAACGTACCAATGAAAGCTTGTAGAATAGCATTAGCACACAAGTATAAAACCAGTTTCTCATTTGAACCGGAATACTGGGCACTTTATTCACACTAATTTGCTTCACTTGCATTGATGTCCTATTCGATCCAGTTACAGCCGTCCAAGCATTGTTTTTGTATGTGTTTAGTAAAAGATGTATCTCTTTAATTTTGTATAAATATCCATAACGATTAAAATCCTTTCTATTGCTAAGTTACAGTATGAAATACTAGAAGACCCCCTCCTTTGTAATCTTTAGAAACTTATTCCTAATTACTAGTGTACTATGCTTTGGCTCCACACACAATTCATAACTTAATTTGAATGTAATTTTAATTATGGATGACTTTAAATTTCAGCATGGAATTCCCTTGTCAGTGTTCTGAAAGATAACGGATTGTTATCTAAAAGCTGTCCATATGCCGAGGCGATTGAAGAATATTTTGGCGACAGTTGTGTGCCTGGTGTAAGGAACTCGACCAAAGGTCTAACGGTCAATGCAGAAGATAAACTTTGTTCACTATGTACAGGTAAGTAAATGGAAGTTTATAATTGATCGCAAAAACAGAAATGAAAGTTCAAATTTCTCTTCTGAAGGTTGCTGTAAGAAAAATAATTTGTATACATAAATTTTAAAACATACCTAAGCTTTAAAGGATGCTAACATGTTTATCCATATTTAATTCTAACATAGGTCCCTCTGACAACTGGGAAGGTTTCCTACCACAAGCTCATTACTGCACCCTATCCTGCACGCAATCAAATTCTTCCTCCTTACCGTCCACATTTCCTTGGTCTAACCCACTAATTTGCAATTAAATGCTCAGACATGTTTGATGCTCTTTAGTAAACCACACGGAGGGGAAAGGTCAGGTAGGAAACCTGACCTTAAGCGACAAGCAAACCCTTTCTCATGCCAACAACTGTTTATTCTATTCACTTTCCTGTTTCACTTGACGGTTTCTCGCAAATTTGATTTTGAATGAGCACTCACGTAAATATTGGCCTGTTGGAAATGGCTGGTCAAACCAACCAAATCTAGACTATGCACCCTGCAAATATAATTTAAAAATGGAGGCAAATACTTTGATATTACTCCGAGGGGAGGTGCGCAGTTTTTATGGGCCAAGGGACAAAATTTGACATTAATCGAGAATTTGACCTATAGAGTTGTTACAGGAACAAGTGCGTGTGTGGTGCAAGCATTCACAAGTGATAGGACTGATATATGGCAAAAATGTCAGATAGCAACGTCCATCAGACAGGGATGTAAAGTCGATGCGATGATTCATGAAGACAGAAGTTGCATGACATTGCAGATGCATTGGAAATGTCATGGTTCAGTGAGGAGTGGTGTCCATGACGAACTTGGTGTGAAGTGTGCGCCTGGGTACGAACACACACCTTCAGCTGGGCATTTCCTTGATCCACCTCTCGATATGCCACAAAGGAAATTCATTTGATTGCATCATAATGGGTGATTCAACTACAATATCCCTATAGACACCCGAAGAAACACCAGAGCATGGCATGGAAATATGTTGTACCACCAGCCAAGAAATTAATCAAGAAAATGGGTAATGTTTTGGGACAGTCTGGCTGTTCATGTTGAATTTCCGGCAAAGGATAAGAGCATTGTGTATATGTGCAGACTGTCTATGGACACGTTGAAAGCAGTCAAACGAAAAAGGGCAATATGAAAGGGGGTATAACTGCACGATAATGCAAGACCACATGCAGCCTAACGGACCGCGGTATACATAGTTTCAACTGGGAAATTCTTCACTCTTCCACATAACCCTGATTAGCTTCCAAAATTTATTCGAAACCCGGAAGAAAACACTTTTGATACACGGGAAGATTGACTACGATTACTTGGTTAGGGAACTTTAAAGCAATATCCCTTTACAAAGAGCAGAGACTTTGGCGTTACGTTGGAATGAGTGTTCGGACCACAATGGTTCCTCGGTCGAATGTTTGTGGGATACTATGTTAATGTTTCAGATATCTCTGCACATTTTTCAGTATGTCCAAAATTTACTTTTTGATAACTTATCTCTGCTTAGGAAGATTTTAAATATAATACAGGACAAGAACTTAACGCTATTCTCTCATGGTCTCTTTTAGAGACCTAGTTAATATGAAGGCTTGATGTATTCAAACAAGAGTTGAGGGAATATTTTTAAAATCAGGTTTATGTAAGGCTCACGTCTCTTGTAGAAAACCATCGAAACTGATTTGAACTTTGTGATTGGCATGTAACGCTGTTTCGTATATTTTTCAGCCAGTTAAGGAGTGAGGTGGTTCAAATTATAGTAAATCCCAAAAATTCGTATTCGGAGACTTAAAATTAAATCTTTAAACTGGAAATCTCTTGCCATATTTTTCTAAAGTGCTACTCGTAGAAATGATTAGCCTAATTCACCTAGTGCAGACTACAGAACTATTTTTAAAAACTGACTAATGGTAACTTTATTTTAGTATTGCTACTATGAGTCGAGAAAAATGTAAATTTTCCTCCCTGCTTTTTCAAATTGTTGTACAAATGCGTAGTTCAGTCCTCCAAATACACGGAAATATATCAATCTTTCAATCCAAAATAAGTTACCCTGAGTCGTACAAGACTAATCTTTCAGAGATCTTTCTAGACTACCTACGTAGACTCAACCACACAAAATACGAAGTATTCCAGTCTCTACTGTACACGATGACTCGTACATTAAATCATGTAAAATTCACTTCATTATTTCCTCATGAACACTTAATTCTGTAATCTTAAATTTTGAAATTTATTTAGTTGTAATATATTTTTTCTACTTGCCATTGTAGTTGTGCCCTCGACGATTCATTAATTTTAAATTTTCATTTGCATTATTTAAAACAAAGTAATATTTAAATGTGAATATAAGCAAATGGTTACAAATGTCACACGTATTGTATCCTTAAAGGACAATTTATCCAATGCTGAGGGCTTTAATTTAAATTTACACACATTTGCTCAACAGAATTAAGAATTTCTACTAGTGGAAAAACAATGTACCTTACTATCGCTACTGACTAAAGAATTTTCGTGAAATTATATCACTTACATAAAGTATTTAGTGAGTTGAAAGTGCGTGCCACTAGTTCCATAGTCAATTTTCCTTTAGGTTTACAGAACAGTAGCAGAGAACTGTTGTACACTAAATAATTACAAAATATAAACGTTGAAGACTTATCACCTGTATGTGATTAAGATAATACTGCCATTCATTCTTTGAACAACTACTCCCAAGTTATGTACAGTCATGTCCAAAATGATTGTCGCATATCTATAACTGTCTTCTTGTAAGAATATAATTTGATAGTTATTTTGCAAGGTACTTCTAATACTGTTACTATGTGTATAATCGGAAAATGTATATTTGTGGTAAATTTCATAGGAAAAGAATTATAAATAAGAAAATTAGAATGAGTAAAAACAAAATATTGCTAAATGAACAAGAAAGTTTTATTTTCGTTTTATTGTTCTTATTTACTGCTCTTTTGACATGAAATTTGCCACATACATGTCTTTGCCGATTATACACATACTAACATTATAAGAAATACTATTCGAATTCGTAATCAAATTGTATTCCTACAACAATATATTTATAGACATGCGACAATAATTTTGGACATGAGTGTACTTCGATAACGTGTCCACTCATAAGAGCGAGCTTGCGAGTCCGTCTAAATTGAGCCTTGCTAAACTCAAAACAAAAATGCCTCTGAATTACCTTCGCACAAATATAAAGCTCATTTGAATTGGAATCTGATTTCTCCCAGTTTTTCTTTTAAACTATGAACTTATAGCACCATAGCTTTTAATAATGTATTCTTGTATGCAACTTTAAAATGTTAAGTATTGCACTTAAAGATGATTGATCTTTTCTGAAACTACTTTCAAGTAGTTTAAAATAAAATTTTAAAATTGAGTTATAGCCTAATCAACATAAAACCAGTTACTACTTGCGTGATAAGTAAAAATTCTATGTAATTGTTTTACATTTGCTTGAGCAAAAACACTGAACTGTTAAGGCGTTCCTACACTGTTTCGGCTACTGATGCTGAAGACCTTGTTCACAAGGTTCAATCTCACATGATTTAAGTTTTATGAACGCATTTATTTGGCTCTTTTGGTGCACAGGTTCAAAATTGGAATAAAACCTTGTATTAAAAAAAAACTTAAAATGCGAATGTCTTAATTTTGAAATTTCACAAACCAAAATTTACTTAATCTTTACAGGTGAAGCAGTGGAAAAGGATCAGAACAAAGACAGCGAAAATATTTGTTCGAAAGATGAAAAAAATATCTTCAGTGGAGAAACCGGAGCCTTCAGATGCTTGGTCAGTGGAAAGGGAGATGTTGCTATTGTAAATCACGATACTTTAGTGAAAAATACAGGTAAATGTAGTTTAAATATTGTAGTATAATTTTTTCAGTTTACTTTTTTCCGATCTCTAACATGAATCTCTAGTGAATTTTCTTTAAAAATACAGTAACTCATCTTCACATTTATCAAGAATGTTATCAGAAGAAATTTCTCGTGGGCATAAGACTAACTCTTGTCTATCAAGTATGTAGATTCAATGAGTGGGGAAAACTACTACTGGATTTACGAAGAAACTCCGATTTATGGGTATCGCTCCGGTGTGCAAATTATACCCCTAGTTCTTTAACCAACTCAAATTCCATTAAGAGGTTTGCTAAACTAAACTATTGACTATAGAACTGAAGTCAGTTGATTCTTTAAGCCAGCGTCTACACTTTAGTGAATGCCTATGACTGAAAGGTAAATGTAGAACATACAAATTTAGTTCATGAATAACTATAAATTGTAAGTTATTTGTTAATTTTACTTGAAGTACTATCCTAAAACATGAACGAGCGATAAACACAATTAGATTCGAAATTTATTGGATTCTGACTTTAGACTACGCACTGACTATCGAATTTCGTCGAAACTTCATTTAGTCATAATCTGCAGATATGAATTTGCACAACCTCTAAATATTTTGTACTGCTGAAAAGTTTTAAAATTTTATTTTTAAATGCGGAATGTACTTACAGTGTAGTTTTCTCTGCTCAGTATTAATTCTGGAACACACTACTTTAAATTTTCTCAGTGTTTTTTTTTTCCTACTGTTCTTCGTTAATGTACACTGTCGAAGCTATTCAAACCGGTAAATGTTATTAGCAAAACTATCTAGAAGTGGGGATATAAAAGTTGCCTGCCATCAACTGCATAATTAAAATTGTATATTAATAGCTTATTAGCATCAAAGCTACCTTTATCGGCGGAGGAACCATATAAATGTTGTTACAAGGCACAACAAACTAACTCCACTCACAGCTATAAATCAATAGTAGTACTTTCGAGGGACGCAGGCTTAATCTTAAATTGATGTGAGCTGAAAGAAAGGTTAAAAGGGTAAAAAAGTGTAGCGAGGGAATGATAAATTATTAGATGTAGAAAACTAACTTTACATCAAACACTACAGCATGTACCTAGGTAGTGGCTACTTCGCATAATTTTCAGTTCCTACAAGTTTTCACCTTAACCTTTTTCAAACTAAACTTCGTTGAAGGCGAAGGTAGTGTCCCTCGAAAGTGTTACTGCTCTATACTTTCAAGCGACGGAAGAGAAGTAGGATTATGAAAAACTAGAATTTTTTTATTGAAATGTTTCATGGCCCACAGATACTGAGTTACTTTGTCAGTTCGTCCTAATTTACACGCCTAGAGGCCATATCGTTCAACGTATCTCAACCAAATTTTGAACTTGAGTTTTCTTGTTTTTTTCGAATTTTTCTTATCCTTAAAAATAATGGTAGTTGGACAAAAATTGATTTTCTCAGATTGCTCGAATTATTTTTATTTTATCACTTTGAACAATCTCGTCATGTTGGTAGTCTTCTCTAGGGTTTTGTTTACTATTTCTAAACTACTCACGCAATTTTGTTCATATTTCAAGTCATTAACCTAACAGTAAAGCATCTTGTGAAAAATGTAAGAGGGGTAGTTTATTCTTGGAGGATGAGATTGACTCTTTTCAAAACCACTCGGGCAATTTGGTTGAAGTTCCATAAATATTTCATTAATAACCTGACTGACAACTAATTTGTTCTGAAAAACTTACGATGGGTAGTTTCAGGTAATTTCCTTAACTCAAGAAATTGTTTTTTCATATAATTAACTCCATAACTTCTAATTCTTCTTTAGGAGAAACTTAAGGAATATTTACTCTTGGGCGAGCTTGACTTTCTCAAACTTAGGCAACTTTGGTCATATATTAGAAAAATTTCATTATTCCTGTTACATAAATAATTTCCATGAGATTATCCACACGGGTACTTTAATTTTGCTTTTTACAATTTTGTAAAATACCATTCATGCGATTTTTAAACAAATATTTAACCCCTAACATGGTGTCATTTATGGAAAAATCGAAAAGGTATGGTTTACTTTTGGAGAAGTTTTCTTTGTATGAAGTTTCCAAAAAAACTTCACTAGTTTAAAATTTCGTATTTCACAAGAAAATGTAACTGCAGTACATGATTTAAGGAGTTGGAGCGAAAAAGTTTAGTGCGGTGGCCCGTACGTTTTTAACTGTCATTTATAGCCGTAGAAAGTGTTCTTTTACTTGCAGTTATGACTACCAATGGTCGTAATCTATACAGTTTTGCAAGAAGTTTACCCCAATGTCGGGAGAATCTAAGTTGTGAATTCGATTTGAAAAAAACTCTATGCTAACCACACACCTAAACTTAAAATCTCACTGTGCGGCTTGAAACTGTTGTGCTAGTTAAAATAAGGTTGAGAAATTAACTTTTTTTTTTTTTTTTTTTTTTTTTTTTTTTTTTTTTTTTTTTTTTATAGATGGTGCTAACAATGATTCCTGGGCAATCAACTTACGTTCAGCTGATTTCCGTCCAATCTGTTACAACAAATCTAATGATAGTAAA
The DNA here is from genome assembly GCF_964235325.1 of Thermobia domestica. NCBI lineage: Eukaryota > Metazoa > Arthropoda > Insecta > Zygentoma > Lepismatidae > Thermobia > Thermobia domestica. Next base: position 122,278,845 of record NC_137454.1, on the reverse strand, counting down.
TGCTTTATTGGCTGGGCCTCTCCAGGACAGGTAAAATTTAGTTTAATTTTAAGATCAGTAAAAATTGGGATATTAAAGCAATTCCATACATATTACATTGTGGGTATAATGGAACATTATATATTAATGCAACAGAATTTTATATATAGAATTTTAAAATTCAAGGTTACTTTTGCATTCCAAATCTTACTTCAACTAATTACGTTGAGTAAAACAATTACTAAAAACTTAGAGAAGTTATGTTAAATGATTATTGGGGGGAGTTGCCAAATGAAAGCGTAGACAACTTTGGCTATACAAATCTCAAGTCGTAGCAAACGGGAGATAGCCTTCTCATCACTCCAATAATCATCTTGTATAACTTCGAAACAGTTTAATCTGCAAGCGCTCTGAAAAATCAATTTAATTTTTTCCAGGTCATGATTAGCAGCAATACAAAAGGAATCAAGAGAGATGAAATATTCCTAGCTCTTCTAGAGTTAAGTAATATATTTGGTGCTTCTCACAAAGCTCCCACAGTTCCTCTGCAGTTATTTGGTAAATTTGATGGAGAAAGTAATGTTCTATTTCAGGTAATACAGTTCTATTAGTTCCTATTAAAACTATTTCCACTTATTAGTTTACTTACGCATGTCCTTCTGTTGAAATTCTGAGGGCTTAAATTTTATATATGGGCGTAAGTAATTTACTAAATTTTTCTACAAATACTAATTCAATGTTGGGTAAAAGTTCTTCCGATAACCTGGGCAAAGTTAAATCTTAAACAATTTGCCCACCCTTCTGTACCTTCTACAAGCATGTGTTAACACTTCGGCTTGTGAAATAGTTTTAAAGAAATCCCAGAAGGTTCATACTTTGTTAATTTACTTAAGAATAAGTAGTCTTTAGATTGGTAGTCAAAAGGTTTAGAAAAGTCTTAATATAGAGGTCTTCATATAAATATTTTGAAATATTTCAGTACGTGACTTTACGTAACCACAAAATCCTGAAAAATATTTTACTTTAACGTTAAAATAATTGTAAACTTTTCTTTGTATTAAATCTAAATATTTTAATTTTGTGAAAATTTGAAAAATTAACTTTTACACAATCTTACACTGAAGATCGAAAGTACTTGTCAAATACTAGAATCATGACTTATTTTGAATAGAAACAATCATGAAGGATTGGAAATTTGATTTGATTTTTTTTTTTCTCGAAAGGTTTTATTTCAAAAAGTACTTAATGACAGTTTTCAACAAAGTAAATCTTTGCAATAGATGTAAGGATTATAATTTTTTACAGCACTTCGGTATCGAAAGCTTTTCCGGAGATATTAAAAATCAGTAGTTCGCAACCTGCTTAAAATTGAACTTATAATTGCAGCTACCAAAAACGTTATAGAAGCCGAGAATTTTCAAATCTTACCATAAATAATTTTTAAAAAGTAGCAATCTCAATCCATGCTCTTCATACCTCTGAAACAATTGATTAAATTGACGTAAACTTCATTATGATCTTAAGTCTCTTGAAAACTACCTAAGTGGTTCGATGTGATGCTTATCTAAGCAGTTTCTCGAAACAGATTTTTGAAAAATTTTCAGTTCGTCGCAACTGTTCCAATCATGATCATAGCATTCGACACTAAGATGCTTTGGATATGCATTGCTCAGTATACCCCACGTTAGCGCTGCCGTATTGGATGTTCTATATTGTAGTGCCAAATGTTTAACATTTAGATGTGAAATCTGTAATAAGTGACAAAATTTGAAATTTCGTTGGATTGACAAAACTGCTACTGTGATCTTGCATAGTTTCAAATACTCCTTGCAGATTTTTCATCGTACGAATTTATGTATTTTAAGGAAACTTCTAGATAAATGATCCCCCTGTATAAACACCCTCCATACACTAAAACCGTCTAGATAAACTTTTCATGTTAAGGACTAATATTACATAAAATTTCTAGTGTTCAAAAACTAAAATTACTATTTATTTTCCAGGACGTCGCTCAAAAATTTGTGGATCGTATAACCTGGGAAATGAAGTACGAACAACAATTTAATTACGAAGATATTCTTGATACTATTACAACATGCTCTAGTCCTATTCAATTACCTGTTAATGTGTATCTTGTTTTGTTGGCTGTATTTTCAATTTTGTTAACGCTGAACTAATGTACAAACATAATATAGCTCAATAAATTAAGTTAAATGTAATTTCTTCCAGAAGTTTAAACTTATTTTTGAAACTTTAATTTCCATAAGAATACTATATGGATGAACTAAATCATTCGTACTGGTATAATTGGATCCAGTTTCCTAATTTTGAATTTTTAAAGTTCCAATTCTTATTTCCTAAATGTTGGAATTGTTGGACCACTGTAGTAGGCAATTTAGTCTTAAACCGAAGAATTTAAATTTAGTAAACATGTAAAAGGATTCGTTCAGAAGTTAAAGCAAAAGTCTGAAATTTCGTAATTGTAAGACTTAATTCATGAAATTAGTTTTTAAAAAATCAATCTTGAAGATTGTTTTACATATTCTAGGTTTTACATTAAAATTCTACCAGTATTCATGTGCCATAAGCTAGATTCTAACAAGTTTTCATGAAATTGCTGTGTGCTCTCTGTAACTTAAACTAGAAATACGAATCGCTGAACAAAGCAAAGTTTATTTAAAAATGTACAAATTTCGCCATCTGAACATATTGGCTTCACACTGACACATCAGACATTGTTAGTGTTCGAAGCCATGTTGGCGAAACTTAATTTTTTTTTTTTTTTTTTTTAATCATAGCTAATATGAACCAGTTATTGGTCTTTGTAGTTTAATACTGAACTAATATACGAAGTTAGTAGAAAAATCTTGAATCTCATTGCCTAAGAGTAATATTCTTCCAATATTACTTTACTTTCAAGATAACTTAAACCACTATCTCGAAACTTTAGTAACTCTACAAATGACTGACCTAGAACAGTGTAAAAAAAAAAAAAATAAAATAAAATAAAATAAAATAAAAAATAAAAACGTTCTATATATATTCTAAGTCCTGTTAATTTTCAAGCCTATCTGTACTTTCTCAGAATCCTAATTAAAGATCTAAACTCATACAGGTATGGGTTGATCAAATGAAAGTTCTGTAGTATCGTAATTGCTTCAATAGCTGTCACTACATGGCATATGTCAATTAGCTATTTGCACGTGGTAAAGCAGGTTGACTGAATTCTAGATACGGATTAATCCCAATGGGCCTTATGCAGTCGTTTTGACGTATGATTATCCCAAAAGACCTGACTACTGCAAGAAACATGTTAGTCGAACACTAGTATGGCACTAATCACGCGTCAGAACGACTGTATAAGGCCTAATATATCTAAGAACGTAGATTTTTTGACTACAGATAGTGTTAATCTGAAATTCTTAAAGAATGGTAATGATTCTACCACGCTGAAGACTTCAGATTTTGCAAAGCCTTTAGTAAAGTTGTGCTGGCTTTTCCATTAGGACGCCATTGAGATTTTTCAAGTCTTCAGGCTAAATAAATAAATCACTAGATATCAATGACTTGGTTGGAATTAAGAATTCTATTTTCCTCTAGTAATGTTAGCATGCTGACATGCAGATTGCATAGTTGTCAGAATTCATACTTCGTCACTGTTTCTCGAGAAACTGCTGTAATTTTCATCGAAAATGAGTTCTATATATCAAATATGAGCAGTCCCTCTATTGTTGAATCTTCCCTTGTATTCCTACGTGAATTAAGTTTTTTCTCGTAATAAGGAAACATAATTATTTTCCCCTTGTTATCAGTTCTGCACATATTTGAGGTGCAGTAACTTTCTTCCTGCATAAATTTCGCAGTTATCTGTACAAATGAGCTAGTCTAATTTGTATAATATTTTTAGAAAATATAGTAAATCTCCACTTTAATTTACAGTTTTCCCGCAAATTTGAAATTTCGAGTTCACTGAATTCAAGAGCAGTCATGTTATACGGAATGGATTATACCAAAAACTGCGATGTTCAAAATTCAAATTGATACTTTATGCATCTATTCACATTTATTGAAATAAAAATTCTAAAAAACCGATGCTGCTCTTGAAATTGCTTTTACCTGTCAGCTTCCTGAAATTTGTTTTACAATATCTGGCTTCAAACGCCAACCCTTAAATTTTCTTGAATAAAATTGAATATCAATAATTTACCAAATTATTGGACAATGATGCAAAAGTTTATAAATACTAAATTGTGGAACCAATCACACCTGCACATACAAAAGAGCTTAACGTTTGGCGTGGAAGTGCTAACTGCTTTGGAACAGATTCAGCCCTGTCGGAGTAGAAAGTTCTTCTGGACAAATTAAGATTAGTTTTCCCAATAAGACTTATGACGCAGACTAGTTTGTCACTGACAAACCTTGAAAGTTAAATATTTAGTAACACTACATACTAGAGTATGGAATTCATTAACTGCCTAATATATATTGCTAAACGTAATTTATGCAAAAATGTATTTTATATTTCAGATCTCACTTTCAAGTGAATCGAACGTACTAAGCTCCGTAAACTTAAGTCCTGTATTAAATCATAGTAAAATTTTACTGACGTTTAAATTTCGCATAGCTTTCGTAAATTTGTACTTTTTTCCAGGCTGGCAGCTCCGGGTTGAGGCAAACGCACACAAGTTATACAAACTTGTAGGCAAAATAGTGATTCATGTGCAAAAGCGTAGAAATCAGCAATAGTTACACAACAGATAGCGGAGTTGACTTTTAATGCTCTTTTAATTTGTAACTTTACGAGTAGGCACTTCGGCAGCCAGTATTCTTAGCGAGTTCAGTTGACTCGCTTCGAACTTCCCGTTGTATGAAGTAGAAGCGGACATTTGCTCAGTTTGTTCTTGCCTAGATTGTAAAATGGGAACAGAGGTTAGTGGAAGGGAATAAAACAAATACTGGCAATGTTTGATTAGCCATGAATCCATTAGTAGTGTATCTGGAAAGCTATTGACGATGTCTTGTTTGGTCACTTATCAACGCTAGGTTTACTACGGCCTTGGTCTGACTGGTTTACTAAGAATTCAAGGAACAGTGTGATGTCACAGTATTCAGTTGGAAATATCTGGCTTAAGCTTTAACTTTCTATTGTAGGGGCACAGTGGTTGTAATAGAGGCTTATATCTGGTGCGTAGGTCCCTGGCTCGATTCCGGCCAAGTTTGTGGTGGACATAGTCTGTAGGTTTTCTCGATATTAGTTTTCTCCCGCATCTTCATTCCAGTCTTCATTCACTTGTCCTAATCATCAGTCTCTCAGCCTCAAGGGCATTATCGTGGTACGTTAAAATTAGGAAAATATTTCTTTAAAATGAAATCTAACTAGTCACTTAGATTGAAAACTACTCAGCTGCATCCGCTCGCTCCACCCATTGAGCAGAGGCCAGCTAGAAGCAGGTGAGATTTGAGTGCATTGACAGTTATGCATAAATGTGAGATCTTATTCCGTTAAAGATTGAGATTAATCTCAAGGTTGTATGCAGACAACGTGACGTCATTTGAGTTTAATCTGATACCTAAGTAAATGCTCGGAACTAGTGAATCAGATTTCTTATGCATAAAGTTCAGTATAATCTCAACTAGCTGAGATTAATCTAAAAATTGCGTGAACTACCTTAGTACCTGTCTCATTGTGTGTGGATCGAAATGGCTGAATTTATGAAGGTCGAGCCAGGAAGAAAAGTACACGAAGTTTGGACACTGATGTGCAGGACTTTAAAGTCTATATAGATTTGAAAAACAAAATATACTCTCTACAGAAATTCTGCAGAAGAACATACTGAAACGTTGTTTCGCTGCATTTGTGCAAGTTTTGTTCGTTCATTTGCATCAATCGAAAATCTAAAATGAATTTTATCAACTGCTACGCAAATGATTCGAATGTAAAAAGGCCTATTGCATGTAAGCAGAGTAACTTCTCTTACTATTGTTTTTTAACCTTTTGAACTTCCTTGTTAGTACTATACAAAGTTTGTTGCAGAATAACTTAAAGCTGGAGGAGCAGCGCAATGCCTAGAATGGCGAAACCTATCACGTTGCACTATAAATACATGATACTAAAGGAAACATTTCTTCTTTAGTAGCTTATAGTAAACACACCCTACCTTCACCGGTGCCCCGTCCACTTCAGATGCGCTCTAGTACTGTGATATTAGGTATAACTTTTTGAGGAGTAAGATTGCACATCAATTTTTCATATTTCGGAGCTACTAATCTTTTCTGCTTATTTTGAAACACTCCCATTCTTAAACATCTTCTGTAAGTTTTCGGGAAACTGATAAGATAGCCATTTAAAAAAATATGCGTTAGCACTTCAGTTTTGTTTCTCCATCACAAATGCAAACGTGTTCCCTTTATGAAACAAATTGGCTCCTCAAAATTGAAACAGTTGTTGCAGCCGTATAGTGCTAAGTTGGTCGTCACTGTTTTATATTGCTGGAATACTCAAACGAAAGCAGCCGTAGTTTAATCCTTCTACTACTACTACAACAACAAAATAATCATCATGCCCTTATGCTAGATAAAGCTTTTAATTTAACTGACAGGTTTTCAATCACTGCGCACCTGTAAGTGACTTACAGAAGGAAAGAAAGGAAACATTCCCCGCCTTCATTGTCACTTCTGTATGAAACTTAAAGTTCACATGGGCCGGAACTGCATGTCGGCGAGAACAATCTCATTCGCTATTAGTTCTTTTACACATACGAATTACGAGTAAGAACTCGTAGATGAATCTCGTTCAAGAGACGGTACTCACTAGTACTTATCTTTGTCAAGCGTTTTCCCGAGTGAATATGCAGTGGGAGGTTTTTGTTGCATTAATCTCAGTATTGAGCCTCGGCTCGACTGTTCTATCCTCTGGAGGCAGGAAAAGACGCAAGCGACCTGAGTGCATTGAGTCTCGATCACAGCATCCACGAGACCTTTTCCTAGCACGTGCTTGGGTAAGTATGTGGTACGATGCTTTTGCTCCATTGTTTCCTGCCTGTGTTGTGCCTCGGCTTGTCTATCCTCTCTACGCGATATGCCAATAGCTTTACACACACTCCGGGTGGATTACGAAACAAACCCTTTCATTCAAACATATCAAGTAAGTGGAAAGTTTATAAACTATTAACTGTTGAGTAGATCAAATGGTAAATAATCATATTCACTCATTTCAGTACAAATACATAATAAAGAAGTGAGCGTAAGAGCTTCTCATATGTACTTTGTGTGTGCTTCGCGTTAACTTCCGTAAAATTGATCCTACTTTTTAATCTTAGGGAGGAAATAAAAAGCAAGTCTCAATAAATAGATAAGAGGGTGAATTCACGCCAATTTGTAAATTTCTGTATACATAAGTCTCTCAAATCTTGTACAGTCAGAAACAATATTAAGTATACTATTTCTTATTCCCCAACATATACTTAATATTGTTTCTGACTTCAAATGAACTGCTCGGGAGGAAAACATGGCAAGTAATAACGGTTCTATTTTTGAATGGGATAGTTTGCTATGCTGAGCAAAAACTCTCATAAAATGCAGTAATACCCCCTCCCCCCCCCACACACACACACACAAAATAAACTTTCAGTATCTTGCATTTGTCACAATGATCTCCCGAGCCCTTCAAATACACATTTTTGATTTTCGTAAAATATACATATTCCTCTGTATAATTTCTTTCAGGATTCTCAATTATCTTCGCTTGAAATTTAAGTCGGTCATGGATAAAAGTCGTCGATTTACTCCATTTTGAAAAATGGTTTAACAAATTTCGTACAATTATCCAATTTTAATAAACTATAGCGTGTTTTCTCTGACCCTTAAGTATCCCAAAAGAATAATTTGTTGTTACACCTGACTTTCATGAAGCATGACCATTTTTTTTTTCTCTCTCTTTTTAAGTTTCCAACTTAGCTTAAGGTTGAACTAGATGCAGCATAAGAGGTAAATTACCCCCTCCCTCATTTTAATCTCTTGTGTATTAGGTATCTTTTGAGTTACTTGCCTTTAACCGATGGTATCAATTAATAGTTAAATGTTTGTTATCTTGTAATGGCTAAGTAAATTCCGTAATATTTTATTTTCCCTATTAAAATTACTTTTTCTTTCATTTGATTATTACATGTATTTAATACAGTATAAATTGTTACCCGCCATCGAAAATGTTTTCCCTTTGAAGGAAGTGGGAAGGCGAAGAACAGACTTGCAATAAGAGATTTTATTTTTCATCAACATTATTTCTAGAAGTGGTTCTAAACCTTGTGCAAACGAGTGTCGCGCAGGTAAATCTAGGTCAATCATGGAGGCGGTCGGGCAGCTCGCATTTTCATGTAAGGTACTGTGTATTCTATTTTGTTCCCCGGAAACTGCGGTCTAAACCCCCTTTTCTATTGAAAAGTACGTGAAAATTTGTCTTCGTGGCTCCTCCGACGTAAGCCTTACTCAATGCATGAAATTATACTCGGTATATTCAATGTGACTGATTCATTCTAAGTAGGCTATAATCTGTTTCCTTTCCACTCTATTGCTTTAGAAAGAAAATCCTCGAATCAGTGGTAACCAGGCACATTGAACCGGGGTTACAAATCACTGTGTGCGTCACACAGTAGCGTAATTTCAGATTTTGCCAGGAGCAAACACGATTGTTCAGACATAAGAAGTTTCACATTTTTTTATTAGTATACAGATTATTAAAAATGGAGGGTGGAGAGTATTGCCTCTCCAAATGACTGTCTTGGCGTCGCATCATACAGGTTATTTTCTTTTCTTAGGAACATCCGAAGCCATTTACTGTGTCATTATCTGCGTTCTCAGCTTAGTTTTTCAGGGATAGATGCAAACTTTGTTTCATTGAGGAATACGTGGAAATTAGTTTTCTCGTAGTTCCTTATTGCTACGCTTTATTCAATGTGCGAAAGTATTATAGGCCTATAACTATTTTGAATGTTTAATACAATACCCATATAAATCTTTGTTTTAGAGAGATAGGGCAATTAAAAACTGATCTATAAGCAGGAAACGTTGTGTGCCACCTTTCCTTTTCCTTATGGTTGCCACCTTTCCTTTTCATAGGACACCTCATCATAGGCATCTTAAAATAATTCTTAAAACTCCGCATTTGGTATAAGTCGGCTCGATACCATCGTCCTTACATGTGAAATGATTCTCGGTACTTAAGAAAACTAACTTCTGTTTAAAAGAAACGTAGAAACTTCGTTAAGAAGTCAGATTTTCATGATATTTGGAGTGGGCTTTTTTAGTGACTTGAGTACTAATCATGCTCCCATGGGTGGCCGCAGCTGGGGGCAATTGCGCCTACATGGATTTTCAAAAAGGGTTCAATTCTTCAAAATACATGTCAAAACCTAATAGATTTGCTTACTTACATACTACAGTATTTAATATATATATATATATATATGTATGTATGTCCATGAAGATGTGTGTATCCATGTCTTCGCTGTATGTCTTTTGTCACACCTTGGAAAAGAATCCTGTGGGCGTTTCTGCATACTCCTGTTTGATATTGTAGATAAAGTATAAGGAAAGGCAATAAACTTTAAAACTTCTTCTCTCGCGTCAACTGCGCTTAATACCTCAACAACAACAATAAAATATAATAGTAGCAGAAGAATTGAAACTAGCTCTTTCAGTTTTACTCAAACGGCGGTTCCCACAGTAACGTCCGGAAAATTTGTCCGATTTTCGCAAAGCCTAGTGTTCGATTTCTTTGAGGCCTAAGAAAATAAACCTATCGTTTAGATTTGAATTTGGTCAAGAATAGTAAAATACATTGACGATAAGTAGTCCTGTTTCAGGTTTGCACATAAATACTGTAATGAGGTAGCAAAATGATTTTTCACTATAACCGTGATTAAATACAGGCTTATAAGTATTCGATTTTGATGCAATACAGTATTTTCTTGAATCATCTCCATTGCTTGGGACTGAAATCAAAGGTAAATAATAAAACTGGATAAAGTCATCCGAATTTGGAAGTTTCTTCACATGAATAATACGGCATAAGAAAAGGATTTTCCACAACTTCCACAAAAACATTGGAGTTTCTCAATGAGCCTCACTGCTTTGAATTCATTGGTTTGTTGGCGTTCCGTTCATCAGCGAAGCTATATGATATGTAGATTTATAGCTTGACGTGGAACTCACATGAACTCCCACCGGGAATTAAATGAGTCTCCCACGCCAAAGGCGCGTACGCTAACCATATAGTCAGAAGAGAAATCTTATATAATTCGAATATACGGTATATCACTATGTAAATCATGTAGAGTACATAATCCGTGAAGTATATCGACACACAATTTCCATACGAATTACTATATCAGTATGGCGATAGAGAAGATAAAACTTCTGCTTTCCTCCCTTTTACGAATGGGTCTCAGAAAGCAATAAAATCATGAACTAATTTTTCGTATACATTATAAAAATCCGAGCCTAAGAGAAAGATTCCTTCCCTTGACCAACTCGAATAACATTTTTTTTTTTTTTTTTTTTTTAATGTAAGAATTGCATCTTTGTGGTACAAGAAAGGGAGACAAACATGTTATTCTGGTTGGCATCAAAAGCATTATTTGGGGTTACCGTATTTTATACTGTTGAAGTAGTACGCAATATTACATAATGAATCATTTGTTTAAAGATTACTCAGTTACACATATATTTCCTCGTGATTGTTACCTATTAGCGTTTGCTAGCTATCCTGGACTTCATTCGATATTTCGGTATCGTTCGATAAATGTTTGGTTTTCGGGGTTTCGGTATTGTAGTATCTCGATATTTTTCGGTATTCAAAAAATACCGAAAGTCTGTATTTTAATCTCAATATGAACACCCCTAGAAGAAATACGTATTGTCTTTGTGATATCCTCGCTTATACATGCATTCACTGTCGCTGGTGCGCCCGCTCCTCCGCGCGGTCCACATGCTCCTTTTGCTGTGCTTTTTAAAGGCAACCTAGCACAGTTTGTGTTTTTCATAACACATGTTCGGATGTTGTATTTGTATCCTAAACGGTTAAATTGTCCTAAAGTAAATCTGGGTATTATTGCTGTATCGCCGGACCAAACGAAAATCGAAAAAAAAAAAAGGAAATATTATTTTGTTTCTCTAGGTTGTGACCCTGGCTTCCTTGGTGGTGATTGTTCGAAATACTGTATGGAGTATGGCATAAAAACTAGTACATAAAATACGTACCAACATGTGCTAGATGGCTACTAAAAAGCACTAATGCTAACTGAGTCAGGGCAGGGCGTCAGCGGCGGTGGGTATATACAGAAGCGAGGCTAGTGGACAAACACTATGGGCCTTTTGCAGAGTCGTTTTGACGTGTGATTAGCGTCATACTAAAGGCTTGACTACTGCATTAAACATATGTTACTCTAACTCTTTAGTATGGCTCTAATCACGCGTCAGAACAACTCTACATAAGGTCCTATGTGTCATAAAATGCATGGCTTTTATGTGTTGCACAGTTTTGGGGGAGATATGTCATCCAAAAAAGTACTAAACTACGTTAGATTAGATTGGGTTTTGTTAGATGTTCCTCTTCTGTAGTTTCAATTCGTTTCTATCAGCGATGGAAAATGAACCGGCTCTTGTGAAAACGCTCCGGACAGGTTCCTATCTTTAGCACGGGTTCTTGGTGCCTGAACCGGTTCTTTTTTCATCCCTGGTTTCTACACTTACGAAACTGTTCATATGTTTAGTAGATCATGTCTTTCACGCGATTTCAACAACTTCCATTCATTATTTTTGTACAACTCGAGAAAACTCAAACAGGATACTACTATTACTACTACTACTAATCCCACTACTATTTATACTATGGATCCGTATAGTAAAACTGCACGCCTAATGTAACGTAATCTAAGATAGTGTAATCCAACCAAATATAACCGAATGCAGTACATTTTGGTACTTTTTTCGATTTTGAAATTGGTCCAGCGATACAGTAGTAATGAATGCTATAACGAAATAATATATGTGGATCTAAAATATGATAACACGTCTAAATATGTGCAGAAGTGGGTGTTAAAAGTGCATAGGTACAAACACAACAAGCATTTACTAAGAAAGTTCCCGACGTATTACACCATTTATTCCATCTTTTCCTCTGGCCAACAGCTCATCAATCTGCTCGCAGTATTCAGCTTTTTATAAATATGTTGTATTGCTATTGCACATATTTGTGGCGGTCCTCCCTCAAGTTTGCTTACCAGTTAGGTGTAATGGCATATCGCTTGTTAAAAATATATTGCAAAAAGGAAAATGAGGGAAAGAGCGGATAAAAAGAGTAATTCTCGAGCAATTGTTTTAATGGTGCTAGTAAAATAATGTGTGGAGTTGCTGAATTTTAGATTTGTATATATGAACCACTACACTACATTTAGTTCTTACCTTTCGTAAATCACACATTGCGCTGTGGATCAGCTGTTGTATATAAACAAATAAATCATGCTTAACATTTAGCAACTGTCTTATGGAGACAATGCTGGTAACAAATCACCTAAAATTCCTCAGAGTTCGTGATCAAAACCATCAGAAAGTATCGCCAAAATATATAAGATTTTATGAGTGCGGCATCTACGATCATGTTAGGACAGGGTGGATTGATTTAAATCAGTCTGATTTAAATCAAGATTTAAATCAGTCTGATTTAAATCAAGATTTAAATCACTTGATTTTTTAAAATAAAAATCATTGATTTAAATCGAATTCCGAAATAAATTAATTTAAAGTGAAAATAAGTAAAATCCCGTTTCTGTTCTGTTATTTCGATTATGGAAGTTAATAATCATAATACAATGAGACTCAAATGTACAGTATAGTATGAAAGCAAGTGTCATGCAGAGGATGATTAGGGAAGATCCCGTTTTGAACAGGTAACGGAGCAATCCTGCTTCTTTTCGTAACATTGGGTTTGGGTTTTAAAATCGTTAACTATTCCAACGGGGAAATTACCATCGACATTTAAGACGAAAATTCTTTTTTTGTGTGTGCCTGCTTGTTTGTTCCAATATAATAGGGCGTATTTAGAGGGGTCCTATCCCCTTCATTTTTTTTGTTTGTTAATTTTATAACTTTAGGCGAAATTTATGTAGCCTATTTCATTCCGCAAGCTAGTTCTGAGTTTTTAAAAATAGACCCCTGCCAAATATAAGTAACTTTTGTGATAAAAAGTATCATTTTGATAAACGTTGCTGTACTTTTTCCTTAATGCGTAACCTTTTAAATTGTATCATATATTTTTAGGTGATAGGGTAGAATCTTTATTATTCGATTAAAAAAGTACCAATAAGGCTTTTTACTTCGTTTTCTTCAAGACTGGAGGCATTTTAGAACACGTTACATATACTTTCATGGTTTTCTGCGTTGAGGCATAGTGTGTGATGATGTCATAAATTTAAAAAGATATTTTTTGTTATGCGTATTATTATTATTATTTTTTGGCGGGTTACATTTTGCATTCAGAAGACTGAAATTGTGCACACTCGTTCAGTGCACCCCTTAATAATTTTCAGATGTTTTCAGATCTCTGCGTGGAAACAGCGGGGTTCAGAGGGGCAAAAATGTTTTAAAAAAGGGATATTTTTTAAAACAAAAATTAGCTTTTTTCGTGATTTTTCCGCCTCAGATGGAGACATATGAATGGTACCGTTTGAAAAGCTGTTCTATTCTGTAGAAATTGATGTACTTACATACTATGCTCCTAGGATAAATAGGGATGTCTCAGGAAACTGTTACCTGAGATCCTGTTTTATACGGGAATCTGGGGTATTTGGGGAATATTATTTTTCGCGGGCTTACTTTTGCACCTACAAGATTGAAATTTTGCAGATTTACACAGTGCACCCCTCAGTATTTTTCAGGTTTGTTTCAGATCTCTGTCTTAAAACAGGGGGAGGGGGCCACAGAGGTAAAATTAAAAAAAAAGTAAAAAAGAATTCCTTTTTTCGTAATTATCCGCCCCAGATACATGATGGAGACATTTGAAGAGTACCGTTTGAAAATTTGTTTTATTCTGAAGAGAATAATGTACAAATCATGATCCTAGACAGGGTTGGCTGGTTTAACCCTTTGGAGATCTTGGCTTTTTGGGCTATTTTTGAGACTTTCACTCAAGCAGCTACTGCATCGTCACTATTTATCCTAGGATCATGGTTCATCTCATTCTCTTCAGATTAGAGCAGGCTTTCAAATGGTACCACTTGCATGCTCATACCATATACCAGAAGCGAAGAAAAAATTTCAAATTGAAAATTTCGGAGGGAAAATTTTTTCTCAAACTTTGGCCCCCCCTGGCCCCCCCCTGTGTCAAGGTAGACATCTAAAAAAAATCTGATAAATAGTACTTGGTATACTAAATGTGTGTGCCAAATTTCAAGTTTCTGTCTTGAATAGTAAGGGTGGGAGAATTTTTATCAAAAATTCCCACAATGCCCCAAATCACCATAAAACACTATGATCTCAGGGGGAAAAATCCTGAGACATCCCTAATTACCCTAGGGTCATGTGTCGCCCATATTATCTTCTGAATAGAACTGCCTTTCAGGCGGTACCATTCACATGTCTCCATCATGTATCTAAGGCGGGAAATTCCTGAGAAAAGGGAGTTTTTGGGGCAAAATTTCCCTTTTTTCAACTTTTGCCCCTCTGGACCCCCCTGTTTTTACGCAGAAATCGGAAAAAAATTCTGGTAAATACTACTCGGTGGACTGAATGTTTGTGCAAAATTTCAATCTTCTACGTGGAAAAATAGGCCCGCCAGAAAAAATTTCCCTAGCATGCCCCAGTTTTACCCTATACAGAAGTATATTTGGATAAAAATTCACTGAAACGGCCCTAATTACCCTAGAATAATAATTCGACCGTCGTTCTCTTCAGTATGGAACGGCCTTTCAGACGGTATGACTCACGTGGTCCTATCATGTTTTTTGGCGGGAAAATGACGAAATACGAGATTTTTGGGGTAAAAAATTCCTATTTTTACCCCTTTGCCCCTCTGGTTCCCCTCCTGTTTTAGCACTGACATTGGAACAAAAAATATGGTAAATAGTACTCGGTGGACTGAATGTTTGTGCAAAATTTCAATCTTCTACGTTCAAAAATAAGCCCGCCAAAAATATATATACCGACAATGCCCCATATTTCCCTATATAGAAGTATATTTTTCAAAAAATCCCTGAGACGTCCCTAATTACCCTAGAATAACAATTCGACCGTCATTCTCTTCCGAATGGAACGGCCTTTCAGACGGTATGACTCGCATGGTCCTATCATGTATGTGAGGCGGGAAAATGACGAAATACGGGATTTTGGGGGTTAAAAAATCCCTTTTTTTACCCATTTTCCCCTCTGGTTCCCCCCTGTTTTAGCACTGACATCGGAACAAAAAATCTGGTAAATACTGCTCGGTGGACTGAATGTTTGTGCAAAATTTCAATCTTCTACGTAGAAAAATAAGCCCGCCAAAAAATATTGAACATAGGCTTAGAAAATGAGAAAAGAAATTTTTGACTTATGACGTCATCACCTCCCATGTCTGGACGCAGGACGGTCTGAAACCATACGTAATGTCTTCTACAGTGTCTCTGGACTTGAAAAAAAAAACCGGACGAAAAAGCTCAAATAGAAGAGAAATAACGCAATGTACCATGAAAAACGCGTATGGTACAAAATGTACCATAAGATCCCCAAAGGGTTAAACCAAGGTGGTTTAAACCAAAAAACGAAAAATGTTCGTAAAAGTGTGTGTTCGTAAAATCTTGATGAACACACATTTGTGGGTTATCACGTTTCACTCCTGTATATTATTGGTATTATACTCAGACATAAATTCACCATTCATTACTCAAAGAGATTACACTACAAAAGCAACTTTTTTTTTTTAATATATAAGTTTATGAATGTTTATTTTATGATGTTTTTATAGTTTGTTATTATTGTTATGCAATTGCAATCAAAGAAATTCTAAACATTGTTTCATTTTAATAATGTTTACTATTGATAAAATACATTGAAATGCCATACTTTGGGGGGGGGGGGGGTCATACAAACTCCACGAGAGGCATTTATTGAAATCAGAAGTATCTTTTTTAACTATTTATGTATAAATGGGTTAGAGCCAAAGTGGACTCAAATGATACGTATCTTTATTCACTTTTCTTACTGATATGCAAATTAAATCGTTGTATTTCTTTTACTTGCACTAATAAAAGTCGTAGTGAACTAACTTGGACTAAATGAGTTCTTCTGTAGTCTGAAGTACTTCGAAATTGTCCATATGTAATTCTGTATAATGGTTTCACTTGTGCAACTGATTATCTTTTTTCTTTCTGAAATGACTCTTTGACAGTTATATTAACAAGTATGTAAAGATTAGTACAACGTTTTTTTTTTTTTTTTTTTTTTTTTTTTTTTTTTTTTTTTTTATCAGGAGTCCTTCGTGAGTGAGTCGGTAGACGTATCGCATTTTTGGCCAATTAGTCCCGGTTCAGAGTTTAAACGGAGGATAATTTCTTTCGGATGTAAGCCGAGAAGCGGTTTGGATTCCACTTTGGGTTTATGTGACCCCTTCTAGCATAACCCGGTTGTTGCATAATAACACCAAGGCGAAAAAAACTTGTTTCTGTCCATATGTGGTATAAGTACGTAGAGCAAGATATTTAAACAAAAAAAAAAAGGTTTAAACCAAAAAAAAAAAAACTTTTTTGTTTTTTCAATAAAAATCATGGTTTTTGCCAACCTTGATCCTAGGATAAATAGGGATGTCTGAGGAAATTGTTATATTACATCCGGGTCATCTGGGGCATTGTGGGAATGTTCTTAACTCATTGTTAAATAGTTTCCTCACCCTTACTACTCAAGATAGAAGCTTGAAATTTAGTACACTCCTTGGTATTTCCCAGTTGATTTTGAGATCTGTGCGTTAACACAGGGGAATCCAGAGGGGATCAATTTTTTTTTTTAAAAGTTTAAAAAATGCCGATTACTCTCAAAATTTCCTGCTTCAGGGACTTGATAGGCAAATGTGAATTTGGAAAGCTGTTCTATTCTAAACAGAGTGATGTATGTGCCATGATCCTAGGATAAATAGGGATGATGCTGTAGCTGCTTGACTGAAAGTCTATAATTTACTTTTAAAAAGAGCCATAATTTACATTGTTTGCGATTGATATAGGTTAACGATTGGGGATAATTCAAACTTCAACACCAATAATTTCACTTAAATGGCATAATTAGCATTTAATACTAATTTCTAATGCTTTTTCTTCAGTTCGCGACTTGTGTTATACGAGGAGAAAGATTTGATTTAAATCAAAAAATCGATTTAAATAAAAAAAAATCAACATTTTTTTTTAATAAAAATCATTTTTTCCCACCCTGTGTTAGGATGAGAGTGGCCTCGGAGCCTTATCTTAAATACCCTTCCGGCATTTGCCTGATGTAGATGAGGAAAACCCAGGAACATCTCATTCAGGATGGCTGGCCTGAAAACTTTTTACACTCCAGGGGCGGATCCAGAACCGACTTCCTGGGGGGGGGCGGTGGGTTGTCATACTGCTACTTTTAAGGGCTCCAAACTTTGGGATGGGTTTTATTTATATATATACAATAAGAAAGTTTCCTCTTCTGGGGGGGGGGGAAATCACCCACTGGATCCGCCCCTATGTTATTGTGAAATCAAGTAACTTGATATGCATTAATTGGCATTTTGGAGCGAGGCGATCGAGCTTATTGATTATTCATAGAATTTTTTAGTGCATCAATTGTTTTCGTGAACGATCATCTGGGGTGTAGCCAAAGGGGGAGCCCAGCGGGGCCAGGCTCCCCCAAATGGTTTCCTGGTCGCCCCAAATGATCAGCTTTTAAAACATCATAGTAAAATTATCTCGCTTCATTCATTTAAAAGTAACAAAGTTTATCGACAATTAAAAATTTATGGTAAAATAGTATGGAGAAATATTGTTTTCTTCCATACCGATCGAAAAATGGTATAGTATCTCTTCCTTATACCGATCGAAAAATAGGATACTTTTTTGTGACAGCAGATTACACAATTTACTGCGATTTATATTTGACAGTTTGAAGACAAACGTTTTAACAAGGTACTATAAATACAGCTATAAAACGAAGGTACTAAACTGATTTGTAAGTACAGTATTTTTTTTATATGTTTTAACAAGTGTTTTAAAAGACATAGAGGATGGAAAATTTGGTGAGAAACATTGTTTTTATTCAATTTGGATTTCATTCGCTCTCTCTTTTATTTCTACTCACAAGGGAAGTATGAATGAGCTCATATTGAAACCTACCGTAAAATTTCACTCAGAGGAAGGAAGTCCCACAGAAAGACCACACACAAAAAATCAACTGCGTTTTTGAATTGGAATTAACCAAATGGTAGATTGAAATGTCGCGTATCCATGTCGACAATTGCACAATACGTTCAGTACCACCCCTTGTAAACTGCCTGTTAATAATAAAAAGTAAATAACAACAATGTGGGTACATACAATAGGCCTACCTAAGGGGAAGTCGTACGGTAAGGTGAACCTTCACGGCAACCATCTTGAATGCAGGTGAAGTCTTGCAAATAGGAATAGGGCAATATGATACATGATTTTGGGCTAGAATTTAAGCAGAAAAACAATGGTAGAATTATTTTTAAGATGCGTGCATTTGGTAAAAAGTTACAGGCATATTTATTCTTTATTCTTATTAACAGGCAGTTTACAAGGGGTGGTACTGAACGTATTTGTGCAATTGTCGACATGGATACGCGACATTTCAATCTGCCATTTTGGTTAATTTCACTTCAAAAACGCAGCTGATTTTTTGTGTGTGGTCTTTCTGTGGGACTTCCTTCCTCTGAGTGAAATTTTACGGTAGGTTTCGATATGAGCTCATTGATACTTCCCTTGTCAGTGTAATAAAATAATTGTTTTTTTTTTTAAGTCACGAATAATAAATAAATATTTTTGTCAGGAAACCGTAAAGAAATTAAGTGAAATTTCAAAGAAAATCAATCTTGTGTAGATAGGTTCTGTATACAAGGTCTTAAATTTAAATATAAAGGTAACAAAGAAAAGTTTTTTTTGCTTTTTCACCCAAGTTCCCGATGCACGATGCACCAAACACACAGAAGGACTTTCTTCTGGTACAGTGCTGGTTTCGGCTGTTTTGAAATCGGTTCATGGGATGCTAACCAATGACGACGGCGCCGTGGAGCTTCGTATAGGACCCACTTTTTATCACATGTCAACGCCCTGTCCAGAAATGGCTCCGAAACCAAATGGTTTCAAATGGTGCTGCCAAATGGTTTCTCCACACACTGAATTGTAGTCCCAGTTCCTCTTTGTACATGTGTTGGTCTTCTGGCACGTGGTGTTTTCGGGTGTTTCGTTATCGTCCTTAAACTTGTTAAACCATCGCTGCACTGTCCGCGTCGTCACGACACCCTCACCAAAAGCCTGGCATGTTTACTGTCCCGCTACAGCGGCGTTTGACCTCCATTTGAACTCGTTCAGCATACATGCTGTTATGACGCTCTGTGGATGTCCCATGTTCCCTCTGTCTTTACACAAGTTCACGGTGTATCTGAATTACCACAACCAGGTAGTATGTTGGATATACCCACACCAATAACTGATGTTCGCCTTATATCCACTCGCATTCAACTCACGGTGTGAGGTCCAATTGAACACAGACCTCCACGAAAAGGGACAGAACTTTCTTGGTTACCTTTATAGTTATGCACAAGAGTATAGCGTTTGGTCCCGGGCAGTAGTTCTTGATTAAGCATAATAAAAACTATCTTGAATATAATTTATGGATAATAATAATAATAATAATAATAATAATAATAATAATAATAATAATAATAATAAGAAGAAGAAGAAGAAGAAGAAGATGATAAAATAGTGTTTTTAGTTTTCCAGAAGGAAACCAAAATTTTCCTTTCTTTCATGCCTCAAAAACACTAGCAGCAACACATTTTCTGGGGGGGGGGCGCTGTGGCTCAGTGGTAGAGCGTTCACCTCCGGTGCTTGGGGTCCCTGGTTCGATCCCAGCTCGCGCCGTGTGAACTTTGTGGTGGACAAACATCGTGCTCGTGGGTTTTCTCGGGGTTCTCCCGTTTCCTCCCACTTTCTTCATTCCACCATTACACTCATTTCTCATTATCACCGTCTCCTTTAGCCTAACCGGCATAACTGTGGGACGTTAAACTTAACGATTTCATTTTTTTTTATTTTCACATTTTTTGGGGGGCTTTGTACATTGTAGCGGCTCCCTCCTCAAAAACGACGGGCCCCTCCTACACAAACCTGCTGGCTACACCCCTGACGATCATGATATTCAAATAGTTGAATTTAGCATATCAGAAAAAAAGCAAAATGGCTGTGAATAATTGTGTTCACAGAACAGGATGAAAAAGGCTTTGTCCTATTTCTAATGCTGAAAATTCTATTTTTTATTGTTTACAATGAGAATTCGCGCTCCAAATGCTTTTCCTTGGTTGTCTATGGGCATCCTGTTTTTCGATAATTATCCTTTAACGCAGGGGCGGATCAAGGGGGCGATCGTCCCCCCCCCCAGAAAAGGAAGTTTTCTTATTTTATATATATAAATAAAATCTATCCCAAAGTTTGGAGCCCTTGAAAGTAGCAGTATGACAACCCACCGCCACCCCCCCACTTTTCTTGGGTCCGCCTCTGCTTCAATGGAATGTCCAATCTGGACATGCGATCCTTTACGACCGGGGAGATGGAGTGCGGATTACCGGGGGAGATGAGGGGAATTTCTCCCCTTAATCACATTTTGTTTCTCCCTAAAAAGAAGTCAGCTGAAATATCCCCACGGGGATGCTCGCTTTCCCCCCAAACTATGCTTAGTATAACGCCAAATTTCACTGATTTTTGTCATTGTTTGCAAGTTTAATGTTCTAGCTGTATTTCGAAATGAGCGATATAAACTATTCACTTATGGTCATTTCTAATTTCCCCACTATTTTCACCGTTGTTTAGTTGAACTATATTATTATGATTACGGTGTTACTTGCAACCGTATCCTCACCCTTCAGTTCGTCGTCGTTCGTGAATTTGAGTATACTAATTGCGCAGTCACATAATGGATATATGAGTGTTCTTAGTGGTTGGGCAAGAAGAAGTAAACAAATAACTTCTTCCACCATACTTGGCGAAGGTCTGGTATGCCATTCATCCTATACATTTGTATCGATTATCATCCCGTCTTTACCTTTGTCGTATTTAATTTTCCAGCATATTCTTTGTTAGTGCATGGTGCTCATTCCCTAGTAGTCTGCGTGTATGCAACTCAAAAGTTCCGTTTAATTAGTGGTAATTAGCATAGTAGTCACTGTCTTTTACAGTTTACGGAAATGAATTTTTGAAATTGTACTCAAAATCTGAGATATATTCTCTCGTGGCTATATGTTAACGTCACGCTGGCGATCAGGGGATGTGCCCCTAGTGAGCAGACATGTTAGTGTAAGTGAGTAAGCGGATAATTGAAGATTTGCTTCAGCATTCGCCAATACGACTGATTCTCCATGTCATTATCTGTTTCTGTATAAGCACTTCAACTGGAGTGGGCTTTTTGAAGTTAACCGTTCATTTTTCCATCTTTATTTTTGCTGTACAGTTTGCTGTCCATGTCAGTAGTATTGTTTGGAAAACTTCAATGTAATGTCTATACTTTATTTGTAGCACACAGTGAATCAATTCATCTGTAACCTAACAGTAAAGTAATTTTAAAAAAATGTGGACTACGCAGCATTAGCGGGGACAGAAGCGCAAGCCCGAAATTTGAATTGAGAGTTTTTAAATATTTGGCCTTCTTTGGCCTTAATGCCAGAAATCGGGACCAGCAACAATCCATTTCTCGCAGTGTCGGACTGGCCAAGTTGAGGACCCTTGGCGCAGATCCTTAAAGGCCCCCATATATATATAATGCGAATAAGCGCAAGAGGTCGTTATGGACTAGAGGGAGTCTTTTACTGGCTCACGGAGCCGTGTTGATATGAGCAAGAGGGGCCCGAGAAGACTTCTTTCGGAAAGACGAAGTTAGGCTTCCGCAACCTTTTCGGCAGGAAGACTCAAGATAGCATTTGCGATCGGGAAAATTCGTCCAAGGCCTACAGGTCCTGCACCTCGTGATCCCTGCGGGGCCCCTAGGGTCTCGGACCCTTGGCGATTGCCAAGTAGCCAACGTGGCCCGTCCGGCACTGATTTCTTGTATGATAGACTAATACATAGAACTTACTTTTGAAAAAAAAAGTCCGATTTAACTTAACTGATAATTTTAGTGGTGTGTAATAACGTGAAGTGGAATATTTCAATGAGTTGAAAAATTAACATATGCTTGTGATCATGGTTATCGCTCGGGCCGAATTATTAAGTAAATAAACTTTAGGGAGCTACGGGCACAAGAGTGATTACATTTAAACACGTTCAAAAAGGTTGGATGTGATGTGTACATGTCAAATAATAAATCTCTTATTCATTAGAGATATATCATATTTATGTGTGTGTGTGTGGGGGGGGGGGAGGTGAGGCATTATTGTCTCATTTTGAATTATTGCACTTTCAGATATTCTGTCCTGTTGGCCTAATATTATCCCCTAATATAGATTACCTAATTCACACACTGCTTACGACACTCAGCGCGTGCTCTCGAATCACCATGCAGGTGATCAGGCGAGTCTTTTAAGTTATCAGACTAACTTGCATCCTGAATTTTAGCCTCCTATAGCCTCTCAATGATGATGTTGGACACATCAGAACACTCCATGATGTGTTCATGGAGTGTTCTTTTTGGCTTTAATAAATACTGTCTAAGTTTATTTTTTGTAGTATACGCAATGAATTTCCTAATTTCTTTGGAGGCTGCCCTGCACCGCCATTGTACGACATCCAATTGTACATTAATTACATCTACGATTAAAAATAACGAATTTCCATTTTTATCCTACTTCAATCCAACATTTCATTCTCTAGTTACGGCTATTATTGCATTTTTCCGACAGATTTTCAATTGGTCAAACAGCAGAAAGGAAGCTTTTCTGCGCCCATATTGATCTATACTTGTTTGTCTTTGAGTTTCAGGAATCAATCTGCAAAAGGTTTTGAAGCTGTTTTCAAATACCCTGTATAAACGGATCGATTTGAGAACGTTTTTTTTAAGTCTGTTAAAAAATAACCTTCTTCCGAGTGTGTCCGTTCTGAATCACAATGACTGAATTCGTAAAGTAGGTTCTTCATCGTATATCTGTTTGGAACTGTAACTACTGAATCAAAGATTGACATAATAATAAACACCATGAACACATTTTTAAAACTTAAATGTAATACAGTATATTTAACAAAGAAGTACAGTACACCCTCACTAATACGGACCATATCCAGTTGTTCCAGGCTACTGGAATTGTTACATTACAGAAAGTTGTACAGACTCGCCCATTTAGTGACACCGTGACTTCTCCACGCTTGTAAAAAGTCCACCACAAAACGTCTGACTACTGAATGAGCCGAATTAATGAACGACTGTATTATAGAGAGTGTACTGTAATACTTATGTAACTTTTTTATATATAGATATTTATTTTTAGATATTTTTATCGCTTTTATTGGTTTGTATATTTTAAAGATATATTGATATATATAGCTTGTTACATGTTTTCAATATGAAGTGATAGTTCTAACTATTCTCTAGTTTAATTTGATGCTCTTCCTTCTTCTTTCCGTGATCTTGGTCTATCTTCGGAATATCTGCTCCTACCCTATTGCAATTTGATTTTTTTTTTCAATTTCAAATTAAAGTGGTGCCTTTTCTTATGAGAACGGCTGCAATAAAAGTGTAAAGGGATGTGAAGAAAAGTAAAGATGTTATGCATACTTGATGCATTATCAGAGCCGGCTCTACCATATGTGCAACACTTGCATTTCATGTGGCGGCGAAATCTGTCATAACTATATTAAAATAAATATTTCTTGTTCGAAACAGACTTCATGATGATGGTAGTTAAAACTAAGCTGGCCTTCTATTTCAATACTACATTCATAAATCATATTTAGGTCGCATTAGTTTAAGGTCACATGGACAATGATAAAGCAAATAGTCAAACAAATCCCAGGATGAATTGGTTTATTGTTGTCAAATACAAGAATTCAATTCTCGAACAGTAGCGAACATCTGTTTTATTTAGTTACTTATCAGAGTTTTGATATGAAAACTAGTCTTGTCTTTGTTACAAACCTTTTTTAAAAATTTTCTAACAGATGTAGAAGGAAAATCAACAAATAAGAGATAAAATAGCTAGTTGCACTGGGACTGCAAACTGATATATTGAGACTCAAGCTCGATATTGAATTCGATATATATATATATATATATATATATATATATATATATATATATATATATATATAAGATTGTGTCAATCTGATTTCATCCTTCACTAACATAATACATTATTATTTAAAGAAAAACAAACACACACACAACGAGATTGTGTTTGTAGTGTTTAAGCCTTTCTGAGTGCGAGTGCATTTGCCCTCCCCTTCGTTGTTCATGATGGAGTAGCATACTTAAAATCATGGCTTTGTTCTTTCTGGAAAAAGGGAGACGGTAAACGATGCCATTGCACGTGGTGGCAAATTGCGTAGGGCATTACGTATTATTTTTATTACAAATTTTGGAACATTTCTTATTGAATTGGCCTTAGTAAAAATTACATTGCTCTTTTTGAAATCATGAACTCTGATTTGTCATCGTCAAGTCAGTATGAAAGTCACACTTTTATTTATTTATTTATTATTTCAACTCATTCATTAGTTCGTTTACTTCTCAAACATGAAAGCTTTTCATTTTTTTGTTGGCTTGTTTTTACTCGTTTCTAGAATAAAATTCCAGATGGTGTCCTTTGTACACCTCCTATCAGCACCTTATTCTTGGTCAATTTATATTATCTACATTTTTTAACGTCAACGCGACAGATCATTCAATCGGACCAGGGAATGACCTGAGGCACGTTGAACAAAACTATAGGAGATGCCTTGCTGAAAGAAGAGTTGAGGTTTTATTCGGAATCGATGAACATGTAGTAGTCACGCGCAGCCACGATTACGAGTCTAAAAAGTTCGTACCTTGCTCTAGTCTTTAGAAAGCACTATTCATTTATTACTACGTCGGCTTGTACGTACTTGAGACTATGTCTTTGCAACATCATAAGTATTTTAATTTTGACAAAAGTTCATCGCTACAGAAACATCTGTATTGATATACCTACCCTCATGCGCAAAAAAAAAAAAAAAAAAAAAAGCGCGTATACTGTAACCTACGATTTTTCGCAATTATTCCATTTTCCTTACGTTTCTGGGTAAAATTCAGTTATTCGTAAGTGGAGATAAAAGAAAGCAATCCATCTAACGTAAGAAAACACCCACACTTTGCAGTTTGTTCGTTTATTCAAACAGTAAAAATCAACCTTGTTTTATAATTTTACTGAAGCTTAAATGATACCAAGTGTATCTCAAAAACAAAATAATGATAAAAGGCAGTGTTGCCACAGTCCTAGCTCTGGAGTGGGCTGAAAAATAGTACCAAATTGAAACAAAAAGGGCTGAATTCATCATTATTTTATACCAGTGTAATACATGGCTGTGTAACACGAAACTGAAGTTCTATAACACTCCTCCCCTTCTTCGAAGAGTACAAATCAAGAAAGTATTCTTTTTTAATAAAATACTTTTTAAAACCATCCAAATAGGAGGACCCGGTGTAGAACCGTTTCCTTGTAGAATCTTTGCAACGGCACATAAATTACAGACTTACTTGAGCACGCACTGGTCTTCTTCAGGACATTCAAGTGTTATTTTTATTATTATTATTATTATTTCAAGTTAAAATTTCCACAACACTGCCTCTTTCTCGTATCCATGCGCGGCGCGGATGAGCCCATCTAGCATAATTTGTTTCCCAGTATAGTTTGAATTACGAATATTCCACAAAACGTTCGTAGCGTTATGCGGTGCAACGTCACAAAATGAATGTTCAACAGCATTTTTTAGGTGTCTTCCCACTTGCGACAGTCCTATTAGCGACAGGAACTGTTAACTGTCCTATGAGCGACCGATTCGATCTGTTAACTGCTCTATGAGTCACCGATTCGTTCATACTAAGATATTGGAAGAAGATAAGGTTCTCCCTTCTTCAACTTGTTTCATGCTAATGTAATTTAGAACCTAACAAAATGTACTATGAAAAATTTCGCTCTACCTGAATTTAATACGTGAGAATGCTCTCATTACATTAACAATCTTTTATACGTTTTTCCTAATATTATATTTTTGAATTAATTTCTATGAATACATTGACTCTATCAAGGGGAAACTAACTAAATACATTTAGAGTAGCTCCGCCTTTGTCTATGATTCTAATATAATTAAAAATTTCATGTTAAAATGATACGGAGCATAATTTTAGATTGAACATGTTTATGGCATAAGAAAGAAATCAGAAAGAGGTAGGGGCGCCCGAAGAAAATTTTCTAGGGAGGGCATCTCCATGGTTGCTGTATCACGTCTGGTATATCTGGTATTTAATACGTATACGTGGTTTGCTATATTACGTATACATTTTAGTGAGCCAGAGGGTGACCCCTGCCTTCCCATCGGGTGCCCATGGAAAAAAGGTGTTCACCGCTTGAGGATATCAAAGAAATCTAAAATACGGTGTATTTGAAGATTTTATTACACAAGTTACAAATCTCTCGCAGGACTTAACAGTTCGTCTAGTTATAAGGGATTATTTCAGATTGCTACACGACAGGCTTTCATGTATAAGTCAAAACAAGGGAGGGAAGGCAAATTAAGCAATTAGTTTACGTTTTAGTAGCTTACAATAGGGGGGAAGGCAGTTTAAAGAGTTTGTTTACCTTTTGGATTGTTTAGAGTGAACTGCATTGTAATTGGTGGGATTGGTTGAGAATAGCCAATCAGATGTAAGGGATCTCAAAAGCTTTCTTTTATCATTTACATTTTTTTTTTTTCATTTTATTCATAGAGTCTTAGGAAGTCTAAACAGTAGATAGTTGGCGAAACTGTTACACGTTTTAAGTTTTACGATAAGAAACTGTTACAAGTTTTTCAAAATAATATATATTACTGTGCTTAGTGTGTGATTAGATTTGAATCAAATTAAATACAGAAAACAGAGCTTTTGAAGAAAGGGGATATTACAACTGGATTTTCAATAATTACATAGGAATATACTTTTCATGGAAATATCCCTGTTGTCTCGTTAAGTTATTTGATATGTTTTATGTCAAATCTAACTCAAAATTAAAATAAGTTTTATTTGCACTCTCAGTAGAGAAAAAAATATATTTGACGAACAGTATCACTGGCACGTACATATTTCATACCAAGGTAGTTCGGGCGCTAATAACGCCAGAGGCAAACATATTTTACGAGATGGAATCATATCATCTTCCACCATCTCAATGTAAATGAATCGGTCGCTCATAGGACAGATAACAGTTCCTGTCGCTAATAGGACTGTCGCTTCTGGAACTAATTCCATTTTTTAAGAGTCCAACACGCAGCATGGGGAACATGAGATGTAGGAAAAGTCTTACTGACACTTTTGAAAATGTAACAAGTATTTGTTAAATGGTGCTGAATTGGGTAGAATTGTACCAAATTTTTCACGAAAGGGGCTGAAAATGCCAGCGTGGTACCAACGGGCCGATGAATGACAAAAAGGGCTGAATTTGGTACAATTGTACCAAGTGTGGCAAAGTAAATAATCAGAAACAATAAAGCTTTGAAAACAGGTTTTAGGTCTAAGCCTATTACTAATGTAAATGAGGCTCAACAATGTGTAGTTAAAAAATTAGTCGAAATATTGCTTGCTTTATTATATAAACTTAACTTGCTTTGCTGCTATTTAAACAAAAAACAGTTTGCTACTTTACAGTTTACTCCATCTCACCTCCGTAGAGTCAAAAATTGACTGTCCTTTTTTTTTTTCAAAATTGGAAACAAACTATTGTATCACTTTTTTCATATTCACTTTGTTTAAGATTCTTTTATGAATGTAAGAAACTGCTATATGGTTGAACTCCTTTCGGGTCATAGTTAACCTGTTATTTGAGATATTGGGGGGAACGAAAAAAGGTTTCACAAGTATTGAGAGGGACACGTCCCCGGTGTCCCTGGTGGGATTGATGCCCGTGGTCGCGACATAATTTTGTATGTAGGAAAAATATAATAATAACTGAAATTGAACTTTATAATCCCATTTGTAGCCTTTTACGGCAATACCTAGGTAGAAACAGTACGATAATTTTGTTCAAAATGGAAAGTTAACCTTATGCGCATCAAAAATGATATTCAAATTTTCGCCTTTCTGGAATTTAGACCTCGCATTTGACCATGAAATATTGTGTCTATGGAGGAAATAGGAGAACAAATTATGAGATGACTAATATTTCATCAGATAAAATAAGGAAAAAGTTCAGAATGTGCACCGTGTCATTAATGCTTTTGTTCTTTTTGGTTCCAACCAGGTGATGAGTTTAGCAATTGATTTTAGGGGGGAGTGGTGTGTTTTGAATCATTGAATGTTATCTGAAAATACTATCTGGTACGTCACTGGTTGCAGCGGTCAGGCCTTCTGGCTATGTTGCTTTTTATCAGAAAATCCCCTTTTCTTTAGTTCTGAGATGCAGTCAGGAAATTCAGTTTTAAGACATGGTGCATGATTGTCGTGTTAACATGCAGCTTCTCTTATTCTTAGTTATTGGTAAGCTTTATATTATTATTATTATTATTATTATTATTATTATTATTATTATTATTATTATTATTATTATTATTATTATTATTATTATTATATTAGTGTAACCCATGAGACAGAAAGTATATTTTTACTTTCGACCGACAACAGGAGAGAAAAAAGTATGGTGATCACCAAAAAAAATCGAATTCGAGATTTCAACGGATTTCCGTGTTTCATAGATCCTACAAACCGAGTTGCTTTTAGATGTTAATGTGTTCCCGATGTTAATATGTGCACTCGCCTAGAATCCATACCCTTCAATGTATCAACATCAAATTTTGAGGTTTTTATAAAATTCTTGAAGAAATTTTCGAATTTTCTTCTTATCCTCAAAGTTAAGGTCGTTTACTAAAGCGTGAAAATCACAAATTGTTATTTTTCACGAAAACAGGTCTTACGCTTTCGTTCATTTTTCATAAATAAGTATTTCATTGCTAAACTGACAATATGGTATAACTCGTTTGTCCTTCAAAATTCGATAAGGCGTACTTTACTCTTGGGGATCTCTCTTTTTCGGGCGATTTTTACCAAAACGACGCAGGCGATTTTGTTCATATTTCATTAATGACTTTTAACAATATGGCATAAATCGTTTGTACTTAAAAGAAAAAAAACAATGGATAGTTATTCTTGGAGGTGAGTTTCTTAGTTTTTTTAAATAAATGGCCCAAGTGCCTCTATATTTAGTAAATAAATATTTATCTAATAACGTATAATGTTGGTTAAATTACTTTTTATGGAAATATCCACAAGGAGTTTACTTTCAGGGGTGAGATTTCTTCGGACGAAGTTTTCCGAAAACGCCTTATGATTTTATTCTATTTCATAAGTAAATAGTTCAGTACTAATGCAGCATAATGCGTTTTAGTTTAAGAAGTTGGAGCGAGAAAGTTCAGTGTATTGATTCGTAACTTTTATTATATTCGAGACGAGACATTTCTCGAGTCTAATGGGCAATACTACTTCGCCTTTATTACGTCTCAAACCAAGGGCGTCATTTCAGCCTTCTCTTGGGGGGGAGGGAGAGCACCACCGACATAAGACTTTCACGTTTTGTACTAGTATATTAGTAGACAATGGATTAAAATATATGTATTCCTCAAACTCTTGGGGAGGGGCAATTGCCCCCTCCTGCCCTCTCTAAATGACGCCCCTGTCTCAAACATTGTTTTAGTGTTATGTGATTTATTCTATAACAATTCTAAATTATTAAAGTGATTGTGCGAACAGAATGAAGAACATTTAAAGGGGTTTAAAGTGCTTAAGTCTTTACACAATGCACTCTAATAATAAATATTGTTTAAATGTTCTTATATCACACCCTTCGTGGTCCACTCGTAACGCGGAAAGATGATAACTTGTAGGTAAAATTAAGAAGAAAAAAATAATAAGGGCTGAAGTTTTGAAAAATAAATTTGCAAAATTAGACGAGACCAGAAAATCTAATTTCTTGTCTTGTCTCGTGGGCGATACTAATTATTATTATTATTATTATTATTATTATTATTATTATTATTATTATTATTATTATTATTATTATTATAGATAAATGAACGTAGTTCCCGTCTTCTCCAACTCATATAAATTGGTTGTGCATGCATCTCATTTACACCACTCAATCAATCTTGACCAAATTTTGTACGATAGCAATGATGACTACTGAAGCTAAAGGCAGAGAATGTGGTCAAATTTGGAGTCTCATCAGCCATAGAAAAATACGAGGAATCACGAAAATCACTTCTTTCTACAGAGGTCAATGGAAAGCCAAAAAGGAGTCAAATCACTTCGAAATTGATGTTAACAATGGAATGGAAATTCGAAATATAAGAGATTGGGCCAAGATGAAATCTATTTTTGTAATGCTAAATGAACATCAAAAGCTCTTTTCACTATCTATTATGCTTTTTGCTCT
Source organism: Thermobia domestica (assembly GCF_964235325.1). NCBI lineage: Eukaryota > Metazoa > Arthropoda > Insecta > Zygentoma > Lepismatidae > Thermobia > Thermobia domestica. The sequence continues at coordinate 122,248,028 of NC_137454.1, read as the reverse complement.
ATATGGTCAGTTTTGAAACTCGCAACGCTAGATGAACTCTTTCGTAGCTATATGGTTAGTGTACGCGACTTCGGCGCAGGTGACCGGGTTCGATTCCTGATGGTAGCTCATGTTGTTTGGTTCCCCCGTTAAACTGTAGGTCCACATCTCATATAAGCTTAGTGCTGACCGGGACGCTAAACTCCAAATTAATCAACCAATCGAAACGCTAGATTTGCACCACTTTCGGATTCAGTATAGGGATAAGGGTAGAAATAAAACATATTCTTAGGATATACTGAATCTTGATAATGTATATACAGTATCTTCAAAGGTGATCAATAACTCAGGTGAAAAAGATAGTGATGCTCAGTGAAGCTTGCAGAAGATTTCTCCCGGGGTGAGTACGACAGGAAAGGGAAGTCTCCTGGGCACCCCCTGAAATCATAAATGGTAGTATTAGATTATATGCTACTTCTGGTTTTAGCAGGGAACAGGTGCGCACCTAGAATTTTTTGCTGAGAGGGGTCCAAAGTTAGGGGAGGATACAATACTCTAAGACACTATTGTATATATGCATATGTAGTATCGAAGAACTGTTATTCTGCGACCAAAAGAATAACAACTAAATGTGAAGTACTACCACCTATATCCTCAGAAAAGATACAGAACTAGATTGTTTGTGTAGGAAAAGAAAAAAATACAGATAAAATTAAGATCAAATTTTTATGCTAAATTCATAATTTCTCTGTTAAACAAGTTTAGTTTTGTTAAGGAAGTTTACAAATATATATATCAAATTACGAAGTTTTGGGGAGGAGGTCCATACTGTTGGTGCCATCCAAACGTTAATTCGACAGTTCGTCTGGGAGCAACTTGACCATTGGGGCCGCGGTGGCTCAGTTGTAGAGCGTTCACCTCTGGTGCTTGGGGTCCCGGGTTCGATCCCAGTCTCCGCCAAGTAAACTTTGTGGTGGACAAACACTGTGTGCGTGGGTTTTCTCGGGGTTCTCCCGTTTCCTCCCACTTTCTTCATTCCACCATTTCATTCATTACTCATAATCACCGTCTCCTTTAGGCTAACCGGCATAATCGTGGGACGTAAAACTCAAAGATTTCATTTCATTTTTTTGCAACTTGACCACCCGCCGTACAGCCCCGACTTGGCGCCGTCTGACTACAACTTGTTCCTGTATCTGAAGCACGAACTCGGCTTTAAACGCTTTGAAATGACAACAACGAAAATAAACGCTGTGAAGTTATGGTCGTCTTCACTGATGGGATGTTTCTATTTTAAGGAAGCTTTGGACAAGTAAGTCATCTACTATGACAAGTGTTTGAACACTGGTGGAAACTATGTCGAAAAATAGTTTAAGGTGTGATCTTTCGTGTAAAAATACATTGGGCTTAAAAAAAAAACTGTTTTAGTATTTTTTTTTTTTCAAAACGGTACTTACTTTCCGGACACGCCTCGATTTAAATGATTTGGACTCAGTTTGAAAGAAGATACTTCCTTAGTGTTTCCATGTAAATTTTAGAGAATATAGCAATTGTCTTTGAGGATAAATCATGAAACTTCTGAACAGATGGAGTGTGAAAACCGTAATTAATCAACTTCAATGTATTTTCTCTCGTAATTTAGACATAGTGCCCTCACTCTGATACCGCTTTTGTTTAAAAGAATATACACTCTCGGTGATTCCGTATAAATTTCATCAGGATATAGTGATAGTCTTTGGAACTAAACTATGAAACATTTCAAGGGGTATAGTGTGAAAACCGTAATTAACTCTCTTTAATATGTGTATGCTCATTATATAACTTCACCGATTTTAATAGTTTTACCTTATTTTGATAGAATATACTTCTCCAGTGTTGTTATGTAAATTTTATGGAGAACTAATTATAGTCTTTGAGGGTAGACCAGGGATGCAAATAACCATTCGGCCGGGGCGAGTGATTCATCGGTGCGGGAGAGTATTTAATATCATACCGAAGGCAAGTAAATCATTTCTATTGTGGGATGTGGGCTAGTAGCTTTCTTCTTGGGCGAGTAAAATTTACTTGCTTATTTGATCCCTGGGATAGACCATGAAACTCCTGAATAGGTACAGAGTGAAAACTGTAATTAACCGTCTTCAATATGTGTATTTTCACGCATAACTTAGATGCACCGATTTTAATCGTTATGCTTTTGTTTAAAAAGAATATCCTTTGACGGTGTTTTCATGTAAATTTCATGAAGATCTAGTGCTACTCTTTGGAGATAAAGCATCAACCTTCTCAACGGCTGACAATATTAATACCATAATTGTATGATCACGCATAACTTAAACCAAGGTGCACCAATTTTGTTGATTTACTTTTCGTTTTACATACTATGTTTTTGCAGCGATTTAACATAAATTTCATTACGATCTAATGATAGAGTATTAGGAGCTAGATCAGGAAACTCCACAACGATTGATAGTGTTAATATCGTAATGAACCGTCTTCATCGTGTGCGTGTTTACACATTACTTCAACATACCGGTACATGTACCGATTTTGACTATTGTTTCTTTTTGTTTGTTTGTTTGTTTCAAACAGTACACTTTCTCACTAGTTCTATATAAATTTTATCAGAATCTGATGACAGTCTTAGCAGAGGAAGATCCAGGACGGATTTCTGGGGAGGGAGGGGTTGTAATACTGCTACTTAGTCTATTTTTAAGAGCTCCAAACTCTGGAATGGGTTTTATTTATATATAAAATAAGAAAGTTTCCTCTTCTGGGGGCAATCGCCCCGATCGCCCCCCTGGATCTGCCCCTGAGTCTTAGAAGCTAGATCATGAAACTGCAATAGTTGATAGACTTAATATCGTGTACAATACGTGGATCGATTTTTAAAAGTATTTTAATGCTTCTTAGCGCGCTTTGGAAGTTGATTAATATGTTATTAAAGATTTTATTTTCTGTCTTTTTTGAAGTCGGTTATTTCTCTTTTGAGTTGGTTTAATTTTTCCATTGTTAGTTACTCCAATAATTTAGGTAAGTACCCTCATGTCCAAAATTATCGTCGCATGTCTATAAAAATGTTGTAGGAATATAATATGATAACGAATTCGCCCTGTATTTTTTATAATGTTAGTATGTATATAATCGGCAAAGACATGTATGTGGCAAATTTCACGTCAAAAAAGCAGTAAAAGAGAACAATAAAATGAAAATAAAACTTTCTTGTCCGTTTAGTAACATTTTGTTTCACTCATTCTAATTTTCGTATTTATAATTCTTTACCTAGAAATTTACCACAAATATACATTTCCCGATTATACACATAACATCAGTATCAAAAGTACTCTGCAAAATCATTATCATATTGTATTCTTACAAGAAGATAGTTATAGATATGCGACAATCATTTTGGACATGAGTGTACCTAAAGTAAAGATGGAACACTAACTTGATATGATATGAATGAGGCTTCGAAACATAAGTGAAGTTTTTTAATGGGTCTATACGTTACGGAGTTAAACGTGAATATACACATGATATGCTGACAGCTGTTGAGGATTTCATACTCTAGCCCCAAAGACTATCATCAAGATCTCGACGAAATTTACACGAAATCCCCATGGAAGAACATTCTTTCAAAGAGAGAAAGAATCAACAAAATTGATGCACTGTGTTTAAGTTATGCGTGATGACCCATTACACACACAATTACGGTGTTCACATTGTCAGTTGTTAATGAATCTCATGGTCTAACTTTAAAAATTATTATTAGAAACCAACTAAATTTACACGGAACTATAACGGAAGTATATTATTTCAAACGGAAAAATAAAATCTGTGGATCTATGTTGAACATACACATATTCATCCATGTGTTATAGTTATGATTGAACATACACATATTCATCCATGTGTTATAGTTATGATTGAACATACACATATTCATCCATGTGTTATAGTTATGATTGAACATACACATATTCATCCATGTGTTATAGTTATGATTGAACATACACATTCATCCATGTGTTATAGTTATGATTGAACACACATACAATGAAGTCGGTTAATTACAGCATTAACGCTGCATACGTTGAGGTGTTTCATGATCTAGTTCCAGATAGTATAATCAAGTCCCGATAAAAATTGACATGGGATTACCAGAGAAGAGTACCTTCGAAAAAAAGAAGAATCATAAAAATCAGTGCATATGTCGAAGTAATGTGTGACACAGACATAACGTAATTATATCTAAATATAAATAAGTGAAATTAAGAATCTCTGCTCTTTTTTTTTTTTTTAAATGAAAGTTTCAAAAATTTATAAAATGTATTTATAGACTTCATCCTATTGGTATATATAGTTTTGGCTATAGGTTGCTACAATCACCATTTCTGTTCTTAAAATAATATGAAGTTAATTTCTTTCTTTCAGAATTTATTATATCTGTTCCTGTTGACCTCACAATTAATAAACCTCTTTTGCACACCAAATTAACGAGAGGACCATGCTTGTAAGTAGTATGATATTTTTCAAATTATTATCTAATTAATTTCTTCGTTAGTCAACCAATCTCAACATATTTAAGCGTAAAAACGTTTTTCACAATTTTGAAAATGCTCATAATTTTTCATTTAAGAAAATCAGGGTACCCCCTCCTAGATGGCTATCCTACATTTCTATCAGCGTGAGATGATGAAGTCAGACCTTCTTTCTAATTGAAGAATGAGATGAGTTGCTGCACCTCTAAAGAACCAGTGGCGGATCTAGAAGGTAAAAACTGGGGGGGGGGCTGCCAGAACTCAGGCTATGATAAGTATATCATGTCTTTACTATAAACTTTCAAAAATATATAAATAATAACTTCAATTTTTTTGTCTTAGGCTCCCCCGGCCCCGGGCTAGATCCGCCACTGTAAAGAACTGTTGTAAACATTTTCATTTAAAAATTTGATTCAACTCAGAATTTACATTACAATGATCCAGTTCTATAATCGGTCGTTTTAAGTTGACTTCAAACCTTCGGGCAATCTCCGAAAAAGTACTTTTGGCAAAGGTAGCTAAAAGAAGGAGTAGTTAAACTTCCATGGAGGCTACCATGCAATAATCTCATGATGAAATCGAGGAAACTTCACGTTTTGGAATAGTCTATTAAAGTTTTGTCTTTACGCTTATTTAGTGTTTTAAATATGATCTATAAACCAGGGGCGACATTTAGTGGGGCAGGGAGGGGCTATTGCCCCCCTGAGTTTGAGAGTTCTATAGATTTTATCAATAAAATAGTAGTAAATCAGTGAAATACGCGAAATTTTACTTATATCAAGGGGTTTTGCCCCCCCAAACAAAATCTGAAATGACGCTCCTGTTATAAACGTAGAAACATAGAAAATAGTAATTCTAAATCCTAATTGTTGGTTATAATGCTGATTTTATGTAAATATGTTTGTTCATTATTTTAGTTATCTTTCCTTTACATTAGATTGTTCCACAGACAGTGCAGATCAGGTGAATGTATTCTGGCAACTTCAATATGTGACGGAACACCTGATTGTAAAGATGCATCGGATGAAAGCTACGGCGTATGCATCAATAATTCAAGGTAAGTTTAATGTGTACCTATTTGTTCAAAATGAGGGCCCTGAATAACGATAACTAAATTATGTAGGTTCTGTAGTAGTCTAAATGAAAATCATGCTTGCGGTCTTCACGATATAGACATAGTTAAACATTAAAATTCTATGTGGAGCAAAACTTTCATTAGAGAAAACATTCTATCCTTCTGTGAATATCAGTACTTTAAATAGGGGCTTATTTGGCTTAAATTTATTGTATTTCCTACTGAAAGTTCGAGGCAAATTGACGTTAAAGTCAAATAACTAAAGTATCACGCCAATTACCCTGTTTTGTTCTAATAATTGTTGGGCCTGAATCTTCGGTCACTGTATATTATAGGTTAAAACTATGCTTAATTAAAAGCCCTAATCGTTTACGTTTAATATTTGCTTCTTAAAGTTTATCCATAAACGAACATATGATTACACAAATATTAATACTTTAATCTAAATATAGTTACGGCCCTTATCCTAATAAACAGCAGTGGCCGCGATGGCTCGGTGGTAGAGCGTTCACCTCTGATGCATGGGGTCCCGAGTTCAAACCATGCTCCCGCCAAGTGAACTTTGTGGTGGACAAACACCGTGTGCGTGGGTTTTCTCGGGGTTCTCCCGTTTCCTCCCACTTTCTTCATTCCACCATTTCATTCATTTCTCATAATCACCGTCTTATTTAGCTTAACTGGCATAACCCAGGGACGTAAAACTCAAAAATTTCATTTCTAATAATAAACAAAGTAGGACTATGTTCATTGTTCAGTTTCATTACTATCTATTTTGAAATATTTACATTGAAACAATAAAGTTTTAAGTTGTAATTAAATCCTCACAATAGTTTCAGATCAGCAAATCACCTGCACGCTAGCGACATCTACTAGTGTCAGGCAAACAAGCTTTAACGCAGGTAGTGACATCTATTAGTGTGACTGTTTACTATTAGGGAATAACGTGACGTACTGAGAAGTTTGCCTTTCATAAATAGGATAATTAATTACTTGTTTCAGATACCACTTTCTTTCTCTGTCTTTAGGTGTCTTTACAACATGTTTCGCTGCGGTTATGGAGGATGTATCAGTAAGTGGCTAACATGCGATGGTAACACAGATTGCTATGATGGATCCGATGAGCTTCTCCCAAGTTGTTCACGAAAACAATGTCAAAGTTGTGGATTAAATTGTGGGTGAGTAGCAGGCCCGGATCTTGTTGACCTAAAATTTTCTAAAAAGTGACCTATAAAATGACACTAAAATTCCAGTAAAATGACCCTAAAATTCGCAAAAATTGACCTTAAAATTTGCGTTTTCTTAAAAAGTTTATTTTGTTAAACATCGACATTTTTTGAATATCTATTGGATTTTAATTACCATTTGTCACTCATTTTCAAAAGTTTTGTTTCAGTTAGTTGCAGTCCATTGTATGATATTGTACATAAAGTGTCAATTCACTCCCGAGTTGAAACTAGAAAGCACACTTAAAGAATAGAATTTCGCAAGTGTAGACTGTATACACGAGAATAATAGATAGAACCCTGTTTAAAATCTTTGTACGTCTTCTAATTCATTTTTAGTTATTCACGTGATCACATCCTTTCTGGTCAACAACCCAAAATAATCTCTTTGGC
>NC_137454.1:121913320-122235820 GCF_964235325.1 Thermobia domestica | reverse complement strand
ATTTATTAATTTTTTATATTTTCCTAATTGTAGATGTGATGATATCAAAGAATCATTACATTCCTCTTCCAAGCTTTAACACTCGGACCAACTCTGAGTAATGAGTGCTACTTGAATATGTTTTCATATTTTCCTGACTATAGACGTGATGGTAACAAAGATTCATCACATTAATACGTAATATGCTCGTTGAATTCAGATTTGCCGGAAAATAAAACGATAAATTCTGAATGTTTATAAACCCCTTGTTATTAATTGAACTTTTTTTTTTTTCAGCTGCTCACTGTTTTTGGGATCCAAATAAAAACAACGTTTCAGATGTTAACAACTTTCGTGTTTCTGTTGGAAGATATTACAGAGAATGGGAAAAGAGAGATGCAAATGCTCAAAACAGGGAGGTAAGGAATTAATAAGATACAGCCTAATAATAGCAAATAATAACTGACATAATTATACATACATATAATAGTTATATGTATGTAAACTCACCCTTTAAATTACAGAAAAAATCAATGACAGCTATTTAAATTAGAACAATTCTAGAAAAAGTTACCTTCATTTCATATTTTAGATAAGAAATTATATAGATGCAGTAGATACTGACTTTTGCGGATAACTGTAAATAGTTCATACGTAGAAATCACGTGTTATATAGAAAAGTGTACAATACAAAAGAAGTACAGAATATAAACTATTTATGTTCATCTGGAAGAGAACAACAGAAACATACCTTATGTAACAGATTCGTACAGCATGGAGCGTTCATTAAATTTTAAATTCCTCGAAGTACTCATCCTTTGCCTTAATGACTACCGTGTACACTTTCGGCATACTGATGTGACGATACATTGCCATACTTGTTGGAGAACCTTTCATAAGTGCGCAACACTCTTGATAACGCTGTTTGTCGAACATTCCTATAATTCGTCCCATAGTAGTTCGATTGGATTGCAATCAGGAGATTGGGCGAGCCATTCCATAGTTTGGATTCTATTTTCTTCTCTAGGGACTCCACATAGCATTTACAGAGAACGAATGTATGTTTTGGTTCATTATCTGCTTGTAAAAGAACCGTTTATCAGTTGGACGCATGTTAGATGTCGTTGGAGGATGCTATGATAATGTCTTTTCATGTTTTCTTTGATTTTCACCAAATCTCCTATTCTATTTTCCCTGAAACACTCCCATACCATCACTTATCACCCTCCATCCTTCACAGTGGAGGGATAATGGTTCACTGGTCCTGGATGATGGTCCTCCATCTTCCACTGGGAGGTATGCACTGGGGCTGCAGGGCTTCTCCAAAAAGACGAAGCACAAATTGACGGCTCTTACTTCAAAATATTTCGAACTTTGTATTGAGATCAATGGTCAAATGGTGGACTATTTTGAATCTATCGCGCTTACTTCTCACCATGTAGAACTTATTCTCACCCTGCGATGTTTTCTGAGATGCCCCATAGCGAGGGTGATCATAGTAGCTTATCTTGATGCATGTGAATTGTCTTCACAATTCCACTGATGCACAATTTCAATGTGCTTCATATATGCTGGATGCAAAGTGGCTATCTTCACTCGCAAATAATACGAATCATAGTACTTCGGTGCCATTGTTAGTGCACTTGTCAGAAAAATGTTACCACCCACTTGAAACACACACACAAAGAACAACTAAGCCCACTCACTCACCACTTTCTGACGATACGTTTTCGACGGGAAATGCAACCACATTGTACACGAATGACGCCTTTTCTGTCAGTTGTGTATTCCCAACGCTGTCAAGCGTAGATCATATTTTATTGGCAACAATATTCTCTCACACCAATAACAGACATCTGAGCAAATAGCACAATCTTAAGGGCTTTGGTGTCACGTCATGCTTTTATTACAAAACTTAGGGTTATAACTGCCCTAGCGGAAGGTCGTTTACCGTTGTTCTAGTGTTTTATCTGGTGTAACTACCAACTTCCACAGATCGCAGTCATCCAACAGTTTCCATATAATAAAGTTTTTCCTAGTGGAATAATGTATATATTAGCTTGTCTAAAAGCCGTATCGCATCGCAGTTTGCTACATAAATCATAAGAATGCGGTGCATTTATGACCATAAATTATTGCTGAAGTAAAGTAAAAACAAAAAGCAATCACACAGTGTTTCCTTCATTACATCATGATACATTCTCTGTCACACGCACACACAAAGAGGCGAAACTTCAATAGTACCATTTTTCCTGCCTTTTCTTAGTTATTTCATAGCATCGGGCCAGATTTTTGTTCTAAACTTTCTTGTTTCTCGTTGAAAATAGAGTAGTGTTAGATCTAGAATGTTTAGAAGAATGAGAAAGTGTATACTTAGTTCGACTAGTATTTTGCCATAATATCAGTTAGGAAGTGAACATTTATATGAAATTAAGTTGTTGTTTCCTATCATACACAATAACTCATGTGTTTGACAATGTCCAATCCTGGGTTTCTTGATGAGATTATGGATCATCACTTAATAGATAACTCCATTAAGGCACAGCTTCCTCGTTGTTAAGCGGTTAGCGTACGCACCCTTGGCGTGAGAGACCCGGGTTCGATTCTCGGAGGGAGCTTATGTGTTGTCGGGTCCCACGTTAGTTTGTAGGTCATATAGCTTCGCTTCTACAAAGAACGCTAAACTGAAAATCAAATCAAATCCATTTGGGCACATTCAAAACCAGGTGGGAGACCAACAAGAATGTGATATCACAAGCACTCAACTTCATTAATCATATTCTCCGAAATTGTTGAGGTAGGAATTCGAAATTTTGTAAACATGTTTTTCATGTACCCTAAACTGATAGTAAGACAGAGTTTAATAATAATAATAAAAAAAAAAAGTATAACTCTTAAGGGAAGAAAGAGGTCTTGCAAATATTTTCATCATTCACCGTATGTCCAAAACTGTTGGATGCAAGAGCAGTTCATTTCTTTTTTTCTTCTTTTTGTAAGTGACTTGAAATCCTAGGCTGGAAATAAGACGGAGTTTTGCAAAATGCGACCTCTTCATGGGTGAATTGGCTTGGAACTCTTTCCGCTGTTTACTAGTAATCGAAAATTACTATCCGTGAAAACTTGAAATTTTATGTGAAGTTGTCAATGAGCCCGGGGCTCATGATGAGACGAGGTTTTACAAAATGTATCTCCTACTGAGGAGGGCCTTAATTCTAGTTACTTACAAGAATTAAAATATACGCTTTAAATGAACACAAAAATGAATTTGTTTTTCATTAAGATGGCCTACAAGAATTGAGGCCATCTCGTTTAGAACATGTCATGAAAGCGATTGCTTGTAATGCAAAATAATTCATGATATTTGACTAAATGGTTTTGTTACTATTACAGGTACAGAGAATTATCGTGCATGAACATTATAGAGATTTTGTTGGAAACTATGAAGCAGATATTGCTGTACTGAAACTAAAGAAGCCTGTTGTCTTTAATAATAATATTCGACCTATATGTATAGACTGGGATTCGAATCTTGTTCGAGAACAATTGATCGATGGGAATGCAGGAGTTGTAAGTATGTAATGCTTGATTTCATTTATATTTTTTTAGATTTTTGTAACTTGCCGCCTTGCCTTATTTTAAGACGTGATGGTACGTCTCTTTGAGCTTTTTAACCAAGCCAAGGAACGGAATTATAGGGCGTGAGAATTGATGAAAATTTCGGGAAGATGCCAGTCAAAAAGGTCATGTCTTACATGGTTCATATTTCAGTCCATTTATTTAAGAAGCAATCAATGTAAGTTCAACTAGCAAATTTCTACAACTTACAGAAAATAAAGATATGTGGATATATTACCAATGAATTCGTTCTATAAAAGGATTCGTTAACTCTTTACCCAGTTCTGTTTTTTTTTTTTTTTTTTTTTTTTTTTTTGCTTTTAATTAACAATAAGAAAATGTAGCAGCTAATACATACGGTACGTATATACTTATTATTCGGCTAGACTACTTAGGTAGTTTCGTTAAATTATTACTATAAAACATGTTAGAAGATTATTATTATTATTATTATTATTATTATTATTATTATTATTATTATTATTATTATAAATTAATAATATCATTGTTAGAATATTTTAAAAACATATTGTTCTTCTTGCACCATTTTGTAGTGTTTATAAGTGACTAATCGATATATATGTGACTAATCAGTCTATCCCTCCCAAAAAAAAGTTATATACGTGTTAGGTTGACACATAAATGACTTTTTACCCGATATTTACAACATGGCATGATTAAGCCATTCATCCAGCTCACTGTGTCAATCGATCGATCTTGTTTAACTTTCGCTAAATTCACATTGTATACTTAAATATATTATGTAGTGCGTTACTGATTTAACATGTTACATATGCATTCTTGCAGGTATTAGGATGGGGAAGAACTGAAACAGGAACACCAAGTGATGTGCTGCGGTCAGCGTCTATGCCCTTTGTTAGTTATGTTAAATGTCGGGATAGTGTATCACGATCTTTCTTGCCTTATCTCACACAAGACAAATTCTGTGCTGGATATCGCAATGGTGAGTGCATATTTAATTTTTTTTAATACTTGACATATTTTGAAGTTATATTTCTGAAGGATATTTCATTACATAAATTCTACGAGATCATTAGTTGCAAAATGATTAGCGTCCTCCCGTATAGTGCAAGAGATTTTGATATGAGCATCGTTAGGAGCACATGCGGATGTTACACTGTAATTCATGTCTAAGAAGGGCGTTAAACTTCAAACAAACAAATAACGTGCACAAATTAAATAATATCGTCAATGATATGTATTATTGTTTGCCATTTTTAAAAATACATTTAAAACGCAACACTTTAATATATTTTTCCACTATTGAAAGGAAGTTTCTATTATTTATTTATTTATTTATTTATTTGTTTGTTTGTTTCACGAACTTCCAGATGCAATATTAGAGGCCAATTTACAATAGAATTATTAACAATCAACATCAATTATAGCATCAACGGTAAAGGAATTCGGTCAAACCCTATATCTAGATATACCAAGCCGACATTCGTAGAGTCAAAATAAGAGAAAACATTAGGAACTCTCAGTCACTGAGTCCAACCACAGGGTTCGGATTCAGTATGAGAGTATAAACTTAAACTAATGTTTGTTCACTTTAACAAAATAATAATTATACGTAATTGCACGTAGCTGAAATTTTATGTGATGTAATTTCTGTTAAAGCGTCAAAATACGACTGTAATAACTTGTAAAATCATTGGCATTCATATAAATGCTTTAAAAATTAATCAACTCTCAAATTATTTATATTGTAATATTACATTTGTAAAATAGAATTATTTACAATAGATACAATGAATCTTATTAAATTAGTGACTCCCTTGAAAAGAATTTTTTATGATTACAGAATTAGACTTACATCATAGGTAGATAGAGAATTATTTACATAGACAGAGCACTCACTGCTGATGAGTCAGGCAAGGGCGCAGATTTCTTTGTAAATTTGGGAGGGCCCATTCAGATGCAGAAGGTATATATATATATATATATATGAAGATTTATATGTATATATATGAAGATTTTAAGACAAATTGCACTCAAATTATGCCAAATATTGTATACTCATAAATACAATAGGGGATCCACATGAGCTTTTGGGGGCCCCGGGCCCCCTAGGCTCCCAGGATCGGTGACCTTGGAGTCAGGTCGTATGTTTGATTCAAGTAAGTCCTTTTTCACAACTCTGCCAATCAGTGGCGTACGCAAGGGCGGGTTCGCCCTCCTTGAACAAGCTGATATGCAAAAATAAACTTAATATATTAAGATATATACACACAAACATCTGAAATTATATGAACTTGGGAGCCCGAACACCCACCTCCCTTGACGAACTTCTACATACGCTACTGATTCCAATACTATGGTAGAAACTAATAAAAATAATTTTTATAATTGTAGTCTATATTGTTATAAAATTACAGCTATGCGTGGCAAATTAGAAAAAAAAAATAGCAAGTTCGCAAAAGCAATTTCGTACTATTTTTCTAGAGTATTTGTTTCACAATTTATTGTCTTGTAAAACAATACCTGAAATTTTGTAAGTTTATGAAAAAAAAACTGTCAGGTTATGTGCAAATTCGACTGGACAATGACCATGCTTTCTTAGTCATATCCGTTTATTTGTCTTCGTTCTTTTGCATTTGTTATCCAGCTTTTTTAGCCTACAGGGTGTTACTATTTAGGGCTGCCCACGATATGAGATGAGACACATGACAAGATAGGGTCGAAAACATTCTTTTCCAGTGGAAACATAAATTTTCCGAGACGAAACAACCTCAAGTCTTTTCTCGTAGGCAGGGACGCCCGAAGAAAATTTTCTAGGAGGCATCCCGATGGTTACTATATTACGTCTGGTATTTAATATACTTGGTTTGCTATATTACGTATACATTTTCGTGAGCCAGGAGGGCCTTACCCTGCCCTCCAAGATTTAATTTCAAAAACTAAATGTTTTAAAACTTGTGCTTCCGTTTCACTTAAAATTGCCATAAGTATATATATTTCAATTTCAAATATTACAGTACTTTATATATTGTCTTCTCATTGTATTTTAATATCCATAATATTTTCTGCTAATTTTTCTTTCTTCTTTTCAAACTTTGACAGGAACCGGAGTTTGCAATGGCGATAGTGGAGGTGCATTGTCATTTGAAACTTCAGGTCGATGGTATATCCAGGGCATAGTGAGCGTAGGACAAAAGAAAGATATGAAGTGTGACCCAACACAATATGCAGCATTTACTAAAGTTTCCTATCATATCCAGTGGCTGCAAGAAATTCTAACCTCTGTTCAATGATTTTATGTAATTTTTTCTGGTAAGAAAAATAAACTTTCCAGCAATATAATGGCTAATTTTTACAATTAAACACCATCAAAGTAAGATACAACTAAGAAATTATAAAGGCAATTCTTTATTTCAAAATTGATCATACTACCAGAATTGATAAGGGGTTATTTCCTCATTAAGCTTGTAACGTAAATTACACGTAATTTACTAGTAGAAAACTATTTTTCTATTAAAACAACTGAAACAATTCAGAAGCAAGACACAGTCAAAAGCAGAGCACAAAATACAATTTCCTCCAATTTGCCAGTTGCATCAGCTGAGACTAGTTTGAAGTTTATATTAATAACAGAGACTGTGGAAATTTGAACATGTGTAGCGTATAGCTAATATTTGTTATTGTCTATATATATATATATATATATATGCGCTTTCGTATTAATTGTCATTGCTGTTGTGTTAACACACCGTAACTTCAACCCATATTATTCACATCTTCTTCCTCAAATTATGAAACATTCCACTAAATATCATTTTAGCTTTCAGTGCACAAAGATCCATCTTTCTATCTGTTACTGAAATACCATTTTCATATATGTGGACACCTCAAAACTATTTTCACCAAATATACACTGATGGAAACACATTTTAAAACACTCAGTAGAAATTTACGGATTTGGCCCAAAGTTGATACATAAGGTGATGATAGGATGATAGGTAATAGTAATGGTGATCCCAATATCCCGTGGAAGATCCCAAACATGTAATACAGGGTCTCTTTGAAACGCATACCTTAATATCACATAATCACCTCGAGTGGCCGCAGAACCTTTTCTTCGTGTAGGTAGCAAGTCATACAGTTACTGGATCTATCTGGGGTATGATATCTCACGCTAGCTGTGGATCATCACGTAGCTGGTCGATGCGTACGTACACTAACATTCACTAATAATAACTGCATTGTGTAGATACAAAGGACAAATACAAAATGAGATCAACAGGGGAAGTCAGGCAGAAGACTCGTTGACTGGCATCCCGCTACTCAATGTCGTAATATCTCGCGCATTTCATTTCTAACATAACGAACACACTCCTGTTCAAATTTCGTTGCAATATCTTCATTAGTCTTAAACTTTATTTTAAAAAATGAATGGATTCGGTAGTGAGTAGTACGCATACCTTAAAAGCATGAAAATGTAAGCTGATGCAAGTGTTTGATTAGGAGCACAGGAATCTTCTAGTTCCCTCTCTAGAACATCATCATCATCTTATGTATTCTACCTATACTGGCAGGAAATCACAAATTTAGAAACCTCTTTGCACTATGGTTTACCGATAATCTCTTCGTAGACTATAAGCTCTTGTTGATTTATGATAAGGATGTTTTTGGTAACTTTAATATGTTGACTATTGTTGATATTCTTAACAGTGCCATGGTATCATGTGAAGTTAGAACCAGGAGCTAGTGCCATGGTATCATGTGAAGTTAGAACCAGGAGCTCTTTACTCACTACTTTCCATGTCATGTTTATTCTTAACAGATATAGTATTTGCGCTCATGATGTTTAAAAATATGGTGCAGAGGAGTATGGCTTTTACTGCACGTACCATCAATAGAAAGCAACATCTTGGAAGGAACAGGGAGAACAGAACGGATGAAATTTCAAAGAACAGGTCCACTGGCAAATGGAAATAAATACATAAACATGTTGGTTTTTATTTATTTATTTATTTACTATATCCTTTCAATATTTTTAATTAAAAGATTTTTATAATGTATAATTGAGATACATGAATGTCTTTCAAGAAAGACAAAGATATTTAAATGGAAATGGCTCTAGTCGCTGTCTAGTTAACATTTCATACCCAGGATTATTCCTGATATCCAATAAAATATAATAATAATAAAATACAGTTCATGGGTTGAAAAATAGTTTGCTTAGAACGAAAAGATATGGGAAAATTTATAATGCTTAAATAATAACAACTTCGAAAGGAATAAGTTTAACAACAGTAATTAAATCAAGTAAAGAAAATCATATTTGTAAAATTAATTTATTCTATGAATAATAAACACTTTGTAAGCGATTTATGAGACGGAATGAGATTACCTTAGAAAAAATGAGATGACCACCTTTCAAAGCTTGTCAACAACTTTGTAATAATACTCGACACTATTAAATTGTATATTGTGCAATTAATACTGCATCTTATAATGTTACTTATACACATACACTTCAAAACTGAGAATAAAAAATATATAAATAAACTTAAGGCTACGCAACACCTTACCGTAACCATAGGATTTTGATAATTTTAATAAATATTTTTCATCAGACTATACATTCATAAATGGCAAGATCATAGGATTGTATCGTTCCATTCACCACAATGAGAACTACTATATGTCTATTATAAATGCATATCATCGTCTTATGTTGTAAGATAGCGTTTGTTGTACTGATCTGCCAAGAGATCAGGAGAAAAACGACCTGACTAGTCACACTTTAAAATGAAATGCATAATATGTAATTATGACACAATACTTTAAAGAGTCCAAGTGTAATATAGGACATATTTTTAATCTATGCTTATTAAAATACAATTTAGTTTGAAATTTGAGTAAAATGCCATCATACAATTTAACCAACTTCATAATTTGGCAACGATGAATGTGTCCAAGCTACTGTATAAGCAAAGTGTGGATTATGAACCTTGGACTTGTAAGTAAAATTATTTTAATCTGTCCCCCACAAGATACGTTTGCTTCTTAAGTTAAGTTAACCAGATAGAGTAGAGGAAGACAGTGAAAATGTTATTTTGCTTTAAATAATAATATTGATGATAAATCTAGTACTGAATGTGTCAATAGCAAATGTGAAAGGGAATAAATTATGAATCGATTGCGAAGAACAATAGAACATACTTCGGGAATTATTACTTGATATACAATCGTCAACAGACGTGAACATCTTCCCTATACAAGATTTCTCTCCTCCAGAAGAAGTGTGCTACCATAACAATAGTTTTCAATAATTCCTAAAGATCTATGATTTCTCTACGCCAAAGGAAACTTCTCAAATTGATTCATTCGTTACGAAGTAATTCTTAAGAAAACATACAAGAGAAGAAGTGCATTGGTAGGTACTAAACGCTTGGAAAACCGCTCAATGATCCAAATCAAATTTTTACATTACCCTTTAAAAAAAAAGTCTTCTGAGTAAACAGCATGACTGCTTACGGCAATATCTTTAAGAAAAGCGTAGGAGAGCTGAGGAGTGTTGACAATGCAACATTGTGAAAGAAGTAAAGAGAGTGGTAGGGCTGTTATGAAGAATGTACTGTAACTTCCTATACAATTTAAATAGTTTAATTAAGCCAAGCCACACAACGGAATGTTGAGTTTTACTTGGTTTTCGATTCTGGCTATGGACCTGCTTTATCACAAATATTGACTTTGATATCAACAAATATTGTACTAATTTAGGAACTATAGTTTTAGAGATAATATTTCTTTGTAAAACATTCCAACAGAATAAACTCTTTAGCGTCAAATCCCGAAAATATTTTAAAATATATACCTTCTATAAATATACTTTCCTCTTTTGACGTTGAACTGTCTCTAACACAACAGTTCGTTTTATGATTTTGAAATTTTGGATAACAAAATGTCTTATTCTTTTTGTTTCTAGGCGGAGCCATTTTCGACCCATGCCATCTAGCTACTTATCTTCTTCACTATTTTATTTTTAATTTATATATTTATTTTTATTTACCCTATAGTTATTTCGTTGTATCTTAAGGAGGCAGAAACGAAACTATTGTAAGATACTTAGTGCATATAAACATTACAAAGAGAATCAAAATATACAACAGAAAAGTATAAAAATAAATATAACTAAAAACACATTTTGATCATTTGTAGTTTTTCGTTTTCTTTTTTTTCCTTTTCTTCATTTAAGTGCACGCTTCGAAATAACGTCACACATATTTAACTCCACACAGGGTTGTTAGATAGTCCAGACTTGGATAACTCATTTCTGATAAAGTCGACGTGTTCTGACACCTGCGTAAATGCCGCATATTGATTGGAGTCGCAGACTTGTCCTTTCCTCGGTCCAACACTTACAATCCCTTGAATGTACCAGCGACCAGACGTTTGGAAAGCTAATCCTCCTCCGCTGTCTCCATTGCATACACTGGTTCCTATAATAAAGATATTTTTTTTATTATTATTATTTTCGACGAGGCAAACAAGTCAAACTGACTAGGACTGCAGAACTCAGAGGAGTTGCAAAAGAAAGAAAAATCAATATTTTAAACTTTTTTCTAAATTATTATTGCATGTTTTACGTTTTGTTTGGTTTGATATATTTCATTATTACTTTATAACAACAAATCCAAATGGTGTTAAAACAGCTTTATAGTTCACACTCGACATTGGTCAGAAACGTTGCTTAACGTCATGTACTAAACTGCTGACCAAATGTTCACTGCAGCTAATGGGTGAGTGAATACGCTCAATCAGGAGATAAAACAATATCCTATATTTTATTATTCTATTGTTAATTCCTTAATAACAATGTTTGACCAATGAATTAATTGTTTAAGAGTTTTATATTGCTATGGAAGTTATACATTTGATATTATAATCTTATATATGAGGTCTCCGACCACAAATTGCCTAGGCTGCAAGATGTCTAAATCCACCACTGGCAGAGAGAGAAACAAAAGCATTGTTGCTCATCTCTCTGCATAGGTGGCCACACAGTTTGTGCAATAAGTGAGCTGCACCCGTATTAATTCCGATCTTCATTTTTTTCTACAAGAGTTCATTCAGTTTTGAATATCTGTTCTTTTCTGTGTTTGACTTGTATTGCTTCATCATGTTGTTTTCTAGTGAAAAGTGAATTTCTTTAATCATATAAATTTTGAAGATGTTCTTGAAGAACTTAAGTTTATGGTTCCATTCAACAGAAGCATGTTGTTATAAAATCTCTTGTACTTGTTGTACTTAAGTGTAGTTTACATTGTGAAATATGTACTCTTACACACTTAGATTTTTCAGATAATTCCTAGAATACATCCATAGTTTACAGATACGTTTATCCATGTATCAAATTTCTTTAAATATATGCATAAACAAATTTATTATGTACATGTTAGTATTTTTGTTTTACTGTGCATAATCCGTCCCCAAACTACATCCATGTTACAAAAACTCTGCGTCCGTTAGTGTCTCTGCTGTTTTGTTTTCGACTCACCGATCTAATAAACTACAGCCGCCGCTTCTCTGCTGTTTTGTTTTCGACTCACCGATCTAATAAACTATAGCCGCCCCTTCTCTGCATTCAGACTTCCACATAAGGCACAGACAGGGCATTCCAAGTAACGAACAGTGACCGCAGAATGATACAATGAAAGTAGCACTCTAAATAGCTCTGGAACTGGTTGCTGTCTCTATCTCCTATTCTTTATCATCAGATCTATACATAAGTCTTACTTATTAATCGAACCACAGACGTGAAAGCTTAGAATATTGGGGTAAAGTTTCTCTTCAGCGCATAATAATTTTTCAATTAAACTGGCTCAATAGGCATATTCAAATCTTATGCGACACTTTCTTAGGGATCTTTACTGTTTAAAACAGCATCACCGTGGTCATTAACTAAAACAGACATCATACAAAACAAAAGGAAGGATAAAGAACATATTACAAAAATAACCATCAACTTCATGAATTCAGAAATATTATATATATACATATATATATATATGATCAAATATATTACATTCACTACTGATTTCTATTAAGTAACATTTCCATGAACTATATAAATGTTTACATTTATTATTAAAGATTTTATGAATTTCATCATCTGATTTGAGATGTTTAACGGACATAGTAAGGTCAAGTTAGAATATTAATCGGGAAACCTAAAACTTTTTACTCAGACATTGTACGTTTATTTCTTCTCATGGTCATAAGCTTTACAATTATCATTCAGTTTGCCTACCAAATGCTATCTGGAAAGAACTATTATCAATACAGAGAATGAATTGACTGTAATTCCCTTTTAAACTTATTAAAGTTTCAGAAGATTAACTTCGTTCACTAAAACATAATATCGTATATTGGTAAATCATGTCTACCTCTCAACCCAAACCATGAGTTACTATACATAATTAGTCTAGATGCAGAGTAATTCTATTATATCGCCTTCTTTTTAACACCGCCTTAACGCCTTATAAATTATATCAAATACAAAAATTGACTACACATTTATGTTGGTGTCAGCGTGATATTGGATCATTTAAATAATTTAATTTTTGTTTGCGAACAATTTACTAAAGGCAGATCTTAAACTACTAAACCCGATGCAAATATACTCTTCATTTCTATGTGGATACCTTAAATAAATAAAAAAATAAATAAAAATAAATAAATAAATAAAAATAAATAAATAAATAAAAATAAAAATAAAAAAGACAAGAATAACTTCAAGGCATTTGATGATGTATCTGGCGTGAGTACTTCTAGATATTGACATATCGACTTCGCCTGTGATTTTTTTTTCTTCTCAATTTGACTTCTTAAGCTTATCAAAATACAAAAGGCAAGACCACCAATGAATAATAATAATAGTGCTAGTGATAATAATAATAATAATAATAATAATAATAATAATAATAATAATAATAATAATAATAATAATAAAAATAACTGACTTAATCCTCATGGAAACATGATATTGCTCGATAATCTTCATGATATACATATGTCCTGTTATGCATCACTCTCATCACCAGAGAACTGTCCGAAATCCATTTGACATTTTCCATCTCCCCACTAGGATAATTTTCGAGATCATTACTAACATTGTTATCTAAGTTCAACTATTCTCTTGAAGACTTGTCTTCAGTGCACGAAACATTTATCTTCTTCAAGGTTTTTACTGGATGCAACGAGTTACAAATGTACATTAAGCAATGACTTTAGTGGAGATTTATCAATTTTTTTTTAATTTTCAGCATTCAGACTTAACTACTACGGTGCCGCATCTTCCCCTATGTACAACCTCTGTATGAGGTTACAAGGAAGGAAGGAACATAATATCTTGTCATACACAACACTTCTTTCTTTTCCACTCGATTTTCACGTAATCGCAAATTATAATTTATATTCGGTTAAATAAACTACGCAAAAGTTTACAATAGTATTAATTTAAAACAATTCGATCTCATTTCTCTTGACATGATCAAAATTGTGACTATTATTTTAAAAACAGAAAATTTTACAATACTTTTAAGTCTAGAATGTATGAATTTTCCATCTTGACATAAATAACCTTCGTGAATATCATAAGAAAAGAAAATTACACGTTAAGTATGTACATATTTAATGAGTTGTCAAGATTTAGTAGTTTTGAAGCTTTCAGCAAAGAACAAGACCATTCACAGTAACGAGCAAACACTGTCACAAAATGGTCCGTTACACCGAAAGCTTTCAGTACTTACGCGAGTAGTCTTCAGTACGGAGTGAATAATATATTAAAGAGTTAATAATATGTACTTTAGTATGCAATGTTATGGGTTACTTACCATTTTGATATCCAGCACAGAATTTATCCTGCGTAATGAAAGGTCTAAAATCAAATGGAACAGCCTGTACACATTTGGCGAATTCAATATAAGGTAATTCGGCTGATTGAAGGACATCGCTTGGATTACCGCTTTCCGTGTTACCCCAGCCTGCCACCTACAAATAAAAGTTGTTCGTTAATTGCAAGAAATCATTAAATACCCAACGCTTTTCCACTTTTCACCTAGGCAGTTTTCATTTGAAATTTTAGTCATATAATTTTCTTTATGCTTATGGCCTACCGTAATAGATGTTAAACTTTCCATTCACACAGACCTCTTTTTCCTGGATTATTTAATGTGTTCCTTGAATTCTTCAGCGTAATTTTCAAAACATTTGCAAAAAATCAAAGGTAATACCAAAATTCGCTACCTTTTTACTACTTAAATATCGAGTAAATGCTGTTCTCAAAAATTTCGTCATTTGTAAGTAGTATATCTGTATTAAATTATGCAGCTTTTTGCAAAAGATAAAACTTATTACTATAAACTCATTTACAATTGTACTGTACATATATAAGATTATGTTAAATTGAAGATAATAGCACTAATATGTACGAATGACTTTTAGTAATAATCTACGGTTTCTGCTTCATAATGTCTTACGCCTTGTAAAACTACTTGTAAACTTGTAAATTTGTAAAACAGACCTAGATACCTTATTGCTCAACAATGAGAAATTTCTTGAGTATTTTAAATCGTAAATGTTAAGTTTTTGTAAAATAGTTCATATTGCACGTCTTGCAGAATTTTGAAGAATAGAAAAATATGATGTAGAAAATAACGTCCAGTCTTAGAGCATTATTGACATTATTATCATTAATGCATCCTGAATCCATTATAGACAGAGCCCTTATAATGTACGGATAAAACGACAAACAAGTAAAGTATGAAACAGTATAATTCGATTCGTTTTGTAAAACTGTGGAAAGCTCCCAAATCAAACAATAAGCAAATCAAACCCAATATTCAACCCGAATGTGATAAATTTATCACTTTCGGATTGAAATCCTGAATCCACTATAATTAGGGATAGGTCTAATATCTGTCGACAGACAAAAGGATGGATAGAATTGTTCTACAAGTCTTCCCACACTCATACATAGCAAAAGTTGGAAATCAAAAAATCTTCAAGGCTGAGGTTATATAAAGAAAATTTAACTACGTCATTCAGTTAATTATATACAGTGAAACATTGTCTGCTCTCTGCTGTCACAATATGATAATGGTGGAACAGCGACAAACAGTAGTGAGCGCAAATGGTTACTTCAACATATAAACTGAGGGAAATTTGCAAAACAGATTCAAGCATAGACGCTGACTTTTAATTTTTTTTTCAGTACGTGATCGCGCTTCGACACTTATAAGGTGAATCATAATGTCTCATATTCTAAATTTTTCTTTCTTTAACAGATACAATAGAACAGCAATTCCTAAACTGGGGGCTCTCTCTAAAGCTTAAGAGAAGTGAAATACTATCAAGGATAAAAAGGAACTAAAAGAAAATTAACTATGAAATAATTTTTAAATTGCACACTTGTCAGTTTATTTTGTTTATGTACAAAGTGTTTCTAAATAATTTCAACGATTTCAACACCTTCTTTTATTTATAAGTTGTGCAAATTACTTTTGCTGAAGTTTTAGTGGTAAAAAATGTAATACAGTAGTATTTCACTAATGCTAAAAAAAAAAAGTGTGAATCTCTTTTGTTAACTTGCGTACATCAATTTCGTAATCCAATTCCTTCTACACCTGTTTCAGCATATTTTCATCAACCACAAAGATCACCGCACTTAGCCCCCTGCTTTTTTTTCCCCCTGTGGGGACATCTCGAAGACATTATGTATAAACAACCTCTACCCCAAGATATCTCTGAACTGCAAGAGCCCGTTACTGATGCAGTACAAACTGTTGATGAAAACATGCTGAAACGGGACTGAACTACAGAACTGATGCATGCAGGATAGCAAAGGGGACTTGTACAAATATTCAAGTTTCAGAATCCTTTGGTACTTCCGCAACAATTTTTATAGAGATAGTTGTAGAGTACTTCAAATTATATGTCCGTAGCCAAACTCCCTTTATAAAAATTGTTTCCTGAGTACCTTAGGATTCTGAAACATGTATTTTTGGACAACGCACCTATTAGTTCCTAAGTGAAGTCTTGACCCAATTACGGAAGGTCCCATAGTATTGGAGCTATGGACCTTTAAAGTTCATTTTTTCATGTTTTCAGCAGCCTATAACTCCGAAAGGAAGCATTTGTGCACCCAGGTTGATTCATACTTTTCCTTTTAACTTTGCCAGGAATCAGCTCCCAAACGTTGTCGATGTTGTTTTGAAACACCTTGTATAACTTTTTTTCGGTAACCTGCCTTGTGGAACGCAAACTGAAACAACCCAATATATCGCAGTGATCGGAACTGATTAATTAGCATGGACACGAACTTTATTTGATTGTTTCGTTCGTACATCATAACGTCCAGATGAAAAAGTTTCATACTATGAACAAATCTCGTGCAATAATCTTTGGTAAGTCGGAATTCAAACATATCAAATGATTGTACAAATCGTGTGCAGTTCTTTGGTATATTCTCAACCATTACGTCTTTGCCATCCGTCATCCCACTTGCAATGAACAATTTGGCTGTGAATGGACCCCAGTGGTCAAGTAGTAGCAAGTTCAAACCATCAGGTTGCATAATAACAGAAGGTCGCTAGGAGATGCAATCGTACATTTCGAATCTTTCGAAAAGTTCATAACCGTACAGGAATTTTATTAGCTAGTTGTAATCAGCATGAATTACTCTTTCAAATGGCATGTTTAGTTTCTCTGCAGGCGAGTGCTTTCTCCGGAACTTCCCTTGTTAGTTAAGATTTATCTATCTGTGTAAAAGATTTGGTGGCTCTAGATGACTCTTGTCTATACAAAAAAATTTCATGACAGACAGAAACTCATTTTTATATATATTTATATATAAATATTAGCAATAGGTGTATTACATGGAGAAACCATACAAATTCTTTGTCATCATAATTACAATACCTTTTTCATTCTATAGTTATACTATGTGATTTTCTTGATTAATCTTTATATACTATGTACACATAATACTCACCACTCCTCTGTTTCCATCAACGAGTTGTATTCTAGCAAGATCTTTTCTCCAATCAATGCATACAGGGCGTACAGCAGGGCCAAGTGAAACAGATTCTTCAAGAAAGACTATGGCAATATCGGCTGCATAATTTCCATTAAAATCTCTATATCTTTCATGAACTACAATTTGTCGTACCTATTAAATAAAGTAAATGATTTAACCATTTTATAGAATGCAAATAAAGAAGCAAATAAGACAGTTTTAGAAATATTTGACAAGAATTTATAATTTTGGATTTAACGGTGACATACACAGTCTAGAAAGTCCTAGAAAATTATTATACTAACAAATACTATGTTGATTTTCCTCTGATCGATCACAAACATCTCGTTTTAAAACCATTTACATTATAGCCACTGTCAAGGTTCAAAGATTATTTGTTCTATCTCAATTAGTCTTCTTCGGAAACTCTCCCATAGAATAGCATGATTTTTTCGTCACTATTCTTTAAGAAATAATTGATAAAATCATTTGCAGCCGTTCTTTTCTGATCGAACTAGTCTGAGACGGCTTGAGCTATTGATGCATTAGATAAATTTTGTACGTTTGAAAGCAGAAAATAATCGCATAATCACTCTTGGAGAAAATATTGAGAAGGAAAGCTATAAAATGGATTCGTAAGAGCTTAGCTTACCGAGTTTAATTACAATATGGCTTCAATAATAGATCCTAGAAATTCTCATTGCATGTCGTAGTAAATTGCAGTGCACATATCCTACTGCCGCAGTCTACATTTCCTAATGCCACACAGGTTTTCCATTATACGGCTTTAAAAATATTATATTACAGGTTTTATTCCCAACTTTCGACAGATAACAGGTACTGCACGAGTGATATACCAGATTAATTAATGAAACATTAAATACGTAGTTAAGTGAGCTAAATAAAGGCTGAAGAATTTTTGCAAACGGTAGGACATAAATAATTATAATCAATTTGGAAGCACGCCCGTTTTGGTTTGAAGATCTTTTTTTTTTTGACCTTCAAAGGATTCTAAAATGGATCAATCATTTTCAATTCGGTGCTCTATGACGTCACAGTCTACTGTTCTCATTCTCAGTAATTCAGGCGAATAAACCAAGAAACCTAGCGTTAACAAACAGAAACAAACAAAATCATCGGAGTCGATAGTTTTGCAGATTAACTGAAAACCTAATACATGGAAGTAGATTGATTAGAATAAAGTCAAGGATACGAGCTATCAGGAATTATGTTACAACTTTCGTCATACTAGAAAGAATTTATTATTATTATTATTATTTTTTAGCACATCCATGCTATCAGCATATTTAGTAAAATTAAAATCAGAGAGAATAGAAGAAACTTACTGCTCTTTCTTGCGTATATTTATCCTTGGTGTTCCATTCTCTATGATATCTGCCGAGGGAGATGCGGAATTGATTTGCTGGTCTTACTCTCTGAAGGTTTGTGTCCCAAAAACAATGAGCCGCTATACAAAGTATACATAATTTAATATATTTTTAATAATTTCAATCAAATATTCACATACATACATATGAGGCTATCTAAACAAAGTTCGCTAACTCTTCATTAGAGGCCAGTGAAAGCCAAAACGGAGAAACGCGCGGCAATAAGATATTCGTTATAAAATTGATTAAGATATAATAAAACAAATGTAGCAATTTACTCAATGATAAGAGCAGAAATATAAAAAAATAGAGTTCAACTTATAAATGTATTAAAATTTGCCAAAGATTACAGTTGAAGTACATAAATCGATCTATTAAAGTAATTAAATTTTTGTCAATATTCTGTATGTGTGCTTCTCAAGTTAACTCTGATTTACAAAGACAAGTTTTTCTCTAGGAAAATAATAATTTAAAAAAATGGCCAGCACATAGAATTTAAGATGTTACTTTTTTGTGTTTTAAGAAAATGAAAGTATTTTATAAATATTAGAAGGACTTGTTAGAAACAATGCCAATGTATACCATAAGCACTTGGAACATACACACTAATTTCTTTGTTCACTTAATTTAGAACTCAAAATGAACAGAAGATTTATCATATTAGAACGCTAAAACTATTTATTAGTTTTACGAAGTTTCATCATAATATTGATAATAGCGAACAGAAATACACGATCTAATAAATAAATAAATGATAATATAAAGATAACGTAAGTAGAGTAAACTACTTGTTAATATATAAAATAATAATACGAAGCTACAGTAAGATAACAAATTATCTTAATAGCTTCATTACGAAGTTCTTTTAGAATTTTATCAATTGTGTAAAATATGGCTACGTTAGGGTTTCCTTTTACATCATTGAATTATTACTTTTTTGTGCTCATTCTTCTAAAAACTCATATTATATATGTACAGAATTTTATTTCTAAAAATAAAGGTGCCGGTACGCTGGACCTCAGGTTCACAATGGTTAAGAAGTTGCATATCTTTCAGGTTATTATTATTATTATTAACAACAACAACAACAGCAATAATAATAATAATATCCAGTAGCATATCACTGCAGTCTTGTAACTAAAAGCTCTTACGTACATACAGTATATATAAAGATGCTTCAAAAATGTCTGATTCATACATCTTAATTTCATAATACAACAAACGTAATGATAAACAATGTTTCTTAGTGATTTGTTTCTTGTTTTTCTTTCTGTTTTGTAAACAGGCAAGAGTAAGCTGTCATTATTTGTTTTCAAAAGGCATCAAGATTTTCAAATACTGAATTTCAAGAACAACACACATACATTTCATTGTTCACATAATGTTCTTCAGAATACTAATCATGCTACCAAAACGTTCTACAAACCTCTACTAAATTAATGGATAAACTTTGCGAAAAAATCTAGGGATGTTTTCACTTAATCCTCTTCCTAATAATAAATAAAAACAATTAATTGGATACATTGAAATAGAAACTGAGAGTAGGCTCCTCTGCAGAGAAAGTACAGAGGTTGAGTCCCAACAGAATTTTTGTACTGGCTTTCAGTTTAGTCGAACTTCAGCGACAGACACATTTGTTGAGACTATTTCGTTGTGGAAGGTCAATCTTTTCAGAAAAAAAAAAATATCTGGTTGGTTCAGAGCCTTTATGGTTTATATTACTGTGGGTAAAAGGAATGAAAAAAGAGAGGCGCGAGGACGTGCCAGCGAGCGAGAGACACAATGGCTCAAATATTTCTAGTCCCTGAATATATTGTTTCTCTAGAAAGAAAGAAAAGGAAAATTAAAACAATAAAAACTCAGATTTTCAATAAAACTCAATATTCGTTATTTGATATTTTCGAAGTTTCTTGTCAACCCTTTTTTTCAGACAGAAAATGAAATAGTCCGTTCTCAATAAAAAGGTGCCGGTACGTCATATCGTTGCGTACCGACAGAACACTATATTATTATTATTATTATTATTATTATTATTATTATTATTATTATTATTATTTAGAAAAAAACAAGATAAAACTATATTTGGATTATAGCTATATCAATGTTTCATTTTGCTTATAGATGTCAGAGAAAACTTGTTTACTATATATAGTAATTTATTTTAACATACAAAGCAATAAGGTGCACATAAATAGTCTTTGATAATGAGAACAAATCAAAAACCAAACACCTTATAATTTGTGATAATTCAACTGTTGCCACCACTTTTAGACCCTGAAAAAAATATATGTTCTACCTAAGGGTATTACAACATTTTCAATAAAAGATCAGCAACGTTCTCCCTTAATTTTTAATGATTTTTTGAAATTTTCAACACGCAAAAAAAAAAAAAAAAAAAAAAAAAAAAATCGATTTTGTTTGAAAAAATGTTTGCATTTACACCTATATAGTATCTAATCTGTGAAACTTCCAAATTATTTGGACTATTCCTACCAGAATTTAAAAAATATTAAATTTCGAGCAGGTATGTTACAATAACTCGGTAAGGGGTGGGGATAGGGGTTCGAAACTTTTGGGGGGGATAGTTTTAGGTAAATACAACGTTTTGAGTTAATAACGACCCAATTTGGATCAAGGGCCGATTTGACTATCTTACTAGGAAAGTTCCTTTTCACAGAATTATAATAATTATATCAAGATGTTTAGGATGGGCGAGATGTATAGAGTTCTTGTCGGGAAGCATTTGAGGAATAGATATTTGGGCAGACAACGAGGAATGTGGGAAAATAATATAAAGCATAATTTAAAAGAAGACAGAGAAATAACATCACTAACTGAATTGTATAGTAGGAGCGAAAGAAGATTTAATGGCTATGACATCTATGATTTCTTAATCCTATAGAGTTAGTTATGTATGCGTTATTTGAGATTATCATGTATTCTGCCCTTGTTGGCGAATAAGGTCACTTGCTGCAAATGAAAAGCTTCCATGTACCATGGTGTTCAGCTAACCTTTCAGTTTTCACCTATTATTTTTCTGTTTTAATATTGATCATCCACTGCAGCCTCCTTCGACCCCTCTTTCTCTTTCTTGCCTCCATACTCTCTAGCACGTCCGTCATGATATAATTCCTTCTCAGCCAATGTCCCACCCAGATTTCTTCCTCTTTTCAATTACATATAAGATTGTTCTTTTCTCCCCCATCAAATACTTTCTTATTCATTTTCAGTTCCACCCAGCTAATTTACTCAATTCTTCTCCACACACACATTTCGAAAGTTTCTAGCTTTTTTCCATCGTTTTTGCGTAATGTCAATGTTTCTGCTTCATATAGTCCAATACTCCACACGAAGCGTTTTATGAGTCTTTCTCCTAACTCTTTATTTAAGGACGCACAAAATAACATAGTTGATAGATATTGCTTAACTTTATGTAATAGTTTTACTTTAAAATAACTGACAGATAAATTAAGAAGAACTGAAAACAAACACATTAATTAAGGGTGGAACGTCTGTTTATCATTAATCTTAGAAAACTAGAATAAGAACTGACCTGATAAAATAGTTCTGTCATTAGAAATTAGAGATCCGCCACATACAAACTTCCATACATTGTTTCTTTCTCGGCGATATAAGGCGGCATGCCAGGGATATTCTCCTACTTCAGCTTGTTGTCCATGGACTACGAATAATTCGCCCTTAGGTACAGGAATGCCACAATCTACAAATTAAATATAAAACATGTTTGATTGTCTGCTGTGTTTGCCTCTTAAATGTAGACAAATAAATATTCATGAAAATTTTGAGTCAATAATAATATTCTATTTTATTCACAGTTAAATTCAAGTGATACACTTGTATGTTTATTTCTCATGACATTATTATACAGCATATTCTCAACAGCATAATAATAACAATGAAATCCTATTTAAAGAAGCTTGCGAAAAGCTATGTGTACTTTTTTTCTCTCTCAAAATTGTTAACATTTACCAAATATAATGTTATAACAGCAATTCGGAAGTGTTCAATATATGCAAATTATTTCTTAGGACAAGAATAAATATATACAATATAATCAAAATTAATAAGAATTTAATTATTATATTTGTCTTTAGTTATAGATACCAGTACGCGTGGAACCATGTTGCAGAAATACCTGAAAGGTTATTCGGTAGTTTGATGGGACTAAATTCTATCTTTGCTTGTCGGTCGGCCAACTCTACAACTGATATACCATTACCATGACCTTTTTTCTGGTTTCGTCGCTGGTAACTTAAACGCTAGGGTATTTGCCAGACAAGCGAGGATTCAGTACTCAAGTCCTCACCAGTTCAACGAACAGATACTTCTGTATTTTGCCACCAAAAGTAATAATAATTTTGTTCACTTGTTTTTCTCTATATTACCACTTTTCTCTATCAATAATGAAGATAAGAAGACCAATGCAGAGTCTACATCAGGTAGGTCAAACTCAAGTTATGTATGGGGCCAATTGAGCCCGAGCCAAATCAACGACGGGCCGCACCTCAGAGGAAAGTGATACATTATATTTCGATGTTACGAAATTTAATATCGATAAAAAAAAATTGTAAGTAGTAAAACATCTTACCGGTATTTTTTTTGTCGAACTGATATACATTTTGACAAATGTAGTAATTATGCTGTCTGCTAACAGTTAAATCGTACGTGTCATATAATTTTTTATTAATCAGATCATTTAAAAAAAAATATTCGAATAGAGATGAAAAAATTACACACAGTCATGAAACATTGCTAAATAGCCAAATGAACAATTACAGAATTATACTTACATTACTGATTTTCCCTTGAGAATTGGCATCTTTTCCGGGAAACAAGAGTTTCAATGTCAGCAACATGATTCTGTGAAGATGCTATTTTCAGGATGGAAGACAAATGCTCTGCTGTAAGTCTTGATCTATGATGAGTTTTGTTTGTGTTCATAACGGAAAATAATTGTTCACAGAGATAGGTGGAACCAAACATGGCCAGTATTCTCGCAACAAACTGACTTATTGAAGGGTGTTGATTTGGCAAGTAAGAAAAGAACTTAGGGATTCCTATTTCATTATATTTGTCTTTCAACACAGAATTGCACTGAATTTCAATCAGTTCCATTTGGATGCTACTAACTGCCTTCTGAACGTCGAAGGAGAATGGAGCACTAAACAAAAGATAAATCACTCTCGCACGATTTGAAAGCTTCAAACCTATTCTCAAAGTCATTGATTAATGCCTTTATGTGGGAACCATAACAGGTGAAATCATAATCACT
Organism: Thermobia domestica; assembly: GCF_964235325.1. Classification (NCBI taxonomy): domain Eukaryota; kingdom Metazoa; phylum Arthropoda; class Insecta; order Zygentoma; family Lepismatidae; genus Thermobia; species Thermobia domestica. The sequence continues at coordinate 122,211,498 of NC_137454.1, read as the reverse complement.
GTGCGACTTCTTGAAATCCTGGCAAGTAGGAAAATGAATTAAGTTGCCATAGCTCATCTGTCTTTCCCAAAGCCTGAGTTTTAATTTAAAGACCTTAATATTGTCATACAAGGAAACTACAACCTGATTTTTTCCTTGTAACTTTAAATTTAAATAATTTAAATGCCCTGTTATGTCCACCATAAAGAGCAAATCCTGTACCCAAGTATTGTCACAAAGTTTGTCAGCCTTTCATTTCCAAGAACATTTTAATTTCTTTCCGAAGAAGCCAAAACTGCTTTAAAACACTGTAACATGAAAGCCAACGAACCTCTGCATAGCATGGTAGACTCTCAAATTCACTTCCGATGTCACGAAGTAAAGATGAAAACTGACGTTGATTCAACCCCCGAGAACGAATCAAGTTTACAACATTTTTCACAAATTTCAAAACGTGATCCATTTTTATAACTTTTGAACACAAAACTTCTTGATGAATAATGCAGTGGACATGATGAAACTTACTAGTTGGAGATTCTTCTTTCTGTTTGGCCAGTAACATAGCAACAAATCCGTTCTGTTTTCTTGTCATGAAAGGAGCCCCGTCTGTTGCTACACACACAAGTTTTGATAACGGAAGATTGTATTTTTCCAAGAGACTAATTACTTCATGAAAGATGTCCTCGCCGGTTGTTGTATTTTTAATAGATACTATGTCCAGTAATTCCTCAGTTATATTTAACTCATTATCACATGCCCGAATGAACACAGCTAATTGTGCCACACCACAAACATCTGTACTTTCATTGACTGCAAGGGAATATGACGTGAAACTTTCAACTTTTGCCAACAACTGATCACTTAAATTAGTAGCAATATCATAAACCCTCTCTGCAACAGTATTTCGCGACAAGGAAATGTTTTTGAAAGTTTGAACTTTATCAGGATATACAATTTCAGCGGTTTTCACAAGACACTCTTTTACAAATTCACTTTCACTAAAACACTTAGAATTCTTTGCTATAAGTTCTGCAATGACGTAGCTTGCTTTGATAACCGCTTCATTGTCCCGTTTCACATTCGTGAACACAGATTGTTGCTTGCCGAGAGCAGCCTTAAAATCGCACAATTTATCTTCCCTTGACTTCTCTTTATACTGGTCATATTTTGCACGGTGTGTTTCGTAATGACGCCTTTTTTGTATTCTTTTGGCACGCTTATAGTTTGTCCACAAATCAAACAAGTAATTTTAACTTTAATTTCGTAACAGAAATAGGCGATTTTCCACTTCTCTTGAAAAACACGGCGATCACTTTCAATTGTTCTTTTTTTGGTGCTTGAAGGTTTTGATAACGACATTTTCATTAGAAATTTACTGTAAAGCACAAGATAACTGTTTGCTTATGTAAGCTAATGACCAGTTCAGCGAGGTAGACTTGCACACGATCCCTACAATTCATATACACTTCGCACTGTGTAAAAAGATACTGACTCGGCCACGGCTATGCTGAGACAAAGTAGAAACTCGGATGCACATGTGACATTTCACAACCCCCACTGCAAGGGTGGAAATTGGACAAGGCTGTGACGACCAGTCCACTCCTTGTCCTTGAAATTATTTTCCTTCTGTAAGGGGGGAGACTGAGTGGAGAATGCATCATAGAAGTGCAGAAACAACAATCGGTTTTCACATTGATGCTAAGAAAAAGTTTTTTAAAAATCATTATTTCTTCTTAAAAAGTGCACAACAATCTTTCTCTTCCAGAAAGTAAAACTAAATATAGATTACTGGGAAACTTCGATATGCGAAAAACCTCAAGCAGTGAAATAGGCCGGCGGGCCGCAAAGCACGGACTTCCGGGCCGCATGTTTGACATGCCTGGTCTACATTGTACTTGTGCAATATGAACATTGCATTCTGAATGAATAAAAAATAATGATGAAGAAATACTTCAGTATTATTTTAATATTGCATTTTTGTTGAGCAGAATGTTAAAGATATATTGTTATTTTTGACATTTCTAAAGTTATGTATGAATCCATAGTTGGAAATCGTAACCCATGATGATAAAGTGTTTAGAATGATTCGGAATGAGTCTGAGAAACCAATGTCTAGCATAAGAAATAAGATAAATGTTACAAGTAATGTACCAATTGAATTTATTCTGGACTTCTTTCTATAAGATCCCCCGTATTTCTATTGTTAGTAAACGCTGACAGCTCTTGTTTCGTCCAAAAGGTGATTTCAGCATGAAACTAGGTGTTTCTTGATATGTATGACGTCACTCATCACTCTTTTAATGATTTTTTTCTTTTCTTCAGACTTGTCTGAACTTTGCTATCAACCCTTAATTTCCCCTTTCTTGTTCCATTATTTCCTTAAGAAAATATGTTAGTTCCTACGACGAGTTTGATCATTCGATCTTTGGTTTATCAGCTTTGCGATTCCAACCACTTATTACAGGACTATTTTTTCACCTACTAGTAGGACTCATTTGCTGGTTTATATAAGAGGACAGTTATAGAAGTTTGTTATTCTCATATTTTGATACAAAGTTTCATTATTTACTTGATATATATGCAAATTACGGTTTAGGTACAAATATTGGGCTAATGAACGTAATATCTATTATATTTTCATGACAAAAATACTGGATAAGATTTTATAAAATATTTTGTATGTAGGTCTAAATCCACAATAGTCTTAGCAAGGAAAATTCGTGACAAAGCACTCGCTTGCAGAGAAATTAAGCATGCTATTTGAAGGACCAATTTATGCTGATTAGAATAAAATAAAAAAAATCTTGTACAGTTGAGCACTGTTTAAGAGATTCACCTTGGAAGTTCATATGAAAAAATTAGAATATGCGCATTTAAATGAGTATATGTACAACATTATTAGCAATGAATATTGACATATGAATTGAAATTTATTGGAGGCAACAGAAAAAAAAACTGTTTTACAACAACTAACAGGTTTGTTAGTTAAAATTAGTCATTATACTGTTCACAATAATGAAAGTAGAGGTGAAAATTGATCATTGTTCTTCTTCTGTTCTATGAAGAAATGACGAAGGCAAAATACTTCCTTGCACCACGAACATTTTATATGTGCAATTACGTTGCATCCGTCAAGGGAACAGTTCGCATAACCTAAGCGAAAAGCAAATTCGACAGGTGATTCAAAAGGTAATTTGTTCGGTAACCTGCTTTATGGAACGCAACTGAAATAATCCAATGTATCGCGGTGATCGGAACTGATTCATTAGCACGGACACGAACTTTATTTGATTGTTGCGTTGGGACACCATAACGTCCAGATGAAGAAGTTTCATACTATGTACAAATCTCCTGCCATGATCTTTGATTGGTCGGAATCCAAACACACCAAATGGTTCTAAAAATCGTGAGCAGTTCTTTGTTATATTCTAAACCATTATGTCTTTGCCATGCGTCATCCAAGTTGTAATGGACAAGTTATCTGTGTATAGACTCCAGTGATCAAGCAGTAGCAAGTTCAAACTATAAGGCTTGGCCATGAGAGAGTATACTTAGCGCTTTTAAATGCGCTTTACTTATACTCAGTTTTTCATATAAACTTCCAAGCTGAATCTCTCGAACAGTTCTCAACCGTCCAAGAATGTTATTATCTTGTAATCAGGTCCTTGAATCAGGTGAATGAATTGGTCCTTCAAATGGTATGCTTAGTTTCTCTGCAGGCGAGTGCTTTCTCCCGTACTTCCCTTATAAATTTTAATGCTCAGCGTTGTGTTGTATATTTTCCTTTACGAGATTCTCTTTTACGGTGACAGTAAAAGAAAGCTACCCTATACTTCAGTGTTTTTAACGTTAATATTGAGAGATATTTTTACAAAACGTAATTTACAAGGACACGCGCTTAAAAAAAAAAAAAAAAAAGATTGTCGTACACACTATTCTGGCAAGTTTGTTGCAGGAGCAGATTTTACATTATCTGCCATTTTATTTGCCTTTTACTGTTATCATAGTTTATCACAGATTGCTGTTGATGCTGCTATGGCTAGAGTTTACTCGGTTTGCAACAAAAACTTGCAGCATCATCCACAGAACAAATAGCACCTGGGAAGAGAGGACCAACAGACTATTGCCAAAGCCTTGTATGGTACTTTGTCTCTTCTTGTTATGAACAAAGTCTTTCATCTAGACGTGTTGATCCAATGAAAATGCTTCAAATCAATGAGAAGACTATGATGGAGCTAAAGAGGAAATAGCTCAAGGATATATAAGTGCTCCTGTTCAAGAGGAAGAACCTGGTACACCTGGATCAGTCTATCAAACAAAATAGTTGATCCTTCTCCTGTTTTTTTGTATTTGTTTTTTAATAGTGTTTTGTTTTTGGTATGCCCAATGGTAAAACCGTCTTTTTTTAGTATATACTTAACAATAATTTTCTTGCATTCTTAAATGGAATAATTTTTACATTAATTATTTTAGTAAGGAACCAGAAATTTATTAAGAAAACGTAATTTTATGTGATAAGTAATATTTGTAGTATGACATATTCAAGGAATTTCTTCTTTATGAGAAATGGCATCTGAGATATAATCAAATATTATATCACAGATATGAAGCCATTTTTCTCGTAACTTCATAAATTGAAAAGTTTAACAATAGTTCTATTGGATTTTGTGTCTTCAAATTAGTATAAAAAGCACAATTAGAAATTTATCTAAGCATGGACACACTTAACATTGGAATAAACGGTAATTCTTTCAGAGGACGTGGTGTGTGCGGGACAAGGAATGCGGTGAACACTCTAATACAGCAATTGACAAAAACATGTCAATAGCCATTGTGAAAAGCTAAAAATGCAGTACCCAATGATTACGGGTGCTGAATACCAACATACGTAGCATCCCTATAGCTACAGTCGAAACAATATCTAAGTGAGAATGACCTAGACAGGTGGGTACAGTCCGTTGGTTGGTTTAGCATCCCGTTCAGCACCAAGATTGTATGATACATAGACCTTAACATGGGACCGGAACAACATGAGGTCCCACCAGGAATCGAGCTCGGGTCTTCTGTGTCAAACTCAGAAGGTAGTTCAGGTACAGTTCGTATTGACACTTCCTTAGTACAATGATAGTCCCATGTTTCCTAGGCGTGTAATGTTTAGCAATGAACCCATGTTCTTTAACAAGAGTAAGCTCATTTTTTTGTTTGTTTATTTGTTTGATGCCAACCCATCGTGTACAGATCTCAGTAAAAGTGTTAACGGGACTAGGGTCAGGTGTGATTTGGAATATATCCCATTGGGAAAGAAATGCATGACTTGTGTTCATCCATGATGCATTGATTGGTAAACCAGGTCTGGATATCCTACTCGGAAATGCGTTTTTTCCACAGTTGAATCCGGAAGGTGAGTGCATTTTTTTCAGCAAGGTATATGGTCTCGCACTTTGCAGTAAAGGTCAAAGTACATTTAGGTTTAACATTTTCGGAATGTTGGATCGGTCGGTGAGCACTCGGCTAATGTCTATCTCGTTCGCCAGATTTCATGCTCATTAAGGGTTACTTCTGGAATAATCTGAAAGATGTGGCGTATCATAGATATATTTATGTTGCAACACCAATTTCCATTAACGAATTCTGTATATCTGTAACGTCATTAGGCCCACTCAAAGTTCCCGAAAATTTGAAGGAAAAGAAAGGGGGCTTGTGTAGCTCAAATTGCACGGCACACAGAAGACATATTCTTGGACACCAAATCCACAATTCAATTTCCAATACCTCCTAAACAAATAACAGTTCATTAAGGCTACATAAATTACACTGTTATCAAATTACAGTGATTCCTGACTTTTGCCTTACTTCGTACATATTAAGAAGAAACAGTGAAGAAGCATATACAGTAAGAAGGCAGTACTTCAGTTCAAATGAGAAGGGCTAGATGTGGACGGCTTTCAGATGATAATACGGAACGAAAATTAATGTGATGTTAAAATGAAGAAAAGCTGTAAAGAATGTTGTAAAAAAAATAGAAAGGAAACATACTGAGTACAAGAGAAGTAGAAACTGTAGAGAAGAGAATAAAGTGGAACACACTGCATTATATACCAGTTATCCAATTTCATACCACTCTTCAGTTTTGTCTGCTATCACGCCCCTCAGAATACAGTTACTTCTCAAGTAACTTCTAATGATTTCTACTTCTTCTGCTTGATTATCTCCAATTACTTTTTCCCTCTGGTATTATAGCATTTTATGACTTCTTTTGTGTTTGGTTCAGGTGATTTTCTCCCATTTTCACCATATCTATATTTTGAAAGCCTCTAATTTGTTTCTTGTCGCTTTTGTGCAATATTTCTTTATATTTCCTCCAATTACTGGTCCAGTACTACTCCACGCGAATATTTTCTCCTTCCTTTAACTTTTTTCTTTTTATTAGAGAACAAAATATAGGCTATGCTTTTCTTTTCTTGTAAGTGCTTCTTTCCTCATTGCTATTATTGTTTTTCTTTTCTCATTTTATATTGTTTCTAATAATACTTCACACTCATCAATTAAGTTTATCATGTGGTCATTACTACTAGAAAACATTATCAGAAAGTTATAACTGTGTCTGATCAATAGGAATTAGATAGTATATAAACGCTTTGTTAGTTGAACTGTACGTAACAAAAACAAAAAAAAAATGCTGTTTCAATAACATTAGGAAGATGGGTTCTCTTTAGTTTGATATATTCTTTTCAGTACGTAAGTCACTTGACACATTGACATATAGTCTAACGTGGAATCCGAAACACATTTATTTCAACAGAGAATCGAAACCAGATCTCAAGTCAAGAATCCTTAATCATTGGAAGAAATAAGTATGTTATATGTATGTAATTCAATTCACGTGAGCACTCACTACAATGCTTTCCCCAGCTCAGCCAAATTGGTATTCTAAGTATTGCTTAAACTAATACATTTTGGTCTATAATATAAGAAAGATTTATTTGTTTGAATGTATTCGCGGCTTATTTCGGAAATAACTTTTCCCAAAAGAATTGAGAGTGCAATTCAAACAGATTGTTTCATATTGATACTGCTATTAAATGTGGAAACATCTATACCAGACTTTACGGCACTTATTTCTGCCATACTTTTTCAGTAATAGATGTCATTAGCACAGAGGATAAAACATGATTGTGTAAAAATACTGTGGTTCAAATTTAATTATTCATTTGTTTATTGTTATTAGAGACAGCACAGAGTTTAACACTGAAACCACAATCAATTCATCTTGTAAGAATTATCAATTCATCTTGTGTTCTTCAGTAGAAACGATGACCCGCAAACGTGTCTGTTTTTATTTTTTTTTTCTTCTGTGAGATATTGATTTTTTGGGACTAACCAATAATAATATTTAAAATAACATGTGTATATCTGTGTCTGTCATCACACTTTCGCATCGAGAGAAGTCACCTAGAGCTACCAAATTTTATACACAGAAAGAGCTACCAAATTTTATACACTTGACCAGATTTAATGGTGTACGAAATCGTTTTCTGAAGTTTCGACTTGTGAGGGGATTTGGAGGTCAAAATTTATGCACTGCAACAACTTTCCTTAAACACTCTTGTGGCAACGCCTGTACATAATGCAACTCAGATTGTTCTACTGATATGTGAGTTGCAGCCATGTGAGGATGGATTTCGGATAAAATATATGTATATGTAGAGTATATCTATGCAGAAGTTTGGGCAAAACAAGGCATATCAAGTGGACCAAAAACTGACAGAGGCAATGCCGAATCCGTTGGGAATTGTTAATTATTTTATTTATTTCTTTATTTTCGACAGGGGCGGCAACGCCGAAGGCGTTTCCCTGGAATTAACACGATCAATGATAAAATCGTTGCTCTTCAATATTTAAGTCACTCACTTCTTTGGTTTAAAGGAGCAAGCCTAGCCGTTGTTCTTAGTTATTCATTCCCTCTCGATGTTTCCCGAGAATTGAGAGGGGCACACCTAATGCGTTGCTCATCTTGATTCTCAAGCATTTATCTTAAGCATACATATGATGTTAAATTTTTTTTTTTTTTTTTAAGTTTAACGTCCCACAATTATGCACCGAGGCTAAGCGAGACGATGATAATCCTAAAGGGTGAAATAATAAGACATCCAAGGTAAATGTACTAAATAACTTTCAGCCCTGATATCCAACGTTGTCAGGCACAATTATATGTATATTGCTCGCCAGTAAAATAAATATCAAAAAGGAGACAAGAAAGCAGCGCTTAAGTTGGCAGGCAGAGAACTAATGCTACAAATAGCAAATTATTAAACTTATCATTTTGTACGACACGTGACAACATAGCGACAGCGAAGCAGAACTGATGACGATTAATAACCTGTTGGCCTACCATGGGCGACCAGAGCAGCTGCAACGTAGTAAGGCATCCAGAGGATGAACACTTGGATGTCCTCTTGGGTCAAAGCAAGTATGCGTCTTCGACACGGCGCCACAGTTCATCAACTAAAGCTGGCGAAGTTCGCAGGTATGAGAAGCATTTTGCAGCCATCGACCAGATGTATACACTCAACGATAGATCGGGGCAATGTGCTGGCCGCGAAGACATGTAGGATAGTGCGTGCAATATCAGGGTGCATGTTATCATGGTGGAATGTAGTCCCCAGTAGGTCTTGCACTGAATTGACCACAATCAGATCCAACACTTCGTCAATGTACTGTTGGCTGCTCAAATTTCTGTCAATGTATATGAGGCACAAACAGGCACATCACACTATAACACACGGTGCCAGAAAGATGTGCTGATGCAAAACGCGGGCGTCGCCCATCCTAGTGCTACGGTAGCGCCAGATACGAATGCGGCCATCATGATGCTGGAGACAGAAGTGAGCTTCATCTGAATAGAAGAGTCCTGCCATTCGTCTTTCCTTGTGCGACGTTTGAAACACCATTGTGGTCTTCCATACTTATGCTGTACAATCAGTGGAAGCCGCAGCAATGGGAGTCGACAAATATGCCGCTCTATCAGAAGACGTAGACCTGTTCGTGGGGACACTGAACATTGTGCAACAACCTCCATTGCTTGCACCAGCCGCTAGAGTCATGCACACAAGCTGTCTGTGCTTGTACCTTGTATGACTCGGTCGTTGGAATCCGGCATGTCTCAGTGTATTACCTTCGTGGAGTCATGAGTTCATATACAGTGCGATGTGACCGCATTTCGTCCAATATGGGAACCAATGTCGGGGAAACGGATAAACTACATTCGCAATATACCACTCAAAAGTCGAAACTTACTAAATACTGTCACATTCGACAACGAGTCATCTTTTGACGTATGCACACACTTACGTTACACAGGTGACATAAACGACGCTATTATGCTAATCAATTGTTTATCCTTCAGTGTTTACATATTCTGCAATTTGGACTTCCTACGATGTTTCATTCTTGGCATTGCATTTTTATTATATTTATCACATTATTATATTTATGTTATTATATTTTATCATCAATATTTGCTCATATCTCCGGAACGGTTTGAGATATCAAATTGCTGTAAACGGCATTACAATTTTTACACCTATTAACAACCATCTATGTGATTGTCTGTGATAGGAAGTACGTTTTCAAATAAAATCATCTGAAAAAAGTTGAAATTTGAATCCTTTGTAACTTTGTTCCTATTTACTCGAAACGCGTTATATCGTAGTCTATAGTTGTCACGACAAGTCATGAAGCCTCACTTAAATGTATCAGTTTCAGCACCCAATAGGACGCGAGGGTGTGTCCCGGTCGTCAACCCCCACCCACGAAATTTTACCAGTGTCGGCTCTCGCGCTATACAGAGAACATCTCCTAAGAGCACAGTGTTGTCGGATAGCCACTAAGTTTCGTTTTATTGTTATTGTTATCGTTGTGTTATATTTTTGCTATTATTATTGTTACCGTTTAATGCGAATAGTTGTTAGTATTCGTGTTATGATTCTTTAAGTGCTGCTTTTTTCTTTCGCTCGCTTGCCATCTTCTCTAAGTTTAACAACATTGTTGGTGCACTTCTACTGTTTCACTTTTTCTCAAGTGTGCGTTCGGAAGCCAGCTCCACGAATCGTGCCGAATTTTTCGGATGTATCACACGTGAAGTAAAGCAGTTCTATGATTCGTGTAGAGCTCAGGCTTCACGAGTCGTCGCGGTCACTTTAATATCCTACAATAAAATACTTTGTATGTATGTCTTTGGACTGTCCTGTCATTTTCACTTTCGTTATTACTGTTGTAGAGAATTCTTACGATTGTGATACTGTAGCATTCTTAGTTTGTAAATTCTGAATTTTTTTTTTTTTTAAAAAAAAGTGGCATTGTAAGCTTTCGTCTAACATGTAGATTTAATTTATGTAATAATTTAGAAGTCCCATTAAAAAAAAAAAAACTGAGTTTGGAACGTTGTTAATCTGGTGGTATGGCAGAATATTACAAATCACGTCTCCTTTCGTCATTTGCATTGTACAAAATTGCATCCTTTTTCTAAAATCAGTTTAAAGCTACTAGATCATTAAGATAAATAGTCAGCCCTTGTGTCTTAGAATTGAACACTAGCGTTCCGATGGGAGCTCGTGCGGTTCGGATCCCATATTAAGTTGCAAGTTAACGTCTCCCGTAGTTTTTGCTGCTGAAAGAGACGGCAAATTTCAATTCAGCTAACCAAGCAACATTTATTTAGCAGATCATTTTGTTTCAGTGGTTGGAAGTTCCTGAGCCTAAGTTCCATACATTTGAGCGTTTCACGAATCACACACCGTCATTTTCCTTCATTTTATCTAGATAAATATATCAAAGTAATTAGTAAAAAGACATAATCAAGTCTTTCGGACAAATAATTCATCATAACGACGTACATATGCGCCTGAGAATCTCTATTTGACTTATTTTATATTTTAACGTAAGGGAATATATAGTTCATAATAATAAGATATACTTGGGAGCAGGCTCGTAGGTAGGGTGATTATCAGAAGAGCTAGTCTTCTCTGCGAACCCCTACAGTCTTGAAACTTTTAGTTTTCATTTAGACAAATATATGTTCCAAAATAAGCTGTAAAAAAATGCTCCCGCCCCCATCCTTCCATTATCTCGACTCCCTGTCTTAATATTCTGGCTACAGACCTGCGCTTTGGAGCTGTATCATCTTATTTTGTGGCACTATAAAGCAATCCTATATCCTCGCTAATTCTTGGTTCTCAGTTTTTGAATGACTTCAAAATTGTGAAAAGTAGATGTGTAAACAACTTTTATTCTGTTGAATGTAATGCAACAATACACAGAAATAAAACAACATAAAGCATGGATGAAATAATTCGTAAGTTTATTTGGTTCTTTTTCACTGGGAGAATTAAAGAAAATACAATTTTTCGGTGCGAGTGCAGTATTATAACGTTGTGCAAGTAACATCTGCAGTGTACCCATAAAAATAAAATCTATTACGACATAGAATAAGGAACTAGTTAATCCCTTACTGTATGTTTATAATTGCAAGAAACCTTCTACTTCTAAGCTTACACAATACACTAATGATGGTAGATAGTTACTAGCTTGCAGCTACATAATATAATTTAAACAATGTTATAATTTAATGTATAAAAAGGAAGGAGAAATCGAAATTTTAGCATTTGTTTTAAGTGAAATTTCTCCATTGTTAGTTTCTGTTGTTTGACTTATGAATCTGTCAAAGATTCTGCAAGGTCTCCAACGAGTTCATTGTCTAAAATATGTTGTTTAAACCACCATCTTAAGAAGGCCGCTTGATTTCGTCTTTCTCGAATTAGTTGCAAGAACTCGAGCAATACTAGACGCTGTAGTTCGTCAGTTGTCAGGTTTCTAGTTTCGTGTGTTTCTGGTAAAAATGGAGGCATGTAACACATTGGAGGGCATGGAGAAGAGGATGTCCCTGGAGGAATGGGTGATGATGGCGAAAGACAAGGTTTACACACGCAGGGATCTGTAATAACATAAAAATAATTCATTGTTGTGGGATTTCTTGTTGAAAAACAATGAGGCAACATGTAGAAAAAAATAATTCAGAATTTACAAATTAGTTGGTGATCGCATGCTGAAACAAAAATTAGGTGATAACTTATTTCGGACAAAATTTGTAAAACGAAATCTAGCATAATTTCACATGGGCATTTCCAACTTTTTAGACGGTATATTTGTTTTGATATCTAGCATAATATTTTACACTAACATTTCGAGCATTGCTTAGAGGATAAATCCAGTACATCTTTTCCACGAAGGAATAACGTCATAGTAAACCTGTATCGGTTCTGTGACAGCAAATTCTTATGAAGTGTTTGGATTAGTAATAAGAATGCAACTTTATTTTTTTCTTAGTGAAATTCTGCGGTCATTTTCAGAAGCAACATCTACTGAAGCATTCACGGGGGAGAGGTGAAATAAGGTTTTTCATCATATATATTTACAAGAATAGAAGTGGTCCACTCATCATCACCCAGATCATAGAACTACAGGTAGAAACGTGAAATTTGTAAAGAATGTCCCTTTATCTCTCCAAAGCAATGGATAAGGAAGTGCTTTTTGGAGGATAAAGGAGGGGTTAAATTTTCCCTAGGAAACATAGCTCACGAATCCCTCGGCAATTAAACTCTTCATAAAAATAATTTTTTTCCAGGGAAGAGGTCAGACTTCCAAAATGAAGTCGAAAAACGATGGTTCGGCTGGGTGAGCCGAACAGGATCTTCTCCCACAGTAAGAGACTATGGGAATCTTTAATATATAGTCCTTGTGAACTGGCCGGCTAAGAAATGCCTCACTTGAGTTTAGTCGACAAAGGGTAATTTTCCGACTTCTTACTTGGGCTAAGTTAGACCATGGTTAGGTCCTGTAAGAACGGATATTTTCGAGGAGACTCGTGGATTATGTTAGGTTCTGAAAGCAGGGATATTTTCGATGAGACTCTCGTGGACTATGTGAGGTTCTGAGTAAAGGTATTTGACAGATTTTTATGGATTAAGTTAGGTCCTACTAGGAAAGAGAGAGTGGGTGAATCTTCTCTTCTTAGTTAATTATGCACATAGTGAGTGCGAAGTAAACAGATAGGGAATTAGGCTCCCCTTTTAGACTATAGAAATTGGATATATAAGTCCAGAAGTGCTACATTCTTTGTGTAGTTGGATATGTCACTTAGTGATAGGAATTCCCTAAATTATAGGAAATTTTAGAGCAAAGAAAATACTACCCTAGGCTGTATGCGGCTTGGGTCAGAATTAATGTTAAATATTCCACTAGTGAGGAACGCAGTAGAAATATTATATAGTTTGAATCCAAAGAACTGGATTCAGTTCCCTGACGTAGACTCTTTGTGAGGCTATTGATAGAGTTAATTTTTTCTATAACTGCATCTCCTGCATAGGGGAGTATAGTTCTCTCTTTACTTCTACTGCTAAATCTATATACAGTATAACCTCGTTAACACGAACTCGCTTAAGCCGAACACTCGGTTAGGACGAACAAAATTTCGGTCCCGGCATCGCTGTACGTTATCTTATAGGAAGTTTTATCGGTTAACACGAATTTCGGTTAGCACGAATTACGAACTAATTTTTAGTCCCTTGAGTCAGTAAAGGTTTTGGTTTAACACGAACTTTCAATCCAATCCTTTGTTGTTGTTTTTTGCAGATCATTTTTCTTATTTCAGATTACACTCCAGATCAGTTTTTGTCATACAGTATTTATACAGACGAAAATTGCCTTGTAAATAAGAGAAAAACCAGAAACAGGTATCTTTCCTCTCTTATGAAGTGTTGATTCTGTCCTCCGTCAAGCGCTGAACATGCAGGTGCTTGCAGGACGAGCTGGCGACAGCTCGAGACAAAACATCTTCTCTCCCCTGTAACTCCAAACTGGTGACAGCTATCATAAATACCTTTCCGTTACTAGCGGTACTCACCCTGCTAGCGGAGTTATCAATTTTATAACTTGACCTGGATTTTCAGCGTGGAAACTTTTTTTTTTTTTTAATCTTCGAAGATAGGATAATAAATTTACTGTAGTGTTTTCACTTTTCAGAGGATGGTACCGAGTCCAAAACTTGTCTCGATCTCGATCTTAACTCGAATTTGAGACCGAGCCGTGCTTTTCGAAATCGAGACGAGACCGAAACTCTCAGTCTTCTGTGGATGGTATCAAGACGCAGAATAGTCTTGGTCTCGTCTCGATACCATCTCTAGTGTTTTCTATGACATACATAATATACTGTAGTGGTATGTATAGTTTGTATACTGTAGTGCGTATGTATGGAGAAAATGTATTCGAATAATAAAATTTGGGTCCCCGGTTAACACGGATTCTTTTAACGCGAACTCCTGATTTTTCAGTCCCTTGGAATTCGTGTTAACGAGAGTTTACTGTATAATAAAGATCTTTTCGCTATTTAAGGCGAATTCATTTTACCTTACCTACCCATCCTATTAAAAATTTTAGATAGTTATTCTTTTACTAATGCTTCTCCTAAGTTAGGGGGACACAAAATAGGGATAGGCCAGGGTTTTTGATTAAATGAGTCAATACCCTTTAGAAATTAAGGTGATAGAGGGCATTTTAATGAGAGCTAATACTTCTGTCTTCCACAAGCCCTATAAATTTGAGAGGATCTTAGCTGTTTAGAGTATTCAAATCTTAGAGAGATCTTTAGAGAATCTAGAGGCGAGATTACCAGTTGATAACTCTCATATATATATAGAAGAAGCTTTTCAATAGAATGAACTATTTTCTGAATAAAATTAATAATAGAGGTAACCTGTTGTTATGATTTTATATGCAATGATATGAACCTGAAGATTTACAAAACCTGTTTCAATGTGGGTATTTGAGAAAGTTATGAAAGATAACTACTTTTCTCTAGACGATTACTTATTCTTAGATTATAAACAAGCTTGAATATATTTTTATATATTATAAGTTTTTAAATGTTAGTCAAGTTCTCTGTCCAAGAGATACGGATTTAGTCTGAACGCACAAAGAGATTTCTATATTACTTCAAATAAATAACTTTTATAACGCTTTTTAACAAACAGCTTAAGTTGGAGATGTGAAATTCGGTATATATATATTCTTATATATTTATACTCTTGAATAAAAAAAAAAGAAATATGTGTTCCAGTGTTTTTGAAAATTCCACCTCTAAGGGGGTAAAGGGAGGCCATTTCTATAATGTTCCTATTTTCCTTTCTCTATTGAGAAAGTGCCCGATGAGAGGTTTCTCTTGGAGACGTAATAATCGGTGTATAAACTTTTTAATAAAAATAAGAAAGTATGCATTTCAGAGTTTCCAAAATTCTGCTTCTAAAGGAAAAAAGGTGGATAATCTCTACAATATTGATATTTCCTTGTATTTATTTACAAAGTACCGAATGTGGAGATTCACTTAAGTTAGAGATGTGGAAATCGGTGTAAAAACTCTTAAATAAAGTTAAGAGAGTACGTATTTCAGTTTTCGAGAATTCTGCTCGTAATGTTTGATATAGTTATTTCTATAATATCCAAATTTCCCTTTCTTTGTTGAGAAAGTGCGTAATAATTACGGCATGACAATGTGAAAAATGCATATTATAATAAATAATTTATGTAGTAAATAGATGTAAGAAAATATGATCAATATAACGAAGATTATGATATGAATTGATGTCTTATGATAAGAAATACTCAGGAAACGATTCGTAGTGTTCACAAATCCAATGATAGTGAATAACGTTATTAATAATTATCAGTAATCGATAGTGGATCAATTTTTATTTCTACAATAATAATAATGAGATCCTTAGCTTCAGATCTGACTTTTAGCGGAGAAAAAAATTTTCGGTTTAGATTGTTGGCATAATATAATGAGTCAATTGAGGGCTACTTGAATTAAGAAGTACCGAAATCGAGTCTAGAAAATCGGAAGCAATAACGTTAGGAACCAGTGTACTGACCATACGTCATTCAACCAAAACTCATCTAGTCACCGAAAACTTTCAAAGGCTCAATTTAAAGTACAATTATGAACATAATTATGACTTAATATACCAGGACATACTACCATAATTCGTTCATTAGATCACAGTATTTCAAGATGGATATTAAGATAGATTTTGTCTTCTTACCTGGTACACAAGCCTGCAATGGTTTGTTCCATCTACCCGAAGAAGTACACAGTATTTGATCGTAAGGCAAAATCTGTTGCGTATATCCTTCCCTACATTCAAACTTTGCTATGGTTCCAACTGGAAGACGATTGGTACAGGGCATCATGTTTCCTTCTGCATTTGAACATTGAATCTCCAAAGATTTTTCTTTTAAAGGTGGGCAAGTGGTTTCAGTTACTGTTGATTCTGAAAAGAAAGTTATATAAAACATAACTTTGCTAACTTACTAAATCTTATTAGTTTTCTTTATACTCTATCCTCACAACAACAACAACAACAACAACAACAACAACAACAAAACAACAACAGGATTATTTTTAATGACTCTCTTATTTTGAACGCTGTTGTACAGCATAGTGAAATCGATTCCCGGCAGGAGCTCATGTGGTTCGGATTCCACTTTAATCAGTAGGTCCACGTCTTATACAGCCCTGCTGCTGAACGGGACATTAAACTCAAAATCAGCTCAACAGCATAGTGAAATATTAAAATTTAAGTAAAAAAAACTATGAATATAATTAGACTCACATAGCATGTAAGAGCTAGTATGATAGTTTAAATGAGCGAATTGACTTGGTTTGAATGTTATTCAACTCGGCTAAATTTTAAAAAAATAAAAGAGATAATTACCAGAGCAACTCACATTATGCTTTATTTTTTGTTTAATTATGCTTTTTTTCAAATTATGCTTTATTATGCTTTATTGTTAATTTCAATCATTGTTTTACATTAATCGTGTATAATGTATAATATTTACTATACATTAAATAATCTAAATATCTTGATCTATTTATTAATAATTTATGCAAGCAATTTCTTTCATATTTAATGAACTTTCTACTTAATGCACTGTAAAGAGATATGCTTTACTCGAGTCAGTTTTTTCTAACACTTGTGTGCGCTTTAGAGATGCATACATACAGAAAGGGAAAGTAAAAGATGTCACCAAAAAGTACAGAAAGTGCTCAAGTTCAAGAGGTACACATAACAATATAGTGTGGAGTTCTTGTGTACTATTAATTTTTTCTTTTCTCCATATCAAAGGATTACACAAAAATTTACAGAAATAAAAATAAGTTTTTCATTGTTGCATTGTTACGTTGTCAATGATTTTGCATTGTAAATATTGGTTTAAAAATTTTTTATATAGTACATGTTAAACTTGCAGTTAAATCAAATTTTCCAAGAATTATGCTATTTATTTTAAATTATGCTTTATGCTTTATTTTCTAAAATTAGTTTCTTTCGGACCCTTAGACAGCCCCAACCATGTTCAAGGTACCAACCATATGTCTAAATTGCTATTATGCTTTTTATGCTTTTGGGTTGCTCTAATAATTACTTTTTTTCATGTGAATTTTGTTTAACTTACTGGTACACTCATGTCCAAAATGATTGTCGCATATCTATAACTGTCTTCTTGTAAGAATATAATTTGAAAATGATTTTGCAGGGTGCTTTTAATGCTGATACTATGTGTATAATCGGGAAATGTATATTTCTGGTAAATTTCATAGGAAAAGAATTATAAATACGAAAATTAGATTAAGTAAAACAAAATGTTGCTAAACGGACAAGAAAGTTTTATTTTCGTTTTATTGTTCTTATTTACTGTTCTTTTGACATGAAATTTGCCACATACATGTCTTTGCTGATTATACAGATACTAACATTATAGAAATACGGGTGAATTTGTTATCAAATTATATTCTTACAACATATTTATGGACATACGAAAATAATTTTGGACATGAGTGTACATAAATCTTATTACGAGAACTTAGTACCCAGAAATACTGTGTATGAGTGATAACTTTATTTATGTTCCTTAGTTTTATTTCAAGATGTTGTGTATTTGCCACTATACGTTAATATCCACATGTATTGTACAATACATTAATACTTTACAGTATTGTGTTGCACAAGTTGACCTTCAAGTTAAACCAGAGCGTTTGAATGTGTACATATAATAAAAGAGCAAATCTAGAAGAGAGGAAACTGCATTTATGTTTCAACATACTCTCCTGGTACATGTATACACTCAGGGGTGCCCACAAGGGGAAAACATGATGCCAATGGCGTCATTAAAATTTTATTAAAATTTTAAAGTAAAATAATTAAAATTGCCTCATTTCACGCGAAGACAAAAACAGAAAATCTAGTTATTCAGTGAATTACTATATTATTATACCTTCCTGCTCCATCTTCTCCCCCCCCCCCCCGTCCCCCGCCGCCATGATACCATAATCGTTTTCATGAACGTTAATCTGCCTTAAAATCTGATTTTTTCCCGATTAAACTCAGAACCATATAACAAATATAATCAAACTCCAGGTAGGCAATCATATTCAAACACATACATAACGAAAATTCACTTAATGCTTATTTATATAGGAATGAAAAAATAATTGTCCAAACAGGAAAATAGAACTATTTTTAGTCAAGTGAAAACTGCTAAACCCTCCCCAAATTTACATACAACTTAGCGAAGGAGAAAGATTAAAAAGAGTGGATACTACTGGATGGACAAATGAAAACGATCCTCTAAGAACTGTGTTGTTCCGTTTTGATGTGATCAAACACACATTCATGAACTGAGTACAGACAAAGATTCATATGGCAATACTATAGCAACATGTAAAGGTTTGCTCAAACAGTTAACTGATTATGAAGTTGCTGCTGCAATGCATATCACTAATCTCCGAAGAATTCTCATGGGGTTCCAAACAGGTGGAAATCAATCGGTGTAAGTGAAGACTTCAATTCTTCTGTACCGGTCAAAAGCAGAAAGTTGTCTTGATACCCAGACAATATTGAATTCAGACCCCCTCCCAAAAAACTTTGGACTCTTCCCGAAATAATTTTCTGTGTATGTGCCTGCGCTTTTATGAACACGTATGTCTCCGAACCTGCACGATCACGTATCTGTGTGAGCCACCAGCTCTATTCGACTCGGCACCAGTTAAAGATAGTGAGGTTCGTGATGATATTGTTCTGCGTCAGTAGTTACTAAATAAATAAAAAAAATTGCTTGTATCCTACATTTTTTTTATTATTTCCTTTAAAATAAGAATAGAATTGTTTCTTATTTACTCACGTGGTTGACATGTTGGGGGCGGAGGACTCCAAGCTCCATCAATACATGTCGTGCTAGCTTCTCCTTGTAAACTATATCCTCTATTACAGGTAAATTGGATAGTCACATAAGGCGCTACAGGGCTTCCAGTACCTGCTTTACAAATTTCTTCAAAGGGTAGATTATCACAACCATGAACTACAAATCTGCCATTAGAAGGAACCAAAGGTAGTCGACACTGGCCCTCTTCTATTGGTTTAAGAGGGATTGTCCTATTGCAAAGGATAGGCTCCTCATCCGATTGGTCTGAGCATCCTGGAATATTGTTACATTTTTCTTCAAAATCAATGCAAGCTCCATACGCACAACGGAATAGGTAAGAAGGGCAGCTGATGAAGACAAAAACAAATTATTTTATCTCAAGTGAGAAAGAATTAAGGGAAAAAGAAAATTAGTTTCTAACAAAACAATTATTATTATGAATATTCAAGGTTTGTGACGCAGGTGCGTTTTCAAAGATCGAGATCGAAAAAAAAAATATTTGCATGATTTTAACCACTTCGTATTACGTATTTAATATATAACTTATCCAAGAAAGGCATATTTTAAGAAAAGCAGTGCCCAGAGGGAGCAATGGAGGTTAAAAAAGACCGTACAGTTCATTTTTTTCTTTTTTTATCGGAAGAGGTTACCAGTCGGAAAAATTTAGTGGAAGAGCGTTATCAACTTCATGGGAATGAGCACTTCTGGCGAAATGATATTTTATATACAAAGAAAGGAATAAACAAACCTTAGGATGTTTACCGAAACGTTGATGATTCAAAGTCCAAGAGGACGAAAGTTTCACCGAGCAATGTACGTAGGTAAAAGTTAAGGGTTCCAAACCCGACACCGGTCACGTTGATTTTTTAAAACTTTCCTCGCTACCAACAATTGAAAGGAGATAGGATTGAGCCTACCTTTGCACATATGCCTTGGCCAACTTCGTTCCAAATATACCTTTCTTTTGTTATTAAAAATTCAGTGTAAAATGTATTTCTTGTAGAATAGTACTCTGTGGTCCGTGGGCGCCGTTTTTAGAACACCTGATTTATATTGACGAAACATGGTATGATACCTATAGACCTACTACAGTGCAGAAAGGATGATAGGACAAATCTCATAGTTCTTGTCTGAATGTCCCAATTTCAAGAGAAGAACAAATTGTTATACTTCATGTGGGCAATGAAAATGAATGGGTTTTCTGATGTTTACTTTTGCCTGCGAAGAATATTGTTTCATCATCTACCGGTTACCACCAAGATATGACAGCCGAGCTTTTCGAAACATGGTTTAAAGCACAGTTGATAAAATGCTTACCAAGAAATGAGAAGTGTGTGATTGTAATGGATAACGCTATCTACCACTCCCGATAATTATAGAAAATTCCAAACAGCAGTTCGAGAAAAGCAAATATAATTTCATTAAAGGAACAAATAGCATTACCGTTCCTCAAGCTATTATTACAAAAGTGATATTGTTAGATGTTCTCAAACGCGCAAACGTCGAAACGAAATATGTAGTAGACATTCTAGCGGAGTCGGAGGACACCAAGCACTCAAACTGCCGCCCTATTTTCGTGTGTTCAATCCAATAGAAATGATTTGGAGTTTACTAAAAGACGATTTGCTTCACATAATACAATTCTGCATATCAGTGACTTGGTAATTTCAGTGATTCGGCAGGAAGTGGATAACATTCCTTTCTTCTCTCCCTCTCTCCTAGCTTAGGATAAGCCCTTTAATAAAAGTTACATGATAACATCCCAGTTCAAGATAGCTTTTACGTTAAAAAAATATTTAAATTTGTTCAACCGTTTCCCCGTGATGCGATCACAAACAAGAGGCAGCATCACTTTCAATGTGAAGAAAGTAGTTATAGAAAATCTCCACTCCTCCTTAACCCTTTAGCGCGCAGCTTTTTTGCATATATGCAAAGTTTACTTTGAAATTGTATTGCACCATGTAGTTTCTAGTTCGGACATAGAAAAGCAGCTTTACGTATCAGCTAAGATGCCCTTTCACTAATGAAGTTCTGAATTTCCCTCTAGATGTCATAGTAAGCCAGCGTTGGTCTCTTTGTATTACTTGCAGCACGCGGAGTTGTCATCTTGTCATCTTTGAGCTTTCTTTGCTCGTTTACGTGGACACGTTTTGAACTGTTGATTTTTTTCTATGTTAGACAGAAGTGTAATGAGTGCAAAAGTGCAAGTACCCTGACAATTCGTCACGTTTTATTGATTCTATCTGATTTTAGTGGACTTTGCAGATGCCGACACGCAACTTTGCATAGACTCTATATGCAAACACCATAAAATATCCCATAGACCACATATTATTTGCATTAATTTTTTTTAAAATCCCTTGTTTCCTACACAAAACCACTCCAAATTTAAAAAAAAAAAAAATCAGTTTGATCGAAAAAATGGCGCGTTAAAGGGTTAAAACGGGAATTTTTAAAAACGGTAGAACATGCATTTACTTATTTTTAACGAAGCTTTTACATACCGAGTTTAGCCTTCCTAATTTGACGGGTTCGTTACTTTTTTCTCTTTTTTCTTTCCTTTTTTTTGTTACATAAATTGTGATCCTCTACCACCCTTAAAGTGAGCACTTGAATCAAAGTAAAATGATAATAACCCAGATCAAGGCAGGTATTAATTATGTTCAAACATTCATTTAAAACTGCTCAAATGTTTTTCCGTAATGCGATTACAAACAACAAGCAATATCGCTTTCAGTGTGAAAAAATTACCTTCTTAAAATAGAAATTCTCAAAAATGTTTGGACACGTGTCCACTTACTTTTAATGAGGAATTTATACACGAAGTTTCATACTTCCTAACTTGATAGGATCATGAGATAGTAAATTTTTCGCATAAACTTTGACTCTTCGCTTCCCCCTTAGGATAGGCAATTTAATCAAAGTAACATGATAAAAACCCAGTGTAAGGTACGTAATAACTTTATTCAAAAATTTATTTCAAACGGTTTAAGCGTTTTCCCATATGATCACGAACAAGATTCTTTTCATTTTTATCTAGTAGATTATAGGTTTGTTAACGGAGCATTTATTTGTAATATATTAAGAAAATTGCTTGAGTCGATTTCGAGAAAATCGTTCATAAGAAATTCACCCCCAAGAGTAAATAATCTCTTCTGGATTTTTCCTACAAAAAGAACATATATCATAGAGTTGTTAATGAAATATTGATTTTTGAAAAATAATCAAAATCGTTGTAGCCGTTTTCGAGAAAATTGCAATCTTTTATTTTCACCCTCCAGTAAACGACCTTACTTTGACGCGTAGGAAGATTTTTTTTTTTTAAATAGAGAATGTTATTAAAACATGCTTAAAGTTTGGCCTAGATAAGTTGAACAATATGTTCTCTAGACAAATGTACGTAAAACCAGAACGAAGGGACAAACAGATAAAAAGACATCGAAAAATTACTTTTTCGATGTGTAAAGACTGTGTAAATCCATTGAAATTTCGAATCTGAATTTTTTCACAATCACCATACTTTTTTCTATCCTATCAGCGCTTCAAAACAAAAAAAAATATATTTTTGTATATTTAAAAAATATATTCTACCTAGATAAAAAAATAACTTTTTTATAGCTTTATCAACATATACAACATACAAATCATCCAATTGCTCAAAATAAGAAAATTAGCAAATAAATATACTGAATCTCTTGAGCGGGTGCCATACATTTTGAAGACAATATCAAATAATGTACCTTTATATTATGCTAGGTATAGGATTTTTGTTTCCATACATTCGTAAACATGTCTTTAAACTTACTTTCAAGTTTACGAATGTACGTAATCAAACATAGGGAATACTTTATAAAAATAACTGTTACCGCACTCCATCACTTACTGTAGTTATTTTGGTAAACAAATAATAACTTAGAGCGTAAACTATATATTCTTTTCTCATACTTCGTGAAAACCATAACACTAAATACATATTTGTTAAATTGGTTGTAAAAATATTTATTCATAATTTCTATTAATAAAATAGGAATAATCTTTTTGGCAGTTATATTTGACAAACAGTCTTATTTGTAATAGTGTACTTGCATAAACAATATCTTACCTAAGAGTGCCACAATGAGTGAAAGTTTCATCCGATCCATCTGCACAATCGTTCTTTCCGTCACAGACCGCTACTTGAGGAATGCACTGACCTGAACGACAACCAAATTCCCTTCTCCTGAAAACAAATTAATAAAATTCCAATTCCTTGTATATACACAACTATCACATTCTTTTATTGTATAGAATGTTATAAGAGAATTGTAAATGGTTTTAATTGCGTAACCTTTATCTTAAATTAAACTTATGAAGTAATTAACAATAATCTTTAAAAGTAAGGAACACTTGGAAGTAATTGCATCAAGAAAGGGACTTATTTTTAACATAGAGTTGAATTAGTCATTATTAATAACAACAAAACAAAGGACATTTTGTACAAAATATTAGAATATTCAATATGTCTAACAGATTATGAAATAATCAATTTGTAGATCACAGTTTGGAAGTCTCTTGAGAAAATTTTAATCAGATAGACCGCGCTATTCAAAGAAATTGGTATCTACTGGGTCAATCCATCTGGAGGGGTCCAAAAATGGTGAAAATGGTTGCTCGGCCATCTCCGAAAATTATAAAAAATTGAGTGTGATGAACCTTGTGTATGAGAAGGTCAATAACACTATTTACGTTGTCGTATGTACAGCGGTGGACACTTCTAAATGGTACAGCCATATGGAGATTTACGGCTAAGGTGTACCATTTAGAAGTGTCCACCGCTGTACAAGTGTTCCTGAATGGCGGCCATCTTTGTTGTTGGTGGAGTGTCAATTTTTGCACTTGCAAGCGTACACGAAAACTACAGTTACTCACGACGTACGAATTAGACGAACACCAAACAAAAGCGAATGTTTAGAGGAGAGACTGAGATACACGGAGAATATTCACTTTTACTTATAAATAAATACGCAGGATTGCAAACCAATACATGGTCTCCAGAAAAAGTACAGAAAATTACACTTTTAAAGGGGTTGTATGTTGGAATGGCATAAAATGGGAGGTTCATAAGTCTTGTGCTGAATACTATTGCATGTAAAGAGTCTGCAGAAAAATTCACAGCTATGATACTACTGACACCGTAGATTTATGGGGGTTCGAAAGTTGAAGTTTGTGATTTTGATGCCATTTTTGGGGCGCAATATCTCAGGAGGGCAAAGTGCTAAAAATTGCTGCTTATGCCACAAAGTAATTCTGTATGTGAATAAACTATTGCAAAACAATCAGGACTGATATTACATGAAGAAAAAACTGAGGACATGGTAAAAACGCGAAGAAAGCATGTGCGTGACGATGGTCGTAGTTCAGGAAAATTTAAACGTTTGGATATTTTTCATGCTAGATCTAAAACAATACGCATGTTTCAGCAATTAGGCCCGTTTTTGTTTGCGTTCAGTTGCGCAAAAGCTTGCGAGTGGCGTTGGTTCCGTCTTTCTAGCTCCGTGATCATTGACACGTCTATATGGGAGACGAGATTAACTCCCCCTTACACTCACGACATCCATCGCCTAACTGGGCCGCGGTATTAAGGCACTCAATATATCCGCAAAGTGTCATTGAAATCCAATCCCAGTTACGGAAGTTAACGTGTTCACAAGGCTGCTTTACATCTACCTATCCTATTTGAAAGAATCTAGACGTTTAATGATTTATTGTTCATTTCAATGATGGTGTTTTGTGGTGTTCATGATAATTTTGAAACAATATTTGTTTAACAGCCAAAATTTTCTATTTCAGCTCATTTCTTGTAATAATACAATGTTACAATGATTGCGTGTATTCTGTTCGATGTCAGAAATTTTGACCCAACATTCATAGAAATTATAATCTAATAAGTCGTCTATCGAGAGACACACTTCTTTTCTAGATCCAAGTAGACAAACAAATATTTTATTGTTTCTGTAGATTTTCATATAGCTATAAGCAGATCTCCAAGTGAAGAAGAAACATTAGGACAATTCCAAAAGTAAGCATAGTTTAGGTTAATTGTAATACAGGAATAGCAAATAGAAGTAATGTAATCCATTCGAGTAACAAATAGAAGTAACGTAGTCCCATAGGAAAAATAATAGGGCATAATGCTAAATCGAATTATACGACCTCCTGATTATGCGTATTCGTAGAGATAGCATTTGTATAAAAGTAGAAACAGAGGTATAGCTTGCTTGTATTTTATTTGAGGTAGTAGGCCTTTCATTTTAGTATAATTTATAATCATTCTGTATATTTTTATACATATATATCTTCATGTAAATAATGTTCTTTATGTTTATTCCTCCTTTTATTTTACTTAATTATTGTCACATTATTTCATGTATTCATAAATTATTTAATATCTTCTTAATCACATTTATTAACATTGATTATTATTATTTTACTTTTACTAATTGTCAATAGAAGCGCTTATATCTCAATGATACCCTAGCATTTGTTGTTGGTATTCTCTATTTCTTCCTATAGTACTATATTACAATTATACGCAAGGGCAACAAAATGATGTCGTACATGGCTTGAATGCTTAAGTTCCTCTAACAGTTCTTACAAAATAAACGCAGAGTTACTTCTTCAAATAGAACTTCCGTTTTACAGGAAATTTTGAATGTGTTAGAAATTACGAAATTTCGATTTGGAAATTACATGTCGGATACAGCTAGTTTGACAGCAAGAAAGATCGTTCCTTCTTGGTCTTAAACGTTTCGAAGTTCATTTTGCGATTATCCGTTTTCATGCCAGGAATTTATTGCAAATAATTAAAATAAGATTCAGACTATAGTTAAATAACAAGTCACTGTGCGCTTTACACTATAACTGCGTACAGTTTTCTTTTTCGCTTCCTCAGTATAATTCAGTAGACTTTATTTTCCTTCAGTGCTGATATATGTTGCAATAATTATAAAGAAAATTATTATATTTTAGTTTGAAAACTGTTACTACAATTGTAGTAGGCCTATATTATATATATATATATATATATATATATATATATATATATATATATATATATAGATAGATAGATAGATAGATAGATATAGATATATATATAGATATAGATATAGATATAGATATATATAGATATATATATATAGATATAGATATATATTGTAGTATTGTTTTTTTTTCCAGTTTCAGATACGGCATGTGTTACTGAAGTTAAGCATTTTCACCAGCTTCAACAAATGAAATGATCTACATTTTTATAACTAAAACAGAAGTAAGTGCAATTAACAAGAAATAAGCATAACAGCATTCAGAAACGTACCGTATTTAATTGTTTTAGTATTTCCCTTTTTCTATTCCTTAAACAATTATTTACAAGCACAAAACCTGTAGTAAGCAAAGTACGCGAAGATTGGCGCATTACAAAATGTTCAGCCTTGTACAATATATTATATATGTGTGTTTTATATAATATGTCTGTTATATAAAAGAATCAAATCTGATCCCACGATAGTATTTATGTAACAAAAAAATGATAATACGGTAGTTGTGTGTCAAATTGAATTCATTTTGAACAATATAGGATTTCTTTTGTTCCATTGTACGTAATATTACGAATCTATCTGTCCTAATACATATTATTAGGTTGACATTAGATATAACGGCATGATATTTCAATATTGTATGCAAAACTTGAAAGATGTTTTTCTTTTTAATGAATACCATTTTTTTTGGTATGTGAAGACTCTTTCTTCCTTTTTTCGGAGGGGGGGGGAGAATACTATCACTAAATGATCAAATTCACTTCATTGATGCGTTTTTCTTTTTTCATAAATTATGATTGTGAGCACAGTAATGGACGTCGTCATTCTTTACCTGCAACCTGCCTGGCATTCTGGGCAGGCTACTCCTTGGCAATCAGGAAGGAGTTCATCAGAGTTATCCAGACAATCTTGTTTGCCATCGCATGTTGCACTACGATCTATACAAGCTCCATACCCACATTGAAACAAGTAATCCGGGCAACTGGAAATTTAAAAGGAAAGTTCACTATAGTTAAATTAATAATATGCAGTATATTAATAATTTTGTTAATATATATTATATATAAATTATCTTGTATATTATATACATATTATTTTGTTAATGTATTAATAATTTTGCTACAGTGAATGTGTCATGTTTCACATACCCACTTTCAGACATATTATATACGTGTATACATAAAAGTATAAAATTAAACAAAAGCATTCTCTTCTGCTTCAACTTTTAAAGGGTTATAGCAAGCAAGATAGTGCATGTTCATGGCGTAATGTATGCTGAATGCATCGGTTTCCAGCATCAATATATATGTATAGGTTTTTAACCAAATCTTAGCAACAAACTGCGAAGACCCTACATACGCTAAAGGTTAGCGTGGTTGGCATTGATAATTAAGAAAGAAAGAAAGAAGAAAAAAAAACGATAAATTCATTGAACCAACTTAAAGTGTGTGTTGGTCAACCAACGACTTGCCGTCATTTATCCAACGGTTTCGAGCTCGCATTCCCAAAGGCAATTTTACTTGTTTCGTTCGTGCTACGTTGGCAATTGAGTTATTTACAAGTGCTCCAGCAAAGCGGCCTATTATATACAACATAATGCCTACATTACTGCTTGGTTAGCCTATCATTTCCCACTGTTGAGCCTACTGCCAGTACTGCTAGGATCACTCTTAATACAAGAAGATCCCAATTACCTCACCATACTCGTTGAACTCACAAAATTATGTGTGCCTCTTCGAATTGGGATCACATGGGCAGTAACCATTCAACTACACAGAAACACTAAATCTAAGAAAGATAATTATTTAAAAAGTGATTATCCATATTAATGGAAAAGAGTAATAAAAGTTCAGAATAGGCATTGAAGGAAAAAATAGAATAATTTTTTTTGTTTGTTTTCGCTACTAATTCTTAAAACATTACGAAAGACCAATCCAGATCGCTCTTCACGAAAGCTTACTGACCAATGCATAAGTAAACGCACTATAAAATGAAAGTGAATGACAAAAGAAAAACTAGTAAAATGGAAAACAAAAATCGACATACACGATGTATGTTGTCTATTTTGCAAGTTCATGCGGTCAAGTATCGAACATACTTTCCTGACACTTAACTACACCGTATCACATTAATGCTTTTTACTTGACAGTACAATTATCCAAAGGGGAATGAAACCAAGGGATTGCACCATCAAAACTATTTCTTTTTCTGTCTGAAAGATTAATTTTGTCTTAGATATTTTTGACTTAGTAGATTGGTCTTGCTTTTAAATTAATATTAAATATTTTTTTCCTCTTGTAACTTACCTATTTTCTTTGCATGTTCCGTAACTTTCATCAGATTTGTCTGCACAATCTGGTCGTCCGTCACAGGCTCTCGAAAGAGGAATACAATCGCCTGAAGCACACTGGAACTCTGATATCCTGTAATAAAATTCGAATAGCCTATACAAATGACAGTCGTTGATATACAAAAATGAAAAATACAACTTACTGTAACAATAGTAATTGTCTACCCATGTTGCCCAGCTATCATTGGATTAACACTTAAATGAACACTAGATGAGTTACTAGTTGATTTCTGTATAATGTCTGGATGATTTTTGGATCTCTCCCTTACCTTTTTATAAGCAATAACTTCCCTCATTTAGACCCTGAGGTTCTCCATAACAGCTTTGTTTGTTCTTCTAATTACTCTTCACGCTACGTGACTGCCGGACAGCCTCATTAGTCCACGATAAGTGTTATATATAATTTCTAGTTCTAACAAAATAATATTGGTTATTTAACTAAGAATGAAACCTTTTTTTATATATATATTTTTTACAATATGATAAAAGAACTTTTTTTTCCAACTCAAGTCTTATAATTTCATTACAGTATGCAAGTCCCGGGTGGTGGTGGTGTGGGGGCAGGTGGCACAATATTGTGCAGTCGCCCCTTGTCAGTTTGAAAGCCCAGATAACGTGCTAATTAATAGTGTAATTGGGGATGTCAGAACTTACAAGTTGCGCCCAGGGTTTTGTAAACATTGAATTTGGTAGAGCATAAAGTACAGGATCTGACCTGGGTTGTGTACAAATAAAATTGAGCATGTACAAAAGAAACAGATTGTGATGTCGAAGGGGTTTGAAAGGGCGAGAAAGGAGTAACTTTTAAGATTGGTTAATCTACTCGCACTTACTTGTGTTTCCTCCTAGACGATCCTTCCAGTGGATTGATGTCCATCCATCCTTCTCTCTGGTCTACTGGGCGTACAGGTAGTCGTGTGTTAAGGGTCTGTGAAACCCGGGCAGGAAAACTAGCGTTGCGAAAACAGTAAATTTAATCAATATCGAAATCGCTCTTTAACGAAATGTCCATGGTAGTTAATAGCTATCCTATAACGTTTGCTAAGACAAGGTGCTCTTTAGATTAGAGCAAGATAACCTTCTCGTAACTCGGAATTGTAGCCCGTGCTCCTACATGTTGACACGTCTCTCATACGACCTCTTCCAAAAGTCTCTCAGTGGTTTTGTTCGATGTCCCTTCCGGGTTAATATCCTGGGTCGTTGACTATATCTTCAGTCTCGATGAAAAGTGCGTGCTCATAGATTAACCAAAGGTGAGGTGATGATAGGAATGCTGACAGAGAAACAATCTGTCGTTTTTGTTGATCAAGAAATTACATGTGTTGAAGGAATTAACAAACAGCAAGAAAACTTCCTAGTAAGAAAATTAAGTGAACTTAGAAAAAAAAGTGATTCAACTTTAAATAAACGATGATGCTTTTTACTGCACAGAATTTTAAAATAAAATGTCCCAAAGTCCGAAATAAAATGCTTCATTATGTGTCCAAATGCACATATCTTCACAATATTTTGTGTAGAGCGGGAAATGGATGAACGCTGAAAGTACTTGTGTGGAAGAAGTACAGAAATAGGAAGAACAAGTGAGTGTTATATCTGTTATGAAGTAGTATTATTAGGCCTACATTGTGTTTCTACTTATATGAAACTTGTCTTCTGAATGCTGTGGTATGATAGAAGTAAAACAAGGGAGGATAAGCCTAGAATTAATTTATAATATTAAAGAATAATTGCTATCAAGACATGACCTTTGTGTATGGAAAGTTCAAAATTTGTACCAAGTGATCTACTAGTATGGTAGACAATTGTGATGGTTAATGGTGAGGGAAAAAAAAACCGCAAGATTTTCAGATCACCTTCTTGTGCTGACTGAAGTTGAGTCCCACTGAAAAATATAGCCAGGAAGGAAATAGGAGACAAGTTAGGTACTGGAACGTTTACAGATGGGAAAGTTAAAAAAAAAGATTCGTTTGAAATTTTGAAGAAAAATTAAAGAAAGTTGAGAAGAAATAGACATAGGAACTACTAGCTAAGCATTTCAAACTTTAGGAGTAAATGTATAACAACACAAAGTTAGCACAGCTAAGAAATAATGTTATAGAAGAGACTTTGGAAATCTGGGGAAAGAAAAGTATGGGAACAAAGTTGCAGTGCAGAATGTACAATATTGTACAGAAATTTAAACTGCAAATTAAAAAGGGAAGTCGAAAAAGACACGGAAATATATAATTAATATGAAGATGACAGGGCGAACTTTAAAGTATAGAGAAATTGAATAATGCATATGGAAGTAGATTAAATGGAAAAGAAAGGTAACAAAGGGAAACTAGCACGCTAATATGAAACCTAAAGATGGAAAATACTTTTTAACAAGCGGAAAAGGCAGCTTGAGGTAGTTGGAAAGGATACTTTGAGATGTATGGCGAAAAGAAACTGTATTTTAGGCATTAAAAAAGAAAACAAAGTAAACGAGAGTGGCAAGAAATTGCGATACTAAGGGACAAGTTCATGAACATGTATCGAAATAAAGAATGTAAAAGTAATATACCTATTACGTTTATTAACAATGTAGAGAAGAAGGAAAAATAAATATTAGGAACTTTTAATCCAATGACGAGAATTGTCTTAAAGAGAAATATTTCATATAGCCTTATAGGGACTTCTTAGAGAGAAACATTTAATTCTGCAAGCAATGAAGTAAAATATACGAAGACTATAAACTACACTGGTATAAATGTATTTAGGAAGAAGAATAGGAATTCACGAGTCTGGTCCAAAGTTAATACACTAGAAGGCCATGGTAGATAGTACTATTCCCAATACATCATCCATGGTACATCCTGAATATGTTACTAAACATACAGTAGACCTACTTATCTTAATATAACATGTAACTACCCCGAGCGATTATGTCTTTTCGGACTCATAGCTGGTCAAATGTTTAGGATATGCGTCGGAGATCATTGTTGTCGGAGCCGGCTGGTGGTCAGGATTCATTCCACAATACCTCACACCTGTTCGATGAGACTTAGGTAAGGCCTAGCAGGATAGAGTAGAAGGCGTATATCGAACAGACTACACTGGGTTCACCCATCTGTATGGGGACGCGCGATATGCTGCTGGAAGATACTTAAACAAACAAACTATGGAAAATGCAATCTCAGAAAGTGACCAGGTAAGGTCGAAGTACGAAGTCAATGCACAAGGTACTAGTCATACTCCCCTGAATGAAAACCAGAGGTGAGCGGGATATGTAGCTTATTCTCTCCTCTCATACAAAATACTAGAAAGTTAAGTGTGGTCCTATATGACGAATGGGAACATGCTGGATTTTCACTTTTACTTGCAGGTTTGCATACGTGCACAGAACCATCACTGCGTCTAAGATAGAAACTACTCTCATAGTTGAATACCACCCACCACCTACGTTCACCTTGCCACTACAGTCTCTCCCGACACCACGGAAAACGTTCCTTGGCAATAAACAGATATCAGGAGTAATCGTGTGAACGTAACGCAGAATGGTTGATCAATATTCAGCAATCGATTGTTTAGTGTTCGCACTCTCACTGTGTTTAGTGTTCCGAAAACCACGATCCTGCCATAAGAACTGTATGAGGCGAGTCAAGACGTCTGAAGTGTTAGTTTGGGGTTCGTAGGGAAAAGACCTTTCGCTTTCCTCTTCGGAGAAAGTGACAGAAGAGTAACGCAAGAATATACTGCATATAGGAGGGGATGAAGTATAATCATTCCAAAGTGAATAGCTTTTAAGTAGAATACATTTCACTAGATACTCTGTTCCTGTGATGATGAACATTCGATGTTCTGAAGTCATACGGTAAATTCGAAAAAACAAAAATAAATATATTTGGAAAAAAGAAAGGAAATAAAAATAGAAAACAAAGGAACATCAATTAAAACACGAAAGCATTGTTTACTAATTATGAAACTATTCATTGTGTATGAATACATTTCACATTCAATCAAAGTATTGATAGCAACTAGAGGAATTATTCGTATTATCAAATTATTTCCCACGACAAAGTAAAAGAACTGTCTAATACACGGTTTATGTGAACTGCTGATAGGTGAACAGGATAGTGGAGGAGTTTAAGGCATAATGCTTGTAATATCACAGACGTAGGTTTGAATTCTCATTAAGGTAGAAATTTTCGTTTTCTTTACGTAATGTACAGTTTTTATGTATTACGAAATATTCATCGACAAACACAAAATCAGCTAAAGTATTGGAGGTGATAGAATATGTAGGTAAAACGAAACATATGGTTGTTTCATGACTCCATTCTTGAACCAAACTAGTCTTTGAAAACGTTTTCCATTACTTGATGTGAACATCCGTATTACATTCGACTCAAGCAGAGTGTGGGCAATTACTGTTATTGTTTAAAAAAAACAATTTCTTTTCTTTATGCTCTTAGTAACATCATTTTGTAGATTAGAAACATATTAAGTTAATTTCTTCATATAAACTATATACTAAATTTGTGACATCTGTGCCAAGCAATATTACAGTATTACTTTATCAATAAGATACACAGGATTTCGAATTTTATCAATCGGATACACAGGATTTCGAAGTGACTATGTTAACTTTGCTAAATCATTTTCTTAGCAAATGAAAGGCAAGCCTTATCACTGATAAACAATACTGTTATCAATATTATCAACTTAATGACTTGTGTTCACCATGAGGTATTACTAACAGCACAGCGTATATACTAAAAGAACACCATAGCAGTGTTTGGTGTTTTCGTATTCCTTTGTTCATTCACCTAGTTTTTCAACACTGCAAATCAGTCTGTGCAAAACCGGTACACCGGGCCTGTGTTAACCATAACACCTGATCCTTGGTGCTGAAATGGCACCTTAAAGTGATGGTCATGTTGGAATAACTGGCCTGTGTTAAAACAGAGCTGTATGAACATCATTATACGGTATTCTGGTTTGTATATTATCAGTAGTTCTAAATTGTATCTATGGTAAAAAGAGGCCCAAAGGTAGTAAAGGTAAATAAAATACTTGTACCGAAATTAAATACACAATATCACACATGAATTAATGAGGAGATATACCTAAAAATTTCTAAACTTACTTGCATCTCGCTATTCCCTGACGTCGAATTCTATGTGAGATATCGGCAAATACTTTAGCTTCTAGGACAGAAGCTATAACTGAAAAAAAAAAGTTAAATAATCAATAGATAAACTATAATGGAACCCTATTTAGCAAAATTTTTATCCTTAGAATTTCATATTTCGAAAATGGTAAGAAATAAAACAAAAATTTTATGATTTTCGAGCAGATGATTTTCTATATGCGATAGATAAATAAATAAAACATAAAGTTTCATAGTCACAGCACAAGAATGGTTTTCTGCTGCAAAAATTTTGGCTTGGTTTAAGTGACATACTGGAAACAGTAACAACACAACAAAATAACAAAGTTTGGATGAAAAAAATATACCATTTACTAAAATTTAAGTTTACTAGTTAAAATTTGTAAGAAACTGACATTTAAACAATTAAATTGTCATAATTTTCATGTACAATGCACGCACTCGTATCAAAATTTCAGTGGACACGTTAAAATTTGAGAGAGTCAACTAAAATTTGAACGTATAAACTATAAAAGTGTACAAAATTACCAATATTTGGGTGAGCTAAAATTATTTTTAAAATTTTTACACATAAATCAAAGATAAAAACTGAAAATAGAGTATTAGAGGAAGTAAATACATATTGGAGAAATACAGAATTAGAGAACGAGAATATTGTATAACACAAGCACATGCTCATAAGCGACACGTGATAATATTTACAAATAAGCAGACAATGAAGGAGGACACGAGCCACATGAAAGGAACCGAAAGAAGACGAGACACCCAAAGAGGACATATAAAAGAGGACCCACGGAGGAAGCAAGCATCAGTCGACCACTGATCGCAACCCATCCTAATAGCCCTGGAGGCTACTCTGAAGCGAAGGAGCTCTCCTAACTACAACCATATCCTGGAGGTTGCTATGAACCGAAGGAGTATACCTTAAACATTACCGTACTTCAAGAAGGCTGCTATGAGCTGAGGTGTCCTAGAACCGCATCCTTGGACAACCCTGGAGGCTGCTATGAAGCGAAAGAGTTCCCCGTACGAAACAATATAACCTTCAACCTTGGTCATAATAGAGACTTTGTTATAAGAACTTTTGTAAAACACAAAAGAACTATTTTATAATAAAATAGGTGAAGAGCTAAATCTCGGTCCATTATTGACTCTACCTATAAAACATTCCAATATAAATCTGTGGTAAAATAGAGGATAGTAGCATTTAAAGAAAAAGTTAAGAATGTGTTCAGGTAGGCAGGAGAACATTAGAAGAAATAAATTATTGTTATTAGGTAGTAAAATGGTATATTCGAAACAGAAAATTTCCAATCAATTTATTCTGCTTATTGATTTGCCAAGCAAAGGCTACTAACCAACAGTGTTGGGACCTATTTTAAATACCTATTTAAAATACAAAATACCATTTTGTATTCTATATTTTAAATACCTTTTTAAAACTATTTTGTATTTTATATTTGAAATAGGTTTTGTAGTGTATTTTGTTATTTTTCATAATATGCAAAATACAAAATAGGTCTGATCTTGGCAATAAAATATTACGCAGTTTACAAACCTGCACACAGTATACTAGAAACTCACAGTTATAAACATTACGTGGCGGCACCATTGTAGATTGCTTGCTGTTGCGGAACTTGCAGTCGAAAGCCCCGAAATCATGCGAAGTTTTCAAAGATATTGCTGGCATATCTCCCACAATATCTAGTCGTACAAAGTGGAATTCTTATTTTGATAGTTTAATGAAGCTTCAAAACGTAAATATTGAGTTAAATGATGTATGATTTGGACTGGGAATTCCCGCTTTTAAAGATAATAAGTTGGAATTTCTCGACGAAAACCAGAGCCGTAGCTACGGAGAGGGAAGTGGAGCGGTAGCTGATAGCAAGAGGGCGCTGAACGAGCAAGAAGAAAGGAAAAGTATTGGAAATGAGTAAACATGCGTCGCTCCGAAAAAGTATTGGCGCCTTATTAAATAAATATGGTTGCCGATTTGCAAAGAAATAGATGTAAAAAATAAAAATTAAAAAAAATTCTTGCTCGCTCCGCTCGCAACCCAAATATTTCAGTAAGATTGATAAATCTTTACTCTTACTTAAAGAAAATTATTATATATGATTTTTTAATGATCATGTGATAAGACTGCGGTTAAGACTGTGTGAAAAACATTTGTTAGCACCCGGTACGTCCGTTACTTTTTACAGACAAAGGGACTTGATTGAAGATTGAATGTGTTTCCTAAAGTAAGAATGAGCTATTTAATTAAGTATATTATTAAATTTTATTTGAAAATGGAGGAAAATGAGTTCAAATATACTCATATTGCAGATCTTTACTTTTCTTTAGCCGTGTTTGTCATGCCAGAATTCAGAATTTGTTATATACAGTAGACCTACTAATCGTTATGGTGTAGTTGTAGAGTTTAACTTCATTCTAATTTATGTCATTCTGGTTGACACAGTGAGCTTAAGGTATAATCTTTCTTTGATAGTTATACCATGTTTTTTTTTTTTTTTTTTTTTTTTTAATCTCACGGACGTAAAGAAAAATATACCAATCACAATAAAAATGTCCGCTATAATTACACTTGAGAAAGCTTGGTGATCTTCGGGACCAAGTATTCTGACTTCATGCCTTTTAATCACAGCAGAGCTGTTACTAAGGAACTAGGATATTCTCCATGAAAGTTACAAATTCTTGACAAGCTGACAAATTCGAGTTCCTAATTATTAACTATAGATTTGATACTCTTCTAAGCACTCAGTGGTTTTATTTATGATGTCAAATCATGCCAATTAAGGCTCTTATTTTCCATCATTTTCTGTCAATGTGCATAGAGCTTATGAGCTTACATTAAATGTGTTTGCTGACTTTTTTTCTAGCAATAAATAAATAAATAAACTATAGTTGACAAATTTTTGATTGCCCTTATGTGGGGTGATTACACTCCTAAATCACAGCAAGTAGTTGTTATGTTGGTAAAAGGAAAATGAATTCCTCAGTAAATTCATTTCTCACTAAGATTTCTATTAACAATAAAGAAGTAAAAATCTTGAAACGATAGTTACAGATTGCCGCTGTCTTCGATCTTGATTTGCTAGCCTGTTGCGTAAGTTGTTGGTTGATTAGAGTTTAGAGTCCCTTTCAGCAACGAAGATGAGACGTGGACCTACAGCTTAAAGTGAGATCTCAACGATGAACTCCAACCAGCCGCGCCAAAGATGACTACATTAACCATATAACCCCAATGGTACTCCAAGTTGCGAAAGGAAACAGTGTTCATGGTAACATTAGATAAGAAGAATACTTTTTTTTTTTTTTTAATAATTAGTAGTCCGCTCAAACCTTCGGATCGTCTGCAAATTCCTGCAGGCTAGCAACATATTTTAGTGTCTGCAGAAGGCAGCGCAATTAGAGACAAGTAATAGCTTGATTGTCAACTATTAGGAGCGTGACTAACAGAATGAGGTGTCTTGGCTTTATAATAAGGATTTCTTACAGAAATTCATTTGTAATTTTGTTATTTTTTTCGGGTATAACTTATAGGGGTATATATTCAACTTTACACTTATATTCACGTATTTATCGGGAACTTACTCTATGTTTCAGCGTAACTATGAAAGACCTAGAAAAATTTGAACCAAGCTTCGTACTCACATTACTTACAGTCTGCAAAAAAGATAGTTTAGGAGTATAATACCCCTAGCACCTAACAGGAACGAAATGTAAAAATAATAGAAAACGACCAATATCAATGTCGAATTTATAGATTTCGGTGTCACTGAGATGAATAGTAACACTCTCAATACCACTCAAGTCCAAGTTCAGCCTCCATTGGCATAAAACATTCCTAGGATCCCCTAGAGGAAAGGTAATGACGTAAAAATAATCGAAAAGAGCGAAATTACTGTAGGATTAATCTCTTTTGGAGTTGCTGATATGAATAGTGACACAACTGATGACACTTTAGTTCATCTGCCACACTCCAAGGGGGAGGAAAAGGGTGACATTTAAAAATAATCTAAAATGACCGATACTAATGTCGAATTTGTAGTTTTCAGGGTCGCTGAGATAAATACGTAGTTTAAACCAAAGTTCAGCCATCAGTGAAGGTAAGACACTCCTAGCACTCCTAGGGATTGGGGTGGAAAGGAATGATGGGTAAAAATAATCTAAAACCACCGGTACTAATATCAAATTTACAGCTTTCCCTATCGATGGGATCAATTGTAACACCCCTGATGTCGTTTAAGTCAAAATTCAGCCCTCATCGCCATGGAGGGAGAGAAGGGGTGGAAAATAAAATGTTCAAAATTATCGAGATTAGTGTTGAATCCATACTTTGCGGTTCGCTAAGCTGAGTAGTGACATTGCTGGTGATATTTAAGACCAAGTTTAGGCAAGAACAGAACGTACCACATACCCTGTGAATTGACAAGAGCTTAGCTATCGTTATTTATTCTACTTAGTTCTTCGTTTTCTGACACGGAGAATGTAAGACGCCTCATGGGGCGGGAGTGGTAAGAGAATGACGTGTAAAATTAATCGAAAGGGACCGATTGTAGAGTGCATAATTTTCAGTGTTACTGACATGAATACTGGCATTTCTGATGCCATTTAAGCCCATATTCAGCCTCCATCGGCATCCTGGGTGAGAAAAGGTGAAAAATAAAATACCCAAAATGACGAGAATCGTGTCAAACACATAGTTTTCGGGATTGACCCGTTTGAAACAACTTTTGGAACATAGTATCAACCTCAAGCTGAGCTTTTATCATACCACTTCGATTAAAGTTCATGTTCTATGAGGGTAGGGTATTTGAAAATGCAGGGGTGCCCACAACGGGGGGCTATGACGCAAACTGCGTCATTGAAATATTTGGGGGGGATAAAAATCTATATAAATATGTTTGATGGGGGGTAAAATTAATCGAAAAGAAGATTTTTTCATGGAAGAACACCTACGGATAGAAAATTGGGGGGGTGCGTCATAGACATAAGGGGGGGTGGGCACCACTGGAAAATGTATACCAAAAGTAGAGTATTTTATAGGTTCTCATTATTACAGTTTCATTGAAGTGCGTATCTTAAGGGGGAAGTGGGTTGGAACATTTTTCATAAATAGGCTTGCCAGACGTCCCGATTTGATCGGGACAGTCCCGGTTTTGAGGGGTAGTCCCGGCCAGTTTCGTGTCTAGTTCCGGTCAGACGGAGAAATTAGTCGCAAAGTTATTTAACAACTTCTATATAGCGCTTTTTCCATAGAGAAGTTGAATAGAAGAGTCAACACTGAGAGAACTAAGTTCTGCAAAATGAATTTTGCAATGATTTGCAGTGAATTCTTTAATAAAATAATGAACAATAAGTGCTTTTTGAGAAAGGTTCATTCAAGTGAAAATAATGTGTAAGTCTGAATAATGTGTAGTAGTTCTTCCTTTCCTCCTCGTTTTGCTTATGTTAAACTAGTTAGTTGTTAAATTATGTCTCGCTAAAAATTGTTTTTTATATAATTTTTATATGTATATATTTCAGCATCTCCAAGTCTTACTAAGAGAAATTGAACTTGCACTTCGGAACAACAAATTTTGAGACTAAAATGCCTCATACTGATTTCTACATTATTATTATTATTATTATTATTATTATTATTATTATTATTATTATTATTATTATTATTATTTAGTACTAAAATCAACATAGTGTCATTACGCATACTAATATTTATGCAGTGTAAATTGTTTGAATTCTGAATGGTGTGTAAGAATAAATCTTATATTAGAACTAGCCTTTGGCTAGCTGGGGGCTCCGCACCCAGACCCCCACGTATGCTCGGCCTACGGCCTCGCATCTCCTAGGTATCAGCCTTTGGATCAAGAGTGAATTTTGTGCATTTGCTCTTTAATTATATTTCCTGAATTTGGTACAGCTGGGGCTTCGCCCCCTGACACTCACGTTTACTCGGCCTATGGCCTCGCACCTCTTAAAATCCACAATTCTATCAAATTTCATCCCCCCCCCCCCTATTTCAACTATTCAAAAGATAAGATTTTGTATTCCAAGAAAACGCCTATTTAAATAACATTGGAATTTCTTCATCCCCCTTCAGACCCCTTAAAAACTAAAAATATTCACTTTTGGCACTTATTCTGTAGGTTAGTCCTGATTGGCTACAACCATGCTAAATTTAATCATTCTAATCCTGCCAGAAGTGCCTAAACATTTTGGGGTATAAAAGATGTCCCATATAAATAACATGGGAAAGATTTTTTAGTTCCCCATTTGGAAGTTTTTATTTTTAGCGATTTACTTAGTTAACGCTAACAAAAACGTACACCTTGTCTCAAAAAGGTTGAGCGCATTCTTTATTGGTGTTTTGAGGCAAAAATTTTCTAAGTCCAGCTTCGGGTATCTTCGGGAAAAAGTAAGCCAGGTTCGAACCTCCAAGCCAGCCTTTGCAATTGGGAAAAAGTTTGCAGATGTGTTTTTCTTCTTTTAAATATAATAAGACTTGTTACCAAGTGTTTAAAAAAGCAACATTGATTGAAATACTTAATGATACAATATTTCGAAACATTTTATTAATGTGAGCACATGCTTGTTTGTCATTTAGCTTTCTATACGTAATGGAACATTTAAATACGTTAAAGAATCTTTCCATATGTAAAAGAATGCTCAAAGTTAAGAAATAGAACATAATTATCGCCTGAGTACTAAAATAAAAGTCAAAGTAGAACAGAAACAGCGTTTGTAGTGGATATGAATGTCATAATTATCTTGAGATCCGTTATACATCGCTAGAAGCTTAGTTCTAAAAGTCCTTGTGTTAGCTCATTGGTAAGCTGTCGGATTTCAAATCATAAGGTTGTGAGTTCGAATCACATCTGGGTCAATACTTTTTTTAAAATTATATTTTCCGCAATGCATGAAAAATTATATAAAATAATTACATTAAAATACATAAGTTGTTTATATATAACATAATAATTGCAGAACATAGTAATTATTATGTTTAAAATATAACATCTGAGATAATTTTCACAGTAGGTCGGTATTATATATGAGGATGTAAATACAAGTTAAGAAACTCGTTCAATAGCAATAAATAAATCATGTAGTGTATTTATTTGCAGCTATTTGTCATATAGAGAGTAATTATCAACATTCATAATATAGAATGTCATTTTTGTTCTTGAAAAGTTATTCGATGCATAAACAGATGGTATAAACAGAGAATCCAAAGTCGGAACGCTCGTAAAAAAATTCATGAACCCCAAAGGTCACGTGAGCAGACTGGAATTGTCCTTATGAAGCATGCCACAGCAGAAAGTCTTTACATAGATTTTCAATTCAATTCCTGATATATGCTTTTGCAATGTGGAAGTGGTGATGCCTTGAGTCGCCCTCTCTCGCTCGCTCGCTCTCTCTCTCTATTTATACAGAATATAAAAGTGGATTTATGTGTGTGTTTCAACATAATTCTGATATATCTAGAGCAATTTTAACTATATTTCTTACAGTCTGGAAAAAGAGTACTGTCGGGATACATATCAAAAATGCTAGAAACGGGTCGATATTATTATTGAATCCATAGTTTCGTGGTCGCTTAGGTGAATAGCTCTACTTTCAATTCAAGTCCAATTAAGCTCCCATTAGCACCCAGGGTGGTTACGTAGCGACATAAAGATATCGAAATCAACCGATATTAGAATCGAATCGTAAGTTTTCAGCGCCGCTAACAGTGCAGCATTTCCCATTAGTCCACATTAGTCCCATTGCCTAGAGGGCAACATATTTGCAGAGTGCAAATTTTAAAACTTGAATAATATTTTAATTTTTTCCGTATGAAAAAGTTAAAAATCATGAGCAAATATACTATTTCACGAACAATCCTCTTTTACTATTCTAATATGCAGGGTGCGAATTGGCGGGGGGGATGCCAGGGATTTGCCCCCCTGACAAAAATCTTTCCCCACCTGGAGAAGAAAAATTTTATCCCTGGCAGGGATAACTTTTTCCCCCTCTGGAGTATTTTTAAATGTACATGAAGATAGAAAAAGGGAACAATTCTTACTTTGCGGAGTGAAAATTTATGAAACATCTCACATCTCAAGTGTTTTGTACCTGTTAGTAAACATATATATATATATATATATATATATATATATATATATATATATGGGGGGGAG
This sequence comes from Thermobia domestica, assembly GCF_964235325.1. NCBI lineage: Eukaryota > Metazoa > Arthropoda > Insecta > Zygentoma > Lepismatidae > Thermobia > Thermobia domestica. The sequence continues at coordinate 122,169,462 of NC_137454.1, read as the reverse complement.
GACGGTGCGCATATGGGTGAAATTCATCCCCCCCTGGGAAAACTTTTCAATTCGCACACTGCTAATATGTTTAATAATAGCGTAAGAAATGTAATAGTAATTCAGAACATGTTTCACAGTTGTTATTTTTTCTTACATAGTTGTAGCTGTAGCATGTAGTGAGTGGAATTTAACTGTAATAAATTCACTAATTAACCATATTCGAATTAAGTTTTATTTTTAAGTTCGGAATGAAGGGGCGGAGAAATATGGAGTTATTGGGGGCACCGAGCTTTTCTACATTTTACTTTCAAGATCTCCATTTTTCTTTTGTCATTTGTTCCTAATAAAAAAAGTTCAGTCACTTTTGGATTGTCATAGGATAGTAGGAGTTGGATTTTGGGATGCAACCTGTGAGATTCTAGAGGAGCTAACTGCTTGAAAAAATATTTTTGAATCATCTGTAACATATGAAATAAGGATATGTATCATAAAAAATTGAAAGTAACTATGTCTGCGTAATCATCACGGTCAAATTGCAAAGTCAAATGAATTGACGTTTGGTATATAATCAGGCTCCAATCCCAACTGGGAAGTTATCATACGCGTGTCACTTTCATTATAATACATATCCTTAGGGGGAGTAGAAGTCCGAATTTTTGCGAAAAATTTAGTATCTCACAAGCCGTTCAACTGAGAGCTGAAATTCAGCATATAACTCTTTATTAAAAATAAAGAGAATATGCCCTGGCATTTTTTAAAATTGTCTTTTATGAGCGGGGGGACGGGGGTGCATTTTCTATATATTGGAAATTGGTAGTGGGTTGATTTGTAAAAATAATCGAAAACGATTGATATTAGTTGAGAAAAAAATTGAGTAATGCAAACTAAAGTTCTTTTTGAATTTTATACCCACTGCTTTCTATTTATAATTGCTGAAGCTGGTGTTTAATATATGGAGCGTTCCGAGCATAAGGCAATCAAGCCATAAAGTTAGAGAAAAATGGCCATAAAATTTGTATTCTAAACTTAATTACATGGGCATTTTCAATTAGTACGGCATGCTTAATTATATAGAAAATTAGTTTCTCTCTCTCTCTCTCTTTTTTTTTTTTTTTTTTTTTTTACGTTGGTCTACTTTTCCTTGATTCGAAACTTTTAAATTTCACCCTATTTTCTACTGAAATGTGTCTGTAAGGCAACAAAGAAATAACTACATATGATAAATTTAAATTCATTTTAATTCGGAAGATGAGAAACACTTTGCCATTATATATCGTAAAGGTCAGACCCACCAGTATTGTAACAAAGAGGTGCTTGAGCCAATGACGGTAGAAATTCAAACTCCGATAAGTGATAATTTCACAGTCTTGTTTTATTACAAGTGTAATCTCTTTAGTCAATGGAGTGGAGGACGTGGGTCATCGGTCAGAGTTGATGTCGATGGGTTTTGGTGGGTCGGAGTTGGTCGCAATGGTTCAGAGTGGTTCATAGTTGGTGGTGGGTCAGAGTGGATCACGATGGTTGATGGGTCAGAGTGGGCCAATGGATCATTTGGGTGGTGGGTCATAGTGGGTCATGGTGGGTCGTGGATCAAATTTTCATTGACCCACACCATCTCTGGTTAAAATTGTACTAAAGATAAGAGGCACCGAAGATGCATGTCGGCTATTATGCTCAAATTTTGCGCATGGATAGTACTCCACCAGAAAGCAATAAATCTGAAACGGTTCACGGTATGACCTCCTAGAACTCGAGATGTAGGGGTTTGTCTGATTGGCTAAATTAAGACGTCAATGATTTATCCTTCAACAACCAAGCTTTTTATGATCGTTTCCGTAGGGAAGTCAGAAGAACACGTGCCTAGTAATCGTAATATTGATAGTTCGCGTCCACCCCGGGGTATTTGTTTTGTGTTTTTTTGTTTCACCTAAATATAAACAAATCACACACATAGGCATTTTAACATATTTTGGGAGAGTAATTTTGTGGTTCGTTGGCGTTTCATCGCGTCTCTGCCGCTGGTAGTAAAGTTTTCAAAATGGAACTTGGGCCATCATGGATCGTCGCTGCGGGGCCACCAATTTCTGGCGAGAGGTTAATAGTTGACCATCTGTAGTCCACCGACGCTTACAGCTTAGGGTAATGAACGATGTCCTTGCCTTGTAGACTTCATGACTACCGACGTCGGCAGTCAACTAGCTTTTAGTATTCCTTTACTAACCATCTATCGTTCATGTTTGTACACGGTGTTGTCATAATAATAATAATAATAATAATAATAATAATAATAATAATAATAATAATAATAATAATAATAATAATAATAATAATAATAATAATAATAATAATTATTATTATTATTATTATTATTATTATTATTATTATTATTATTATTATTATTATTATTATTATTTGTAGTAACAGTAGTATAATTGATGATAGAATAATTATTGTCTATGTATTGTCTAGGTAGGACTACACACAGGATTTGGCTCGTTGTGGTTCGACTTGACTCTAATCCGAGTCGAGTTGGAAGATATTTTTCGCGCCGAGTCCAAGAGTAGACCTCAAAGATGTCTGTTTCGAGTCGAGTCGAGTTTCAAAGAAAAGTCGTTCGTGCCCATCCCTACTAATGAGAGCTTAATCGGAGTTAAGGGAAATTGAAAGTCTCACTATTTATCTAAGCGACCCCGAAAACTATGAATCTAATATCGATCATTTTCTAGCAATCTTTTATATGTATCTTCCTCCCATTCACCATAGGTAACCCGACAGCACTCTTTTTGAAAATAAGAAATGTGGTTAAAATTACTCTAGGCCAGTGGTTCTCAATCTAATTCCTATCACGATCCCCTTTTATCACACGCTCTTGCCAGCGACCCCTTTATAATTTTTTTTATAATAAGCTTGTGTGGGATTTTTAACATACCTATTTCTATAATAGTAGAATCCATTTTTTTTGTTTATAGTGAACAGTGCCATGGAAAATCATTGCCCGGGGCGAGAGTATAGTACGATGTCACCGTATATATGAGTGACGTCGACAGACTAGCTACGAAGCGCCACCATGGTTGGCACGAAGCTCAATAACATTTTCAAAATGAACCCTACCTTTCCTTAATTTTGAGCACATTTTATTACGTTTTTCCTTCTATTTTACACATGTGCACATGCACTTTCCTAACTTGAGTAACACACTTCCTCCGAAATGTGTGGCCCCTCTTTTCGGCGCCCGGCACTGACAGTGGATACAGTAACTGTAATATCTATATTCCCAACGACGAAGGTGCTGGTTCAAGATGGATGTTAAACTCCTTCATTGAAGAAGCCATTAACGTATCCGATCTAAGCCCACAACTTCTTGACCAAATAATAGAATGATCATGCGACAAGTCTTTGCAACTGGCAGTAGCGTACCCAGGAATTTATTTCGGGGGGGATCCAAACTAAATATGAAGGTATTTTATATTAAAATTCCTAAAATTGCCCCTAAAATTAGGTTAAATTTTAAAAAAGTCGAAATTTCGGGGGGGTCCGGACCCCCAGGTCCCCCCCTTGCGTACGTCCCTGGCAACTGGTTTTCTGTAACGAAGACTTGGACAAGTTCTGCCTGATGAGGAGAGAAGAATATCCTGGTCTGGTGATTGCTGCTTTCAAAAGTAATAATTCCATTTGCTATATCGTACTTGTGCGAAAGTGTTTTTTTATGGTAAACATTAAAACAAAGATAAGAAATCGCTTATCAGTTGAAAATGGCTTGATAATATTCGTCATGAAGATTGAACCGGGCATTGCTGCACTAGTGAAATTACACCATGCTTAGGTATCTCATTAGGTTTTAATTTTAATTTTATTTCAATGTGCAGGTTTTGTTTCATGTGTATTTTTCTAGTATTTCTATATACAGTTCTCATTAGTTTTATATCATACCTCTTTGATTTAAATTCATTTTTAAACAACTCTACTAACTAACTAACTCTATGGCCTATGGAACCCGGAGGTTCAATGCCGCGTTCACAAAAGCTCTACACTGACTTCTATCCTTAGCCAATTGGATCCAGTTTCTACTTTGTATTCTTATCTCAGCGAGATCCATCTTAATATTGTCCTCCCATCTGCCCCTAGGTCTTCCTAATGGTCGTTTTCCGTTTGGTCTTCCAGTCAAGACTGTCAAAGCGTTTCTACTTTCTTCCATTCTAGCTACCTGACCTGCCCACCTAAGCCTCCTAGACTTGACGACCCTAACAATGTTGGGTAACCGTATAAATTATGTAGTTCCTCGTTATGAAGTTTCCGCCATTCCCCATTCCCGTTCCTCTTGGGTCCGAATATTCGTCTAAGGATCTTGTTCTCAAATACTTTCAGTCTATGTTCTTCCCTCAGAGTAAGCGACCATGTTTCGCAACCATACAGAACAACAGGCATGATTATCGTTTTGTATATTTTAAGCTTCAAATTTCTCGACAGAATTTGCGACTACAAGAGACTTTGAACCGAATAGTAACACGAATTCTACACCCTTTGAAAATGTTCAGTAGACTTATTTTTTATTGTTCTTTACAGTGTGTATAAAAAATAAAAGTATGCCTATCAGAACAAAATTAAAAATAATATTTAAAAATAATTTCTGGTATTAGATTCTAACTATATTTATCTCTTCCGCCTATCTTCGCGATTCCCTAGGGGCCGCGACTCCCAGGTTGAGAAACCCTGCTCTAGGCATACATGAGTTATGATGGAACATACATACATACACTTTTATATGTATAAATGCAGATAAGAGAGAGTTGAGAGAGAGAGCGATTAAGGAATTACCGCTCTCAATCTCTTCACTTTACTTTTGCGATTCGTGAATTTCTTACGTGACAGTTTGGGGCTAGCTAGTTTTTTGTCTTGAACCACGATCCGATTTTCGATATGCTCTACCTAAATGCTGTAATGCGAATATTGAGAAGTTATCTGCGATGAAAGTAGCTGCAAATAAATATATTACATAACTTATTTATTGCTATTACACGATTTTTTAAATTTGTATTCAATATTCACACATAACACACCGACGTTCTGTGAATACCTCAGATGTTATATTTTAAAGATAAGAATTACTTATGTCGTGAAATGATATGAATATATATATTCAACTGATATATACAACTGATGATATGAATATATATATTCAACTCATATATACAACTGATGATATGAAAATATATATACAACTGATGAATTGTAATGTAACTATTTTACATAATTTTCATGCATTGAGGAAAGTAGAATATCATAAAGGAATCTCACCTGAACGGGTATCGAACTCACGATTTAAACGCTCGGTGGTGTACCACTGAGCTAACATGACCGCTTTTCGGAAGCTGCTTCTGAAATATACCTGAGCTCATACGTAAATGCTCTTTTCCGTATGGAAATCACAATGACGTAACGAGAGTGTGAATACATAGTCTCGAAATATTGTATCATTAAGTATTTCAATCAATGTTACTTTTTTCTACACTTAATACCATTTCAACATGTCTTATTATATTTAACAGAAGGAAAAACATATCTGTACATCTTTTCCCGATTACTAAGGTTGGCTTTGGAGGTTCGAACCAGCAGCTTTAGTTTACTGTTTTCCGAAGACACCCGAAGTTGGACTTCGAAAGTGTTCGTCTCAAAACAGCTATAATCATATCGCTCAATCTGTTTGGTATATGGTATATGTTTTTATACGTGTAAAGTCAGTATAACAATTCATTCTTTAAACAGCTTTTCGTATGTATTAATATTCCTTTATAAAAACTGTTTTTATTATTATTATTACGGCGCACCATTTTCAGATTTCTTTCGCGAGTCGTTGACCAAGTCGTTCGCCACCAGCGTTGCCAGACTCACAGCTCGGAATTATTCCAAAACCTGATCGAACTTATGCTAGATTCGGTCAAATTATGCTAGATCCTCATAATTACTAATTCAGGAGTTAAAAAAAAAGTTGAGATACGATAACGTAACTTAAAATACACAGAGAGCAAGAATGCATGGATAGAACTCAATACTTCACGCACCAAAATTTTAACTCAACTAAATTACTGCAGTCGTTGCCAAACTCAATGGCGTATATATCGTATAAATGAATGCAAAGTTTTTGTTTACATATTTTGAAAGAAAATTACTTCGCAGCATAAGCGGAGTTGGGAATCGTCTGCTGGGGGAGGAGGCAGATTTTTGGTCGGTCTCGGAGCTGTCATTTCAGGAATAAATATGATCATGAAGTCAGAAGTAAAGATAGTGACGTTGTCAAAAAGTTGGGGGGAGAATGGCCCCCATAGCTCCGTCCATGCCTCGGAGTTAAAGGATTAGAAAACCCTGGGTGGAGCCACAAAAAAAAAAGCCCAAAGCCGTTCCGAACTTACTTAGGAAAATAAGACTGCCTGTATGGTTTACCGAGTGTATGAATCAATGGAAGAGAATACATTTCTGCCGTTCTTTTTCTTCCCACGACCAACTTCTCCAGGTTTTACGGCTTTTTGATAACTTGCTGAAATTGTGCTAGATTTGGGCAGGATGCTAAAAGCAAGATGCTAGGTGCTAGAGACATGCAAATTATGCTAGATCTAGCATCATTATGCTAGATCTGGCAACGCTGTTCCCCACAATAGGCGTGTCGTGCAAGTAACCAATCACACGTCAGGTACTAGCTTTTACCTATTGCTTTCTTCTCACAGCTCAGAACATTGGTTACTATGGATAGACGTACAGCAGTAATTACTTTATGTGAGTTGGAAGGTTATTCTGCAACTGCAGCTAGCAGGCGAGTAGGTGTCCCGGCCTCTACAGGAAGGCAATGGATTCGGAAATATGGTGCTACAGGTCAGACTGGTAATTTACGATCTCCTGGTCGTCCGCATGTGTCAACCGAAGCCCAAGATGCGAGATTAGTAAACGAAGCCCGGTTAGACCCACTAAGGACGTCTAGACAGATAAGGGAAGCTTCTCTCTTTCCTGGTAGTAAGCATACAGCTCTGCGAAGGCTTCGTCATGCTGGGTTACGTGGCCGTGTTGCTGCCGTGAAGGAAAAACTCTCAGACGACCACAAAATTTACCGTCTCGCGTTTGCACAGGCGAATGTGGGTCTCAATTGGGAAAACGTAGTTTTCTCAGATGAATCCATATTCACAACATCAAAGGAAGGACGCCGTTTTGTGTATCGTCCGAGAGGCACCCGATATGACCATGGATATGTGGCTGCTTGCAATCGCAGTGGCCATGTATCTATTTTATGTTGGGGTTGGATTTCCAGTCGCGGAGCAGGACAGCTTTATAGAATTGAAGGACATCTGGACAATGCTCAGTACTTAGACATTATCAGTAATATCATGGTGCCATCTGTACGAGTATTTCAGCCTGATGGTGTAATTCAGTTCCAGCAATACCAGTCGCCAATACATAATTCCCGTGTGGTTCAGGAATGGTTCGCAGGGCACCCTGAGATTGATTTAATCGACTGGCCGCCTCGTGGAGCAGACCTCAATCTCATGGAAAATATGTGAGCAGAGTGAAGCGTACTCTAAGGGAAAGTTGGCCCGAGGCAGATCCACCAAGAACTCAGGATGACCTGTGGCATCTTGTTTCCGAAGCATGGCTGGAGGTAGGGGAAGGAGATAGATTTGTCACCCATGTAATAGATTCCATACCCAGAAGAATGGAGCGTGTAATAAATTCAGAAGGGTCTTGGACACAATATTAATGTCCCCGCCTTAACTCCCGAAAACAGCCCTTTTCAGGGCTACCTAAACGCTTCTGAAAATATTTCTAGAAGTAAACCACTCCTTGTATCCGATTTCTGTGCAATCCTACTAACAAAAGAATGATAATTAGCTGTAGGCTTTGAACTCAAGACCTCTTCAGTGGCAAGTCCGTACTCTACCAGTGAGCTAACATGAATACGCAAACCTAACCTGAAGAAACACGACTTTCAATTTCTGGTATTCGATGACAATGATGCTCATATACTTTGCAAATGTTGTATTCAACTTGGGATATTCCGCAACACACACACACACATAAACAAAGCGAAAGAGAGAGAGAGAGAGAGAGATGAATACACAAAAGCATATTCAACGTATTCGAATGAGACTCTAAGTAACGACATTCCGTTCTAAAGAGAATTTGTGTTTCTTCCCGTGACGTTAAGGGGATCGGGAAAAGTTATGTCTTGAAGCAGGATACGACTTTGGATACTCTGTTTATACACTTTCTATATCCCTAGGAATATACTGTATTTCACGAATATAAATAACATACTGTAATGAGAATATTGAGAAGTTAAATCTGTATGACAAATAGCTGCAAATAAATACACTACATAACTTATTTATTGCTATTAAACGATTTTCCTAACTTGTATTTAACATTCTCATATATAATAACGACCTACTGTGAAAATTATCTCAGATGTTATATTTTAAACATAATAATTACTATGTTCTGCAATTATTATGTTATATATAAACAACTTATGTATTTTAATGTAATTATTTTATATAATTTTTCATGCATTGCGGAAGATATAATTTTATAAAAAGTGTTGACCCAGATGGGATTCGAACTCACAACCTTATGATTTGAAATCCGACAGCTTACCAATGAGCTAACACAAGGACTTTTAGAACTAAGCTTCTAGCGATGTATAACAGATCTCAAGATAATTATGACATTCATATCCATTACAAACGCTGTTTCTGTTCTACTTTGACTTTTATTTTAGTACTCAGGCGATAATTATGTTCTATTTCTTAACTTTGAGCATTCTTTTACATATGGAAAGATTCTTTAACGTATTTAAATGCTCCATTACGTATAGAGAGCTAAATGACAAACAAGCATGTGCTCACATTAATAAAAGGTTTCGAAATATTGTATCATTAAGTATTTCAATCAATGTTGCTTTTTTAAACACTTGGTAACAAGTCTTATTATATTTAAAAGAAGAAAAACACATCTGCAAACTTTTTCCCGATTGCAAAGGCTGGCTTGGAGGTTCGAACCTGGCTTACTTTTTCCCGAAGATACCCGAAGCTGGACTTAGAAAATTTTTGCCTCAAAACACCAATAAAGTTGAGTTGATTTTAGTTTAGCGTCCCTTTCAGCAGCGAGGCTATATGAGACGTGGACCTACTGATTAACGTGGAATCCGAACCACATGAGCTCCCGCCGGGAATCGAACCCGGGTCTCCCACGCCAAAGGCGCGTACGCTAACCGCTTAGCCACGGAGGAGCTCTCAAAACACCAATAAAGAATGCGCTCAACCTTTTTGAGACAAGGTGTATAAGCATACCGAATTTCAAGTTTTTATTCCAATTCCAAGTACCTAAAACATGAGATTATAGGTCCAGAAAAGGCCCATTTAAATAATTGGGGAAATTCTTCATCCCTCCTTTAGACCCCCTAAAAATTAAAAATGTCACTTTTGGCAATTTTCCTGTCGGTTAGTCTTGGAAAGCTACAATCATGCCACATTTCAACTTTGCACGTCAACCGGAAGTACCCCTTTAATTTATGTCACCTCATGTAGTTTTATATATAGTTAAAATTTTGAAAACTGTGCACTATGAATTTTCATTGTGCAGTGTCTTGTTGAGAATTTACCACGAGAATTTTTTAAAAATATATATTGACATTAACAATGCCCCAGTTTAGAGTTTCAGAAATCTGGCAAGCAGTGACGACAATTTCTCTGTAAATTTGGGGGGGGGCATTCAGATGCAGACGGCATATATATGAGGATTTTTAAAACAAATTGCACTCAAATTAAGCCAAATATTGTATATTCACAAATACAATGAAGGGGCCTACATGAGCTTTGGGAGGGCCCGGGCCCCTGCCCCCCAGGATCGGGGCCCTTGCTGGCAAGAAAAATTCATAAATTATTTTACCCGTGCGAACAACAGCCATTTCAGCTAGTTTTAGTAATTTTTTTGAATTATACAGTACTTAGGGGCATTTTATTCTTTTTTGGAGTTTTTAAATAGTCCTATTTCTATTAGAAGATGCTCTGCTGGCATCGTTAATCCTAATAATAAACAGGAAACGTATCTGTCAATCAGTCTATGCGTCATGATGATTCATAATATTAAATAGCCAAATTAATAGATATAGCTACCTGCGTTATTGCTTGTTACACAAAGATTGAAATCAACACAAGGCTCTGTATAATGAAGTCCTGGAATAATTACATAAATACAGTGATGGTTGGTGGGCAAACAAACAAACAAAAAGTTAAACAATTTAGAGCTTTTAATTAAGCGTGATTTTAAAATATTGTGTACAGTGACGTGCGCAAGGTAATGTTTCAGACTTTTAACTCCCACCCTGAGCAAGATATTATGGAAAAATATGCATTTACTATGTTAATAAGATATGTATACAAAGACCTAAATTATATGAACTTGAAAACTTAACCCCTCCCCCTTGACGAACTTCTGCGTATACCACTGAGTGAACCGAAGGCTCGGGGGAAACAAATCGTTAGGCCTAATGGTCGTAATATTTTATGATAAGCTTTTGTCAATGGGTTTATTAGAAATTGACATCTGAAATAGTTGGAGGCACATGCTAATAGTCTTTTTAATTCTCCGAATGTCTACTTTGTCTGCTTGTCGCTAGCTAAAGGAAATGCATTATGTGCTAAAACTCACTTTTTTTTTTTTTTTTTAAAGAGGAAAGTGCTTTTATCTTTTAATAAAAGGTCAAAGAACGGAGTTATTAGAAAATAAATAAGCAGAAACGAATTTAATTAAAAATGGCATGAAATAAAGGACCATATCTTAAAATTCTGTATAAAAGAGATTGTTTTAAAGTTTGGAATTGATTTGTAATCGAAAACTATGGGAATGAGTCAGTAGCACTGATGCTTGTTGTGTTGATATACACGCGCCAAATGCAGATAGTCATTTGTTTTCTGCACATCCTTTTCACCTTACAGCTGGAAAACGGCCTTGAGCTGTGATTGGAGAAACCACTAACTAGATTTGCCAGACTGATTGGCAGTAAGTAGCTATTCTAACATTACGAACTAATTTATTAAAATAATGGAATAAAGTCAATTCTTACCTGTGGAACTAATGATCCATATCACCAACGAAGACATAGTGCAACACACCATCCAATGATCTTTGAATTTATTTATTTACTGCAGCGTGAATAACAGGAAATGTTGGATATACATCCTCTCGACACTCTTTAGGAGGAAACCCAAGGAATTTCCCCTGCTGAATCCTCACTCTACTTCTCTCCGCCCCGCTAATGACCTATGGCAAAAAACTTACAGTCATGTGGAAGCCCATTTCTATGTGACGTCAGCAGGAGTCTTTCTACTGTGTTATTTCACACCTTTATTCATATTGACGTTCAGTCTACTTAGAAATTTTGATCCTTTTATAACTGGAAAATTGCGGAGACACGTTGGTGGCATTCATTAAAAAAAAAAAAAAAAAAAAAAAAAAAAACTAAAGCTTTTTATATGAAGTTCCTGTTACTTCTGATTTCATAGATATTTATTAGAATCACCCAGTGGGGCTTAGAAGATTGTGATGTTACTATGTCCGTCCGACTGTCCGTTACTCCACACGATAATTGTTGAATAAGAGAGATTTTTTTAAAAAATGTTTTTTTTTTCTTTTTTGGGGGTAGACAGCTAGACCGATTATCTCGACCGACTTTGCTTATGGAGTCAATCGATCAACGTCTCCACGGGTTACAGTGACTTGAACAGTGGACATCCATATACCATTTTCTACTATTGAAATAAAAGTGTATACATGTAGAAAGATAAACGTTACACTTCGTGTCGTTAGATGGAAGCACATGTCCTTCAGCGGTTGACATCTACCGGACGCAATTGAAACTTCTAGGCATGTTCCTCTTTACTGTCTTTATCAGAGTTTATTAGGATCACTCATATGGAACGTATAACATTGTAACATTAGTACACGTCCGTCCATCCTTCCGTATGTCACTCCACACTATAACTTACACGAAAGCAAATTTGAACTAAGCGGTCAGTGTACGCACATTTGGTCGGAGAGACCTGGGTTCGATTACCGACAGGAGTTCATGTAGTTCGGATCCCATGTTAACTTGTAGGCCACGTTTCGTATAACCTCGCTTCTGAAAGGGACGCTAAACTGAAAATCAAATCAAATCAACGAAAGCGAATTTTGGAATTCTCTTTTTTCTTTTTCTTTTTTTCTTGCGTTAGATAGAGCGAACATCTAGGCTGTATGCGTTAATGAAGTCAATAAGTTAACATCTTAACGGATAACGATGACTTACCGTTACCCCACACAAATCTTGGAAGGAAACGAATATTTTGTTTTTTATTATTTATTTATTTATTTTAACTTATGTCCGTCCGCTACTTCACACAGTAACTCTTGAACGAAAGCGAATTTTTGAGTTTTTCTTTGTTACTTTTTCTTTTCTTTTCTTTTTCTTTTCTTTTCTTTTCTTTTCTTTTCTTTCTTTCTTTCTTTTTTGCAATAGGTAGCTAGAGTGATTATCTTGGCCGAGTCAATCTGTTAGCATCTTCACGGGTAACGTTCAGTGTTTCATTCAGAAACAATGTTCAGGGGGGAGGCAACACTTAGAATTTCGGGCGACACTGCTGGTACTATTATATTATAGACGTATTATTTTGGTCTTCTCTGGGGGAGCCCTCTCAGAGCTTCGTCGGGGCAGTGCCCCCGAAAAAAAAAAACGTCTGGAAGAAACACTGGTAACGGTGACTTTAACAGTGGTTGTCTACATCTCATTTTCTACGATTGAAACAAAGTAGTATAGGTTATACATTGTACCGCTAGATGACGGCAGACATCCTTCATCACTAAATGATCTACCCGACAAAACTGAACAAACTTCTAATGCGAGACTCTTTTTACTACAGTATTTACCCGAGTTTATTATTTCTCTGAGGATGTGTGCGTACACATGTCACTACTTCAAAGGTGATAATATGATTTATTATTCCGAGGAGAGGAGACACAGTAACTCATCATGACGACGTGGCGTAGTCGAGTTGTCTGAGCGCGTTAAGCCGACGATCGTGAGACGAAACCCATTGGGAGTTTAAATCTCTCACAAGGGAATATCTTATATTGATAGGAGCGTTGCCAAATCAAACAATGTACAATCGACAGAGGAGTGAAAAAAAGTGAGAAATCCAAAGTTTTACGGGCCGACACGCAGAAACACAGGAGATACAGAGGAAAAAAGGATCTAGAATCATGTGAAGATAGCAGTGCAAAAAATACACTGACACAGAAAGAACTTAAAAATGATTAAAGTAATCAAAATGATATTTACACAACACTATAGTAAACAAACATTGTACCCACAGACATGCTCAATAACATCATATGTAATGCAGTGTTGCCAACTGAGCAAAAATGAAGTTTTGTTAAATGGCACGGAACACAGATTATAACATCTAGAAAATCTAATTAGGGGTAGAACCATACCTGTGAAGTCGTGATGTACAGTGTTGCCAACGTTTGAAGATAGGCCTATATGAATTCCTATATGAATATCAGATGTAGAAGAGAACATACAGTACACGGTTTTAACTAGTTAAAACCAAAATATGAGACCACAAACAATGATATAATCACTGAAGCACGAAAATAAGGGACGAAGCACAGTGTCGAAGCAGGTTTGCCCAAGTGGAAAATCAGAATAGTTTCAAACACAACACACAAAACTGAAATGATGCATGCTCTTGGATTGACAATTGATTAGCAGGCTCACGTTTCTGATGCATGTAATATTGTATCACCTCACACATTATTGGTAGTCAATTTTTTAGTGTTGCTGTTGATAAAGTGCTCCGCAGTGTATTGGTAATGCATGTTCTCTTCTACATCTAAAATTCATGTAGGAATTCATATAGGCCTATCTTCAAATGTTGGCAACAGGGTACATCATGACTTCACAGGTATGGTTCTAATGCTATAATTTGTGTTCCGTACTATTTAACAAAACTTCTTTTGTGCTCAATTGGCAACACTGCATTACATATGATGTTATTGAGCATGTTTGCTTACTATGTTTGCAAATGTTTGCTTACTATAGTGTTGTGTAAATACCATTTTGATTATTTTAATCATTTTGAAGTTCTTTCTGTGGCAGTGTATCTTTTGTATTGCTATTTTCACATGATTCTAGATTCTTCCTTCCTCTGTATCTCCTGTGTTTTTGGGTGTCGGCCCGTAAAACTTTGGATTTCTCACTTTTCTTCACTCTTCTATCGATTGCGCATTGTTTGATTGGGCAATAATACTATCAATAAAAGATGTTCCCTTGTCAGTAGAGCTTGATCTGATTTTTAGCTGTCCTCGATGTTTCTGCGTTCGTGTCACTGTTGAGTTCGATTGTCCTGAAAAACTGTTACCAAGAGAAGGTAACAGTTACGCAATTGAATAATAATAATAATAATAATAATAATAATAATAATAATAATAATAATAATAATAATAATAATAACGAAAGAAAGAAAATGGTAGATCGCTCACTTTTGGTGCGAGAATCCCTAGTTTGATCTCAGACTAAGATCAGGAAAGTTTGTGGTGGACAACATCGTGTCCCTGGATTTTCTAGGGTTCTTCTCTTTCTTCCCACTTTTTCATTGCACTAATTATTTCACAATCATTCACTTCACTGATCATCTGTCTGCTTTATCCTGAAGAATGGGATCATGGTACGTTAAATTAAATATTTCGTTTTTTTTTAAGGAGGGGCCACTGTGGCTCACTGGTAGAGTGTTTACTTCTGATGCGTGGGGTCCTTGGTTCAATCCCCGGTCAAGTAAGTTTGTGGTGGACAACATAGTGTCCAAGGGTTGTTCCGGATTTTTCCACTTCCCCCACCTTCTCATTCCACCAATTATTCCATCATCATTCACTTGCCTCATCCGTCTCCCTTAGCTTAAAGGGCATGCGTCTTCTAGTGTACATCTAAACAAAACTCCCTGACATGGTAGCCCACTAACAGATATAGTCATCATATGAAGTTTTCAACTGCGCAATGCGTGGTCAGGCATTTACTTTCTAGTCCATAGCACACTACCTGTTAATTCAATATGTTATCTCTTTACGATTTTGAGTCAATACCTAAGATTCTGTATCCTTCGTTGAAAAATGAATCCTGAACCATGTGCTCTAAGCAAAACACTGTACAGAAATACGTCGAAAGCATGTTGTAAGTTGCGGAAAAAGAAATAAGTATATATCACTGCATTACGAACTTCTCCGACCATTTAATTCGACGTTCTTGTCACGTGAGTTTCGTGATGACTCAATGCACACTTCCGTAATGTATTATACGGACCTACGTAGTGAGTCAATGTGGTAAGAGTTCGTGTGCGATAGAAAATACCAAGATCTTCGGGTTTCGAAGGATTGGTGTCCCCATCGCGCAAACCCCTGCACTATTCGGGTCGGTTGGAGTCTTGCATGCAGTATCAAGACTGGTGTCACGACTAGTGTTGCCACGAGACGAGACACGAGACGGGACAGAACCCTCTTAGACGAGACACGAGACGAGACAGACTACTTGTCCCGTCTCGAAAACGAGACGAGACACGAGACGAGACGGGACGTCTCGTGAAATGTCTCGTCTCGTCTCGTGTCTCGAAAATGAAAATGCTGGCGGGAATGGCCAAGATTGAAATTGTCAGTGGTCATATAGATTGCAAAAGGAAAATCCCCTTTGTGAGAAAACATGTTGAAAAGCCTTCATAGAAAAGTGTCCTCTGTCTATTGAATGAAACAATCGTGATACATGAGCTTCCAGGAGTATCATCCTTAATGTCTAGTCCCCAATTCCCCTTGCTGTAAACTGAGGAATTCTCATTTTTTTTTATTTCTGGCTGGAATGATGACAAACAAAATCAAAGACAGGGAAGATTTTTACAAGGTCAAGAAACCGAACTACCACCACCATCTATTCAATTTGAAAACTGGGTAAGGTCTACACTTGTCCTTATTCTCTGGTGGCGGTATTCTTTTTGCTATATGAACCGAAAACGGCAATTGAAGTATGTCATCTTGCAACTAAAATTTTGTCTTCTCTCTCTCTCTCTCTCTCCCTCTCTCTCTCTCTCTCTCGCTCTCTCTCACACACACACATACACACACACATAAAAACACACTTTTACCATTTTACGATTCGCTCGCTTATTATACAGCAGTCATGTTGTAAAATTCACCTCTTCGTTTGGAAGGCGGGCGGACGACAAAAGAAGCAAAGATATTATCGACGAACGCTTCAAATTGTTTGCTTTCAGCAAATTTATGATACTAATAATAACACTTTAGGTAAAGAAGTTTTACAGGGGGACCTTCGTTTTGTTACGCGGAAATGTTTGATCTGACCAGAGTGCAAAATTGCCCTCTGCTTCGAGAGGAGGGGAATACTTCCCTTTCCTAGTGAATAATATTCATTAGGACCTGAATTATCTTCAGAAATTGTTTCTTACAGGCGCACTAAACCTCTCGAACTTGATAAGTGTAAAGAACATTTGGTATAATATTCATGGAACTCCGTTGAAAGCAGAAAATATCATGAGAATGATCAAAATTCGAACATTGAAGAATATAATTAACAGAAAAGAAATAGGATACCCAAACTATATTTTTAAACCTGCTATAAAATGTATATCCTATATTTTTACTAATTCCTTACTCCCATGAAAGTATCCTGGGGAGGATATTCTCTCCATTTTTTTCAGACTGAAATCCTTTTATCCCGTACGATTCCCCCCCCCCCTGACACAGTACGAAAAAACAAATGTTGTTAAAATCCATACACATGACCCTTCCGGGACTCAACCCGGGGCCTTCAAGCCGATGGTCTATCGCCACAGACCGCTCGGCTTGGTATGAAGATGTACGTTGTATGATTGCGAATAGATCCCGACAATATAAGGAACTTTAATCCAAAATGACCACCCAAAAATCAACTTTTTTTTTTTTTTTTTTTTTTTTTTTTTAGCCATTAACTAATCTAGGTGTACTGTCATGAGTTTGTTACACAAACGGGGCAAGCACCACATAGTAGCACACACCCCGCGGTTATGGGAACAGATTTGAACCATGGAGATGAAGACTGGCCCCAAGCATTCTTTCGTCCGATGTGTCGTTCAGCTCCCATTACTATGGCACTTTAAGTAGAGCTTAGTGTGCAGTAACATATAAAATTTCAATCAAATACTTTCCATTACTCAATAAAATTATTTGGTTCCGAGCTTTTTTTTTTTAAAAAAAATAAATAATTGCAACAAATCTATATATACTAAAATGGAAAGTAGTTTTCGGATTGTTATGGGTTAACACTGTGAAACCTAAAGGCTGAAATATATGAAATCAAAGTATACACACATATCTATCTCTCTATTTATCTATATCTTTCCATCTCTCTCTCTCTCTCTCTCTCTCTGTATATATATATATATATATATATATATATATATATATATATATATACAGACACTATAAAGCAAGTGGGCTGATAGTATACGATAGTGTCGGGGATGATGACACCTTTACATCGAACTTTGCTTGTCGTGTAAACATTATTTAACATTAGTGTCTTCATCTTCGACGTACCTATGAGCAATTTACTGTATATTCGTGTATTAAAACTGGTGAAACAAATTTCAATGTTTTAGAATGAAAAAAAAAAAAAAAAAAAAAAACAAGCCAGGGTCGAGAAGCCTCAGACAACTAACAGCAGAGATATATTGTCTTGTAAACTATTTGTCCTTGCCTTGTGAGCTTATTTGAATTTATTTTTAAGACCTTTAGGCAACTTTGGCCGAATGGATGATGATGAGAAAATTAGTGGAATGAAGAAAGTGGTAGGATACTAGACAACTTCGAGAAAACACACACATTCAAAAAATGAAATGAAATGAAATGAAATCTTTGAGTTTTACATCCCACGGTTATGCCGGTTAGGCTAAAGGAGACAGTGATGATGAGTAATGAATGAAATGGTGGAATGAAGAAAGTGGGAGGAAACGGGAGAACCCCGAAAAAACCCACGCACACGGTGTTTGTCCACCACAAAGTTCACTTGGCGGGGCTGAGATCGAACCCGAGACCCCAAGCACCAGAGGTGAACGCTCTACCACTGAGCCACCGCGGTCCCCACACACATTCAATGTTTGTCCACCACAAAGCTCACATGGCACTAACCGAGATCGAACCGACTACCAGATACACCAGAGGTGAAGGCTTCACGGTGTAGCTACCGTGACATTTCTTGTCTTGTGTGTTCTGGGTAATACTTGTAACTTACAAGGGAAGAGAGGGAGATTATATATCGAAGTGGAAGATGGTTTATATACCAATCGAAAGCACTAATGAAGCCTATTACAAAACTGTAATAAAAATTTTCCGAACGCATATAATATGCGAGTTATATGGATATATAGAGTGTCCAGATAATCCGTTACCACCCCTTGAAATCGCAAACGATAAGACAGATGCCAAAACTCGAAAACATGTGTTTGATCATTTTAAAAGTACAACGTATCAAAGCAAAAATTCTTGTCACAAGGCCACCCGCAGTGTACTGGGCGTGATCCAACTCAAAAATTACAAAAGGTAAGGGGGTCAAGTAGCATATCGTTCGAAACTTCTTGGGAAATGAAAGAAGACGGAACAAGTCTCAATACTCTAAAATTACCTTGTGCAAAATGGCGGCCGGTCAAACTGTCAGCAAAAACGTCATTGTAAAGTCGATGGCCACCCCCAAAAAAATCCTGAAACGGTGAGGCAGATGTCAAAACAGGAAAACATGTGTGTCATCATTTCAAAAGTACAATGATTGGAAGTAAAAATATTTGTCTCTGGGTCCTTCACAATGTCCCAGGCGGGGTCATGTTCAAATTGTTCAAATGGCAAGGGAGGTCAAGTAGCACATCGTTTAAAGCTGTTATTAAATGAAAGCAGAAAGAACAAGTATGGACGCTCTACGATAATACTGTGCAAACATCTTGCATTTTAGTTGTTCTTTCTGTAACCGGGTTTTAGTTTATTTTCACTTTAATTCTTGTATTCAACGGAAAGAAAGGAAATGCCCCTACTGTGAGATTCTGCTCTTTGAGCCCAATAATATCTAAATAAAGAAAAAAAATAATAAAATAAAAGCAAATTAAGACATAAAGAAAAGAAACGACAACATTTGACATCTTTGAGTATAGAACTGACTAGTTAACATATAATGTACTTCCACGAACATAAATAAGTAGAGGTTGGAGCCATCAGAAGTAAAGACTCTTACCTCTACTTATTTATGTTTATGACTGCACAACAGTGGTACTTATGCTCGTTATCTGGTTTATCAATTATAAAATGATTCAAACGAAAGAATTCCTTGCACCAGGAAGAGTAAATACGTACAAATGTCTCAGAATGAAAACAAGTGCCGATTGCAAAATGGAAAATGAACGTGCTCAGAAAATCGAAATGAAGATGTTCATTTTGACCGGCCGCCATTTTACACAGGGTAATTTTAGAGGATCGAGACTTGTTCCGTGTTCTTTTATTTCTCAACAGCTTTATTTGACCATATTTGCCATTTGAAAATTTTGAGTAGGACCCCGTCTGGAACCTTGTGGAGGACCCTGGGACCTTGTTCCGTGTTCTTTTATTTCTCAACAGCTTTATTTGACCATATTTGCCATTTGAAAATTTTGAGTAGGACCCCGTCTGGAACCTTGTGGAGGACCCTGGGACAAACATTTTTACTTTCAATCATTGTACTTTTGAAAAGATGACACATATCTTTTTCTTTTTTGACATCTGTCTTACCGTTTCAGTTTTTTTTCTTTCTTTGGAGGGTGGCCATAGACTCTACAATGACGTTTTTGCTGACAGTTTGACCGGCCGCCATTTTGCACAGGGTAATTTTAGAGAGTTGGGACTTGTTCGTCTTCTTTCATTTCCTAAGAAGTTTCGAACGATATACTACTTGACCTTTTGTAATTTTTGAGTTGGATCCCGCCTGGGACTCTGCGGGTGGCCCTGGGACAACAATGTTTGCTTTGATACATTGTACTTTTATAATGATCAAAAACGTGTTTTCCAGTTTTAGCATCTGTCTCATCGTTTGCGATTTCAAGGGGTGGAAATGGATTTTCTGGACACCCTGTATATTCATATAACTTGCACAGTATATGCATTTGGAAAATTTTTATTACAGTTTTGTAATAGGCGTCATTAGTGCTTTCGATTGGTATATAAACCATCTTCCACTTCGATATATAATCTCCCTCTCTTCCCTTGTTAGTTGTATCTTGATTAGCATGGTGCAGCCTGCTACATTTTACTTTCGTTCCCATGGTATGCTGCTATATTTTTACGAGACAAGACGAGACAAAACGAGACAAACGAGACGAGACGAGACGGGACAGAACCTCTCGAGACGAGACACGAGACGGGACGAGCACATTGTTTCGAGACGAGACACGAGACGAGACATGTTTTGTACGAGACAAGACGAGACAGCCTGAAGTCTCGTCTCGTCTCGTCTCGTGGCAACACTAGTCACGACAGGAGTATAACGGAAGTTCCGGATAATTTCAGAAAACAGCTTAATATTCATTGTCGGGAGAAATATCACATAAAGATCTAGTACGGGTCCACCGGAGCAGCACGAGCAACTTACTTCCCATACAATCATTCTCAACTTGAAAACATGTTCTTTATTGCCATACACCGTATTCTCTCACGTACGGGTTGTTAAGGCATGTGCTGATATAACCCGAGCTCAGCAACACCAAAGACTCGCCTGCTGCCACAAGTAAACTATGTGACTCGGAAGATAAAAATAGGAAGAAGATCAGATAAGTGACTCTTTTTAATCCCTCCCGTGGATAGGCATATGCATTTTTGACGAAAATCTGTGAGGTGGATAAAGCCTATCAGTTTGATATCAACAGTGCAGGGCAGTGGCTGCGGATATAGAGTGTGAGACGTGTATATATGGCAAGAACTAGTTCTCCTGGTAGTTGCGATTTTTGGTGTTCGATATCACGATTGGGTACGATGTTGATTCCCCCTCTCCTCCTCTAGCGATGATATCTTTCAAGACGGCAACGCACCTTACCAGATGGATTTTAAGCATTTGCCATCTGACACCAAAGTTCCTGGATCTTAACCAATTGAGCGTTTCTATAGCACGTTATATAGTCTCTCGAGACAATTCTTCCCATACACAAATCTCTATTTCGGCCGCATTAAATGCAGTTCGGTTGACGGCGTCTATAACATCTCATTCCATTTCTGTCATGTTGCTATACAGTAGACGAAAAAAAGGATCTGCATGAAACTACACGCAGTTCTTGCATTAAACTGAACTCTTACGATATTAAGAGATGAATGTCAGGAAATTTCGGATGAGACATCACATAACTTATTTCAATCTTCACAGTATGTTTAAGTAAATAATACATGTATGTTTAATACGTAATTTCACACATTTTCAGATTTACTAGTTGATCGCTACTGAATTTAACCCTAACACTACAGGCAGTAGACCCAAAGGTGGAAAACGGTAGCCCAAGAGTCAGATTGGTTTTTATCAAAATAAAGATGTTTGATTTTAAATTGACTCATATAGTTAATTAGATAACTTTTCT
This sequence comes from Thermobia domestica, assembly GCF_964235325.1. NCBI lineage: Eukaryota > Metazoa > Arthropoda > Insecta > Zygentoma > Lepismatidae > Thermobia > Thermobia domestica. The sequence continues at coordinate 122,147,785 of NC_137454.1, read as the reverse complement.
CAGTATATTTCTGAGTTCTGTCTATTAGAAGAAATCGAGATAGGTTCCAAATTTGAAAAGCTTAAGAAGCACTTACAAACGTCTGACCCATGGAATGATTTAAGTGACACAGATCTAACTACTTCAAAATAATTATAAAAATCTCCATAATAAAGTGAAGAATAGTTTTCTTGAACAATCTACTTGATTTTTAACCCTCATTAAAACGCGTTTTTCCCAAGGAGTAGCAGCCTTTTATCATGGACTTTTTACAAACACCAATAACTATAAGTTTTGACTCTTTTATCATAGCCCTTCCTTTTTCACATTTGTATAATCATTACTTAGGAACAGAAAAAATAATTTCAATGATTTTCCAATAATTAGCCCTACGTTTTGTGTCAATGTTTTGTTTATTTTAAAATTGTATGTATTTATACACCCCTCCCATATATATATATATATATATATATATATATATATATATATATATATATATATATATATATCACCAAAGAAGTTTCACCGCTTTTTGTGGTCTGTGTTCCATTAGCCCTCACACTATGAGTTGAATGCGAATGGAGATAAGGCCAAGGTCAGTTGTTGGTGTGGGTATAATCAACATATACTACCTGGTTGTGGCAGTTCAGTTACACTGTGAACTTGCGTAAGGATAGAGCGAACATGGGACCTCCACAGGGTGTCATAAGAGCGTGTATGCTGTACGAGTTCAGACTGCGGTCAAACGCCGCTGCAGCGGAGAGGAAGATATGCAGGCCTTTGATCTTATACAATATTTCAATATCTTATACAATATTTCAATATTGTATGCAAAACTTGAAAGATGTTTTTCTTTTTAATGAATACCATTTTTTTTGGTATGTGAAGACTCTTTCTTCCTTTTTTCGGAGGGGGGGGGGAGAATACTATCACTAAATGATCAAATTCACTTCATTGATGCGTTTTTCTTTTTTCATAAATTATGATTGTGAGCACAGTAATGGACGTCGTCATTCTTTACCTGCAACCTGCCTGGCATTCTGGGCAGGCTACTCCTTGGCAATCAGGAAGGAGTTCATCAGAGTTATCCAGACAATCTTGTTTGCCATCGCATGTTGCACTACGATCTATACAAGCTCCATACCCACATTGAAACAAGTAATCCGGGCAACTGGAAATTTAAAAGGAAAGTTCACTATAGTTAAATTAATAATATGCAGTATATTAATAATTTTGTTAATATATATTATATATAAATTATCTTGTATATTATATACATATTATTTTGTTAATGTATTAATAATTTTGCTACAGTGAATGTGTCATGTTTCACATACCCACTTTCAGACATATTATATACGTGTATACATAAAAGTATAAAATTAAACAAAAGCATTCTCTTCTGCTTCAACTTTTAAAGGGTTATAGCAAGCAAGATAGTGCATGTTCATGGCGTAATGTATGCTGAATGCATCGGTTTCCAGCATCAATATATATGTATAGGTTTTTAACCAAATCTTAGCAACAAACTGCGAAGACCCTACATACGCTAAAGGTTAGCGTGGTTGGCATTGATAATTAAGAAAGAAAGAAAGAAGAAAAAAAAACGATAAATTCATTGAACCAACTTAAAGTGTGTGTTGGTCAACCAACGACTTGCCGTCATTTATCCAACGGTTTCGAGCTCGCATTCCCAAAGGCAATTTTACTTGTTTCGTTCGTGCTACGTTGGCAATTGAGTTATTTACAAGTGCTCCAGCAAAGCGGCCTATTATATACAACATAATGCCTACATTACTGCTTGGTTAGCCTATCATTTCCCACTGTTGAGCCTACTGCCAGTACTGCTAGGATCACTCTTAATACAAGAAGATCCCAATTACCTCACCATACTCGTTGAACTCACAAAATTATGTGTGCCTCTTCGAATTGGGATCACATGGGCAGTAACCATTCAACTACACAGAAACACTAAATCTAAGAAAGATAATTATTTAAAAAGTGATTATCCATATTAATGGAAAAGAGTAATAAAAGTTCAGAATAGGCATTGAAGGAAAAAATAGAATAATTTTTTTTGTTTGTTTTCGCTACTAATTCTTAAAACATTACGAAAGACCAATCCAGATCGCTCTTCACGAAAGCTTACTGACCAATGCATAAGTAAACGCACTATAAAATGAAAGTGAATGACAAAAGAAAAACTAGTAAAATGGAAAACAAAAATCGACATACACGATGTATGTTGTCTATTTTGCAAGTTCATGCGGTCAAGTATCGAACATACTTTCCTGACACTTAACTACACCGTATCACATTAATGCTTTTTACTTGACAGTACAATTATCCAAAGGGGAATGAAACCAAGGGATTGCACCATCAAAACTATTTCTTTTTCTGTCTGAAAGATTAATTTTGTCTTAGATATTTTTGACTTAGTAGATTGGTCTTGCTTTTAAATTAATATTAAATATTTTTTTCCTCTTGTAACTTACCTATTTTCTTTGCATGTTCCGTAACTTTCATCAGATTTGTCTGCACAATCTGGTCGTCCGTCACAGGCTCTCGAAAGAGGAATACAATCGCCTGAAGCACACTGGAACTCTGATATCCTGTAATAAAATTCGAATAGCCTATACAAATGACAGTCGTTGATATACAAAAATGAAAAATACAACTTACTGTAACAATAGTAATTGTCTACCCATGTTGCCCAGCTATCATTGGATTAACACTTAAATGAACACTAGATGAGTTACTAGTTGATTTCTGTATAATGTCTGGATGATTTTTGGATCTCTCCCTTACCTTTTTATAAGCAATAACTTCCCTCATTTAGACCCTGAGGTTCTCCATAACAGCTTTGTTTGTTCTTCTAATTACTCTTCACGCTACGTGACTGCCGGACAGCCTCATTAGTCCACGATAAGTGTTATATATAATTTCTAGTTCTAACAAAATAATATTGGTTATTTAACTAAGAATGAAACCTTTTTTTATATATATATTTTTTACAATATGATAAAAGAACTTTTTTTTCCAACTCAAGTCTTATAATTTCATTACAGTATGCAAGTCCCGGGTGGTGGTGGTGTGGGGGCAGGTGGCACAATATTGTGCAGTCGCCCCTTGTCAGTTTGAAAGCCCAGATAACGTGCTAATTAATAGTGTAATTGGGGATGTCAGAACTTACAAGTTGCGCCCAGGGTTTTGTAAACATTGAATTTGGTAGAGCATAAAGTACAGGATCTGACCTGGGTTGTGTACAAATAAAATTGAGCATGTACAAAAGAAACAGATTGTGATGTCGAAGGGGTTTGAAAGGGCGAGAAAGGAGTAACTTTTAAGATTGGTTAATCTACTCGCACTTACTTGTGTTTCCTCCTAGACGATCCTTCCAGTGGATTGATGTCCATCCATCCTTCTCTCTGGTCTACTGGGCGTACAGGTAGTCGTGTGTTAAGGGTCTGTGAAACCCGGGCAGGAAAACTAGCGTTGCGAAAACAGTAAATTTAATCAATATCGAAATCGCTCTTTAACGAAATGTCCATGGTAGTTAATAGCTATCCTATAACGTTTGCTAAGACAAGGTGCTCTTTAGATTAGAGCAAGATAACCTTCTCGTAACTCGGAATTGTAGCCCGTGCTCCTACATGTTGACACGTCTCTCATACGACCTCTTCCAAAAGTCTCTCAGTGGTTTTGTTCGATGTCCCTTCCGGGTTAATATCCTGGGTCGTTGACTATATCTTCAGTCTCGATGAAAAGTGCGTGCTCATAGATTAACCAAAGGTGAGGTGATGATAGGAATGCTGACAGAGAAACAATCTGTCGTTTTTGTTGATCAAGAAATTACATGTGTTGAAGGAATTAACAAACAGCAAGAAAACTTCCTAGTAAGAAAATTAAGTGAACTTAGAAAAAAAAGTGATTCAACTTTAAATAAACGATGATGCTTTTTACTGCACAGAATTTTAAAATAAAATGTCCCAAAGTCCGAAATAAAATGCTTCATTATGTGTCCAAATGCACATATCTTCACAATATTTTGTGTAGAGCGGGAAATGGATGAACGCTGAAAGTACTTGTGTGGAAGAAGTACAGAAATAGGAAGAACAAGTGAGTGTTATATCTGTTATGAAGTAGTATTATTAGGCCTACATTGTGTTTCTACTTATATGAAACTTGTCTTCTGAATGCTGTGGTATGATAGAAGTAAAACAAGGGAGGATAAGCCTAGAATTAATTTATAATATTAAAGAATAATTGCTATCAAGACATGACCTTTGTGTATGGAAAGTTCAAAATTTGTACCAAGTGATCTACTAGTATGGTAGACAATTGTGATGGTTAATGGTGAGGGAAAAAAAAACCGCAAGATTTTCAGATCACCTTCTTGTGCTGACTGAAGTTGAGTCCCACTGAAAAATATAGCCAGGAAGGAAATAGGAGACAAGTTAGGTACTGGAACGTTTACAGATGGGAAAGTTAAAAAAAAAGATTCGTTTGAAATTTTGAAGAAAAATTAAAGAAAGTTGAGAAGAAATAGACATAGGAACTACTAGCTAAGCATTTCAAACTTTAGGAGTAAATGTATAACAACACAAAGTTAGCACAGCTAAGAAATAATGTTATAGAAGAGACTTTGGAAATCTGGGGAAAGAAAAGTATGGGAACAAAGTTGCAGTGCAGAATGTACAATATTGTACAGAAATTTAAACTGCAAATTAAAAAGGGAAGTCGAAAAAGACACGGAAATATATAATTAATATGAAGATGACAGGGCGAACTTTAAAGTATAGAGAAATTGAATAATGCATATGGAAGTAGATTAAATGGAAAAGAAAGGTAACAAAGGGAAACTAGCACGCTAATATGAAACCTAAAGATGGAAAATACTTTTTAACAAGCGGAAAAGGCAGCTTGAGGTAGTTGGAAAGGATACTTTGAGATGTATGGCGAAAAGAAACTGTATTTTAGGCATTAAAAAAGAAAACAAAGTAAACGAGAGTGGCAAGAAATTGCGATACTAAGGGACAAGTTCATGAACATGTATCGAAATAAAGAATGTAAAAGTAATATACCTATTACGTTTATTAACAATGTAGAGAAGAAGGAAAAATAAATATTAGGAACTTTTAATCCAATGACGAGAATTGTCTTAAAGAGAAATATTTCATATAGCCTTATAGGGACTTCTTAGAGAGAAACATTTAATTCTGCAAGCAATGAAGTAAAATATACGAAGACTATAAACTACACTGGTATAAATGTATTTAGGAAGAAGAATAGGAATTCACGAGTCTGGTCCAAAGTTAATACACTAGAAGGCCATGGTAGATAGTACTATTCCCAATACATCATCCATGGTACATCCTGAATATGTTACTAAACATACAGTAGACCTACTTATCTTAATATAACATGTAACTACCCCGAGCGATTATGTCTTTTCGGACTCATAGCTGGTCAAATGTTTAGGATATGCGTCGGAGATCATTGTTGTCGGAGCCGGCTGGTGGTCAGGATTCATTCCACAATACCTCACACCTGTTCGATGAGACTTAGGTAAGGCCTAGCAGGATAGAGTAGAAGGCGTATATCGAACAGACTACACTGGGTTCACCCATCTGTATGGGGACGCGCGATATGCTGCTGGAAGATACTTAAACAAACAAACTATGGAAAATGCAATCTCAGAAAGTGACCAGGTAAGGTCGAAGTACGAAGTCAATGCACAAGGTACTAGTCATACTCCCCTGAATGAAAACCAGAGGTGAGCGGGATATGTAGCTTATTCTCTCCTCTCATACAAAATACTAGAAAGTTAAGTGTGGTCCTATATGACGAATGGGAACATGCTGGATTTTCACTTTTACTTGCAGGTTTGCATACGTGCACAGAACCATCACTGCGTCTAAGATAGAAACTACTCTCATAGTTGAATACCACCCACCACCTACGTTCACCTTGCCACTACAGTCTCTCCCGACACCACGGAAAACGTTCCTTGGCAATAAACAGATATCAGGAGTAATCGTGTGAACGTAACGCAGAATGGTTGATCAATATTCAGCAATCGATTGTTTAGTGTTCGCACTCTCACTGTGTTTAGTGTTCCGAAAACCACGATCCTGCCATAAGAACTGTATGAGGCGAGTCAAGACGTCTGAAGTGTTAGTTTGGGGTTCGTAGGGAAAAGACCTTTCGCTTTCCTCTTCGGAGAAAGTGACAGAAGAGTAACGCAAGAATATACTGCATATAGGAGGGGATGAAGTATAATCATTCCAAAGTGAATAGCTTTTAAGTAGAATACATTTCACTAGATACTCTGTTCCTGTGATGATGAACATTCGATGTTCTGAAGTCATACGGTAAATTCGAAAAAACAAAAATAAATATATTTGGAAAAAAGAAAGGAAATAAAAATAGAAAACAAAGGAACATCAATTAAAACACGAAAGCATTGTTTACTAATTATGAAACTATTCATTGTGTATGAATACATTTCACATTCAATCAAAGTATTGATAGCAACTAGAGGAATTATTCGTATTATCAAATTATTTCCCACGACAAAGTAAAAGAACTGTCTAATACACGGTTTATGTGAACTGCTGATAGGTGAACAGGATAGTGGAGGAGTTTAAGGCATAATGCTTGTAATATCACAGACGTAGGTTTGAATTCTCATTAAGGTAGAAATTTTCGTTTTCTTTACGTAATGTACAGTTTTTATGTATTACGAAATATTCATCGACAAACACAAAATCAGCTAAAGTATTGGAGGTGATAGAATATGTAGGTAAAACGAAACATATGGTTGTTTCATGACTCCATTCTTGAACCAAACTAGTCTTTGAAAACGTTTTCCATTACTTGATGTGAACATCCGTATTACATTCGACTCAAGCAGAGTGTGGGCAATTACTGTTATTGTTTAAAAAAAACAATTTCTTTTCTTTATGCTCTTAGTAACATCATTTTGTAGATTAGAAACATATTAAGTTAATTTCTTCATATAAACTATATACTAAATTTGTGACATCTGTGCCAAGCAATATTACAGTATTACTTTATCAATAAGATACACAGGATTTCGAATTTTATCAATCGGATACACAGGATTTCGAAGTGACTATGTTAACTTTGCTAAATCATTTTCTTAGCAAATGAAAGGCAAGCCTTATCACTGATAAACAATACTGTTATCAATATTATCAACTTAATGACTTGTGTTCACCATGAGGTATTACTAACAGCACAGCGTATATACTAAAAGAACACCATAGCAGTGTTTGGTGTTTTCGTATTCCTTTGTTCATTCACCTAGCTTTTCAACACTGCAAATCAGTCTGTGCAAAACCGGTACACCGGGCCTGTGTTAACCATAACACCTGATCCTTGGTGCTGAAATGGCACCTTAAAGTGATGGTCATGTTGGAATAACTGGCCTGTGTTAAAACAGAGCTGTATGAACATCATTATACGGTATTCTGGTTTGTATATTATCAGTAGTTCTAAATTGTATCTATGGTAAAAAGAGGCCCAAAGGTAGTAAAGGTAAATAAAATACTTGTACCGAAATTAAATACACAATATCACACATGAATTAATGAGGAGATATACCTAAAAATTTCTAAACTTACTTGCATCTCGCTATTCCCTGACGTCGAATTCTATGTGAGATATCGGCAAATACTTTAGCTTCTAGGACAGAAGCTATAACTGAAAAAAAAAAGTTAAATAATCAATAGATAAACTATAATGGAACCCTATTTAGCAAAATTTTTATCCTTAGAATTTCATATTTCGAAAATGGTAAGAAATAAAACAAAAATTTTATGATTTTCGAGCAGATGATTTTCTATATGCGATAGATAAATAAATAAAACATAAAGTTTCATAGTCACAGCACAAGAATGGTTTTCTGCTGCAAAAATTTTGGCTTGGTTTAAGTGACATACTGGAAACAGTAACAACACAACAAAATAACAAAGTTTGGATGAAAAAAATATACCATTTACTAAAATTTAAGTTTACTAGTTAAAATTTGTAAGAAACTGACATTTAAACAATTAAATTGTCATAATTTTCATGTACAATGCACGCACTCGTATCAAAATTTCAGTGGACACGTTAAAATTTGAGAGAGTCAACTAAAATTTGAACGTATAAACTATAAAAGTGTACAAAATTACCAATATTTGGGTGAGCTAAAATTATTTTTAAAATTTTTACACATAAATCAAAGATAAAAACTGAAAATAGAGTATTAGAGGAAGTAAATACATATTGGAGAAATACAGAATTAGAGAACGAGAATATTGTATAACACAAGCACATGCTCATAAGCGACACGTGATAATATTTACAAATAAGCAGACAATGAAGGAGGACACGAGCCACATGAAAGGAACCGAAAGAAGACGAGACACCCAAAGAGGACATATAAAAGAGGACCCACGGAGGAAGCAAGCATCAGTCGACCACTGATCGCAACCCATCCTAATAGCCCTGGAGGCTACTCTGAAGCGAAGGAGCTCTCCTAACTACAACCATATCCTGGAGGTTGCTATGAACCGAAGGAGTATACCTTAAACATTACCGTACTTCAAGAAGGCTGCTATGAGCTGAGGTGTCCTAGAACCGCATCCTTGGACAACCCTGGAGGCTGCTATGAAGCGAAAGAGTTCCCCGTACGAAACAATATAACCTTCAACCTTGGTCATAATAGAGACTTTGTTATAAGAACTTTTGTAAAACACAAAAGAACTATTTTATAATAAAATAGGTGAAGAGCTAAATCTCGGTCCATTATTGACTCTACCTATAAAACATTCCAATATAAATCTGTGGTAAAATAGAGGATAGTAGCATTTAAAGAAAAAGTTAAGAATGTGTTCAGGTAGGCAGGAGAACATTAGAAGAAATAAATTATTGTTATTAGGTAGTAAAATGGTATATTCGAAACAGAAAATTTCCAATCAATTTATTCTGCTTATTGATTTGCCAAGCAAAGGCTACTAACCAACAGTGTTGGGACCTATTTTAAATACCTATTTAAAATACAAAATACCATTTTGTATTCTATATTTTAAATACCTTTTTAAAACTATTTTGTATTTTATATTTGAAATAGGTTTTGTAGTGTATTTTGTTATTTTTCATAATATGCAAAATACAAAATAGGTCTGATCTTGGCAATAAAATATTACGCAGTTTACAAACCTGCACACAGTATACTAGAAACTCACAGTTATAAACATTACGTGGCGGCACCATTGTAGATTGCTTGCTGTTGCGGAACTTGCAGTCGAAAGCCCCGAAATCATGCGAAGTTTTCAAAGATATTGCTGGCATATCTCCCACAATATCTAGTCGTACAAAGTGGAATTCTTATTTTGATAGTTTAATGAAGCTTCAAAACGTAAATATTGAGTTAAATGATGTATGATTTGGACTGGGAATTCCCGCTTTTAAAGATAATAAGTTGGAATTTCTCGACGAAAACCAGAGCCGTAGCTACGGAGAGGGAAGTGGAGCGGTAGCTGATAGCAAGAGGGCGCTGAACGAGCAAGAAGAAAGGAAAAGTATTGGAAATGAGTAAACATGCGTCGCTCCGAAAAAGTATTGGCGCCTTATTAAATAAATATGGTTGCCGATTTGCAAAGAAATAGATGTAAAAAATAAAAATTAAAAAAAATTCTTGCTCGCTCCGCTCGCAACCCAAATATTTCAGTAAGATTGATAAATCTTTACTCTTACTTAAAGAAAATTATTATATATGATTTTTTAATGATCATGTGATAAGACTGCGGTTAAGACTGTGTGAAAAACATTTGTTAGCACCCGGTACGTCCGTTACTTTTTACAGACAAAGGGACTTGATTGAAGATTGAATGTGTTTCCTAAAGTAAGAATGAGCTATTTAATTAAGTATATTATTAAATTTTATTTGAAAATGGAGGAAAATGAGTTCAAATATACTCATATTGCAGATCTTTACTTTTCTTTAGCCGTGTTTGTCATGCCAGAATTCAGAATTTGTTATATACAGTAGACCTACTAATCGTTATGGTGTAGTTGTAGAGTTTAACTTCATTCTAATTTATGTCATTCTGGTTGACACAGTGAGCTTAAGGTATAATCTTTCTTTGATAGTTATACCATGTTTTTTTTTTTTTTTTAATCTCACGGACGTAAAGAAAAATATACCAATCACAATAAAAATGTCCGCTATAATTACACTTGAGAAAGCTTGGTGATCTTCGGGACCAAGTATTCTGACTTCATGCCTTTTAATCACAGCAGAGCTGTTACTAAGGAACTAGGATATTCTCCATGAAAGTTACAAATTCTTGACAAGCTGACAAATTCGAGTTCCTAATTATTAACTATAGATTTGATACTCTTCTAAGCACTCAGTGGTTTTATTTATGATGTCAAATCATGCCAATTAAGGCTCTTATTTTCCATCATTTTCTGTCAATGTGCATAGAGCTTATGAGCTTACATTAAATGTGTTTGCTGACTTTTTTTCTAGCAATAAATAAATAAATAAACTATAGTTGACAAATTTTTGATTGCCCTTATGTGGGGTGATTACACTCCTAAATCACAGCAAGTAGTTGTTATGTTGGTAAAAGGAAAATGAATTCCTCAGTAAATTCATTTCTCACTAAGATTTCTATTAACAATAAAGAAGTAAAAATCTTGAAACGATAGTTACAGATTGCCGCTGTCTTCGATCTTGATTTGCTAGCCTGTTGCGTAAGTTGTTGGTTGATTAGAGTTTAGAGTCCCTTTCAGCAACGAAGATGAGACGTGGACCTACACCTTAAAGTGAGATCTCAACGATGAACTCCAACCAGCCGCGCCAAAGATGACTACATTAACCATATAACCCCAATGGTACTCCAAGTTGCGAAAGGAAACAGTGTTCATGGTAACATTAGATAAGAAGAATACTTTTTTTTTTTTTTTTTAATAATTAGTAGTCCGCTCAAACCTTCGGATCGTCTGCAAATTCCTGCAGGCTAGCAACATATTTTAGTGTCTGCAGAAGGCAGCGCAATTAGAGACAAGTAATAGCTTGATTGTCAACTATTAGGAGCGTGACTAACAGAATGAGGTGTCTTGGCTTTATAATAAGGATTTCTTACAGAAATTCATTTGTAATTTTGTTATTTTTTTCGGGTATAACTTATAGGGGTATATATTCAACTTTACACTTATATTCACGTATTTATCGGGAACTTACTCTATGTTTCAGCGTAACTATGAAAGACCTAGAAAAATTTGAACCAAGCTTCGTACTCACATTACTTACAGTCTGCAAAAAAGATAGTTTAGGAGTATAATACCCCTAGCACCTAACAGGAACGAAATGTAAAAATAATAGAAAACGACCAATATCAATGTCGAATTTATAGATTTCGGTGTCACTGAGATGAATAGTAACACTCTCAATACCACTCAAGTCCAAGTTCAGCCTCCATTGGCATAAAACATTCCTAGGATCCCCTAGAGGAAAGGTAATGACGTAAAAATAATCGAAAAGAGCGAAATTACTGTAGGATTAATCTCTTTTGGAGTTGCTGATATGAATAGTGACACAACTGATGACACTTTAGTTCATCTGCCACACTCCAAGGGGGAGGAAAAGGGTGACATTTAAAAATAATCTAAAATGACCGATACTAATGTCGAATTTGTAGTTTTCAGGGTCGCTGAGATAAATACGTAGTTTAAACCAAAGTTCAGCCATCAGTGAAGGTAAGACACTCCTAGCACTCCTAGGGATTGGGGTGGAAAGGAATGATGGGTAAAAATAATCTAAAACCACCGGTACTAATATCAAATTTACAGCTTTCCCTATCGATGGGATCAATTGTAACACCCCTGATGTCGTTTAAGTCAAAATTCAGCCCTCATCGCCATGGAGGGAGAGAAGGGGTGGAAAATAAAATGTTCAAAATTATCGAGATTAGTGTTGAATCCATACTTTGCGGTTCGCTAAGCTGAGTAGTGACATTGCTGGTGATATTTAAGACCAAGTTTAGGCAAGAACAGAACGTACCACATACCCTGTGAATTGACAAGAGCTTAGCTATCGTTATTTATTCTACTTAGTTCTTCGTTTTCTGACACGGAGAATGTAAGACGCCTCATGGGGCGGGAGTGGTAAGAGAATGACGTGTAAAATTAATCGAAAGGGACCGATTGTAGAGTGCATAATTTTCAGTGTTACTGACATGAATACTGGCATTTCTGATGCCATTTAAGCCCATATTCAGCCTCCATCGGCATCCTGGGTGAGAAAAGGTGAAAAATAAAATACCCAAAATGACGAGAATCGTGTCAAACACATAGTTTTCGGGATTGACCCGTTTGAAACAACTTTTGGAACATAGTATCAACCTCAAGCTGAGCTTTTATCATACCACTTCGATTAAAGTTCATGTTCTATGAGGGTAGGGTATTTGAAAATGCAGGGGTGCCCACAACGGGGGGCTATGACGCAAACTGCGTCATTGAAATATTTGGGGGGGATAAAAATCTATATAAATATGTTTGATGGGGGGTAAAATTAATCGAAAAGAAGATTTTTTCATGGAAGAACACCTACGGATAGAAAATTGGGGGGGTGCGTCATAGACATAAGGGGGGGTGGGCACCACTGGAAAATGTATACCAAAAGTAGAGTATTTTATAGGTTCTCATTATTACAGTTTCATTGAAGTGCGTATCTTAAGGGGGAAGTGGGTTGGAACATTTTTCATAAATAGGCTTGCCAGACGTCCCGATTTGATCGGGACAGTCCCGGTTTTGAGGGGTAGTCCCGGCCAGTTTCGTGTCTAGTTCCGGTCAGACGGAGAAATTAGTCGCAAAGTTATTTAACAACTTCTATATAGCGCTTTTTCCATAGAGAAGTTGAATAGAAGAGTCAACACTGAGAGAACTAAGTTCTGCAAAATGAATTTTGCAATGATTTGCAGTGAATTCTTTAATAAAATAATGAACAATAAGTGCTTTTTGAGAAAGGTTCATTCAAGTGAAAATAATGTGTAAGTCTGAATAATGTGTAGTAGTTCTTCCTTTCCTCCTCGTTTTGCTTATGTTAAACTAGTTAGTTGTTAAATTATGTCTCGCTAAAAATTGTTTTTTATATAATTTTTATATGTATATATTTCAGCATCTCCAAGTCTTACTAAGAGAAATTGAACTTGCACTTCGGAACAACAAATTTTGAGACTAAAATGCCTCATACTGATTTCTACATTATTATTATTATTATTATTATTATTATTATTATTATTATTATTATTATTATTATTATTATTATTATTATTATTATTATTATTTAGTACTAAAATCAACATAGTGTCATTACGCATACTAATATTTATGCAGTGTAAATTGTTTGAATTCTGAATGGTGTGTAAGAATAAATCTTATATTAGAACTAGCCTTTGGCTAGCTGGGGGCTCCGCACCCAGACCCCCACGTATGCTCGGCCTACGGCCTCGCATCTCCTAGGTATCAGCCTTTGGATCAAGAGTGAATTTTGTGCATTTGCTCTTTAATTATATTTCCTGAATTTGGTACAGCTGGGGCTTCGCCCCCTGACACTCACGTTTACTCGGCCTATGGCCTCGCACCTCTTAAAATCCACAATTCTATCAAATTTCATCCCCCCCCCCTATTTCAACTATTCAAAAGATAAGATTTTGTATTCCAAGAAAACGCCTATTTAAATAACATTGGAATTTCTTCATCCCCCTTCAGACCCCTTAAAAACTAAAAATATTCACTTTTGGCACTTATTCTGTAGGTTAGTCCTGATTGGCTACAACCATGCTAAATTTAATCATTCTAATCCTGCCAGAAGTGCCTAAACATTTTGGGGTATAAAAGATGTCCCATATAAATAACATGGGAAAGATTTTTTAGTTCCCCATTTGGAAGTTTTTATTTTTAGCGATTTACTTAGTTAACGCTAACAAAAACGTACACCTTGTCTCAAAAAGGTTGAGCGCATTCTTTATTGGTGTTTTGAGGCAAAAATTTTCTAAGTCCAGCTTCGGGTATCTTCGGGAAAAAGTAAGCCAGGTTCGAACCTCCAAGCCAGCCTTTGCAATTGGGAAAAAGTTTGCAGATGTGTTTTTCTTCTTTTAAATATAATAAGACTTGTTACCAAGTGTTTAAAAAAGCAACATTGATTGAAATACTTAATGATACAATATTTCGAAACATTTTATTAATGTGAGCACATGCTTGTTTGTCATTTAGCTTTCTATACGTAATGGAACATTTAAATACGTTAAAGAATCTTTCCATATGTAAAAGAATGCTCAAAGTTAAGAAATAGAACATAATTATCGCCTGAGTACTAAAATAAAAGTCAAAGTAGAACAGAAACAGCGTTTGTAGTGGATATGAATGTCATAATTATCTTGAGATCCGTTATACATCGCTAGAAGCTTAGTTCTAAAAGTCCTTGTGTTAGCTCATTGGTAAGCTGTCGGATTTCAAATCATAAGGTTGTGAGTTCGAATCACATCTGGGTCAATACTTTTTTTAAAATTATATTTTCCGCAATGCATGAAAAATTATATAAAATAATTACATTAAAATACATAAGTTGTTTATATATAACATAATAATTGCAGAACATAGTAATTATTATGTTTAAAATATAACATCTGAGATAATTTTCACAGTAGGTCGGTATTATATATGAGGATGTAAATACAAGTTAAGAAACTCGTTCAATAGCAATAAATAAATCATGTAGTGTATTTATTTGCAGCTATTTGTCATATAGAGAGTAATTATCAACATTCATAATATAGAATGTCATTTTTGTTCTTGAAAAGTTATTCGATGCATAAACAGATGGTATAAACAGAGAATCCAAAGTCGGAACGCTCGTAAAAAAATTCATGAACCCCAAAGGTCACGTGAGCAGACTGGAATTGTCCTTATGAAGCATGCCACAGCAGAAAGTCTTTACATAGATTTTCAATTCAATTCCTGATATATGCTTTTGCAATGTGGAAGTGGTGATGCCTTGAGTCGCCCTCTCTCGCTCGCTCGCTCTCTCTCTCTATTTATACAGAATATAAAAGTGGATTTATGTGTGTGTTTCAACATAATTCTGATATATCTAGAGCAATTTTAACTATATTTCTTACAGTCTGGAAAAAGAGTACTGTCGGGATACATATCAAAAATGCTAGAAACGGGTCGATATTATTATTGAATCCATAGTTTCGTGGTCGCTTAGGTGAATAGCTCTACTTTCAATTCAAGTCCAATTAAGCTCCCATTAGCACCCAGGGTGGTTACGTAGCGACATAAAGATATCGAAATCAACCGATATTAGAATCGAATCGTAAGTTTTCAGCGCCGCTAACAGTGCAGCATTTCCCATTAGTCCACATTAGTCCCATTGCCTAGAGGGCAACATATTTGCAGAGTGCAAATTTTAAAACTTGAATAATATTTTAATTTTTTCCGTATGAAAAAGTTAAAAATCATGAGCAAATATACTATTTCACGAACAATCCTCTTTTACTATTCTAATATGCAGGGTGCGAATTGGCGGGGGGGATGCCAGGGATTTGCCCCCCTGACAAAAATCTTTCCCCACCTGGAGAAGAAAAATTTTATCCCTGGCAGGGATAACTTTTTCCCCCTCTGGAGTATTTTTAAATGTACATGAAGATAGAAAAAGGGAACAATTCTTACTTTGCGGAGTGAAAATTTATGAAACATCTCACATCTCAAGTGTTTTGCACCTGTTAGTAAACATATATATATATATATATATATATATATATATATATATATGGGGGGGAGGACGGTGCGCATATGGGTGAAATTCATCCCCCCCTGGGAAAACTTTTCAATTCGCACACTGCTAATATGTTTAATAATAGCGTAAGAAATGTAATAGTAATTCAGAACATGTTTCACAGTTGTTATTTTTTCTTACATAGTTGTAGCTGTAGCATGTAGTGAGTGGAATTTAACTGTAATAAATTCACTAATTAACCATATTCGAATTAAGTTTTATTTTTAAGTTCGGAATGAAGGGGCGGAGAAATATGGAGTTATTGGGGGCACCGAGCTTTTCTACATTTTACTTTCAAGATCTCCATTTTTCTTTTGTCATTTGTTCCTAATAAAAAAAGTTCAGTCACTTTTGGATTGTCATAGGATAGTAGGAGTTGGATTTTGGGATGCAACCTGTGAGATTCTAGAGGAGCTAACTGCTTGAAAAAATATTTTTGAATCATCTGTAACATATGAAATAAGGATATGTATCATAAAAAATTGAAAGTAACTATGTCTGCGTAATCATCACGGTCAAATTGCAAAGTCAAATGAATTGACGTTTGGTATATAATCAGGCTCCAATCCCAACTGGGAAGTTATCATACGCGTGTCACTTTCATTATAATACATATCCTTAGGGGGAGTAGAAGTCCGAATTTTTGCGAAAAATTTAGTATCTCACAAGCCGTTCAACTGAGAGCTGAAATTCAGCATATAACTCTTTATTAAAAATAAAGAGAATATGCCCTGGCATTTTTTAAAATTGTCTTTTATGAGCGGGGGGACGGGGGTGCATTTTCTATATATTGGAAATTGGTAGTGGGTTGATTTGTAAAAATAATCGAAAACGATTGATATTAGTTGAGAAAAAAATTGAGTAATGCAAACTAAAGTTCTTTTTGAATTTTATACCCACTGCTTTCTATTTATAATTGCTGAAGCTGGTGTTTAATATATGGAGCGTTCCGAGCATAAGGCAATCAAGCCATAAAGTTAGAGAAAAATGGCCATAAAATTTGTATTCTAAACTTAATTACATGGGCATTTTCAATTAGTACGGCATGCTTAATTATATAGAAAATTAGTTTCTCTCTCTCTCTCTCTTTTTTTTTTTTTTTTTTTTTTTTACGTTGGTCTACTTTTCCTTGATTCGAAACTTTTAAATTTCACCCTATTTTCTACTGAAATGTGTCTGTAAGGCAACAAAGAAATAACTACATATGATAAATTTAAATTCATTTTAATTCGGAAGATGAGAAACACTTTGCCATTATATATCGTAAAGGTCAGACCCACCAGTATTGTAACAAAGAGGTGCTTGAGCCAATGACGGTAGAAATTCAAACTCCGATAAGTGATAATTTCACAGTCTTGTTTTATTACAAGTGTAATCTCTTTAGTCAATGGAGTGGAGGACGTGGGTCATCGGTCAGAGTTGATGTCGATGGGTTTTGGTGGGTCGGAGTTGGTCGCAATGGTTCAGAGTGGTTCATAGTTGGTGGTGGGTCAGAGTGGATCACGATGGTTGATGGGTCAGAGTGGGCCAATGGATCATTTGGGTGGTGGGTCATAGTGGGTCATGGTGGGTCGTGGATCAAATTTTCATTGACCCACACCATCTCTGGTTAAAATTGTACTAAAGATAAGAGGCACCGAAGATGCATGTCGGCTATTATGCTCAAATTTTGCGCATGGATAGTACTCCACCAGAAAGCAATAAATCTGAAACGGTTCACGGTATGACCTCCTAGAACTCGAGATGTAGGGGTTTGTCTGATTGGCTAAATTAAGACGTCAATGATTTATCCTTCAACAACCAAGCTTTTTATGATCGTTTCCGTAGGGAAGTCAGAAGAACACGTGCCTAGTAATCGTAATATTGATAGTTCGCGTCCACCCCGGGGTATTTGTTTTGTGTTTTTTTGTTTCACCTAAATATAAACAAATCACACACATAGGCATTTTAACATATTTTGGGAGAGTAATTTTGTGGTTCGTTGGCGTTTCATCGCGTCTCTGCCGCTGGTAGTAAAGTTTTCAAAATGGAACTTGGGCCATCATGGATCGTCGCTGCGGGGCCACCAATTTCTGGCGAGAGGTTAATAGTTGACCATCTGTAGTCCACCGACGCTTACAGCTTAGGGTAATGAACGATGTCCTTGCCTTGTAGACTTCATGACTACCGACGTCGGCAGTCAACTAGCTTTTAGTATTCCTTTACTAACCATCTATCGTTCATGTTTGTACACGGTGTTGTCATAATAATAATAATAATAATAATAATAATAATAATAATAATAATAATAATAATAATAATAATAATAATAATAATAATAATAATAATAATAATTATTATTATTAATTATTATTATTATTATTATTATTATTATTATTATTATTATTATTATTATTTGTAGTAACAGTAGTATAATTGATGATAGAATAATTATTGTCTATGTATTGTCTAGGTAGGACTACACACAGGATTTGGCTCGTTGTGGTTCGACTTGACTCTAATCCGAGTCGAGTTGGAAGATATTTTTCGCGCCGAGTCCAAGAGTAGACCTCAAAGATGTCTGTTTCGAGTCGAGTCGAGTTTCAAAGAAAAGTCGTTCGTGCCCATCCCTACTAATGAGAGCTTAATCGGAGTTAAGGGAAATTGAAAGTCTCACTATTTATCTAAGCGACCCCGAAAACTATGAATCTAATATCGATCATTTTCTAGCAATCTTTTATATGTATCTTCCTCCCATTCACCATAGGTAACCCGACAGCACTCTTTTTGAAAATAAGAAATGTGGTTAAAATTACTCTAGGCCAGTGGTTCTCAATCTAATTCCTATCACGATCCCCTTTTATCACACGCTCTTGCCAGCGACCCCTTTATAATTTTTTTTATAATAAGCTTGTGTGGGATTTTTAACATACCTATTTCTATAATAGTAGAATCCATTTTTTTTTGTTTATAGTGAACAGTGCCATGGAAAATCATTGCCCGGGGCGAGAGTATAGTACGATGTCACCGTATATATGAGTGACGTCGACAGACTAGCTACGAAGCGCCACCATGGTTGGCACGAAGCTCAATAACATTTTCAAAATGAACCCTACCTTTCCTTAATTTTGAGCACATTTTATTACGTTTTTCCTTCTATTTTACACATGTGCACATGCACTTTCCTAACTTGAGTAACACACTTCCTCCGAAATGTGTGGCCCCTCTTTTCGGCGCCCGGCACTGACAGTGGATACAGTAACTGTAATATCTATATTCCCAACGACGAAGGTGCTGGTTCAAGATGGATGTTAAACTCCTTCATTGAAGAAGCCATTAACGTATCCGATCTAAGCCCACAACTTCTTGACCAAATAATAGAATGATCATGCGACAAGTCTTTGCAACTGGCAGTAGCGTACCCAGGAATTTATTTCGGGGGGGATCCAAACTAAATATGAAGGTATTTTATATTAAAATTCCTAAAATTGCCCCTAAAATTAGGTTAAATTTTAAAAAAGTCGAAATTTCGGGGGGGTCCGGACCCCCAGGTCCCCCCCTTGCGTACGTCCCTGGCAACTGGTTTTCTGTAACGAAGACTTGGACAAGTTCTGCCTGATGAGGAGAGAAGAATATCCTGGTCTGGTGATTGCTGCTTTCAAAAGTAATAATTCCATTTGCTATATCGTACTTGTGCGAAAGTGTTTTTTTATGGTAAACATTAAAACAAAGATAAGAAATCGCTTATCAGTTGAAAATGGCTTGATAATATTCGTCATGAAGATTGAACCGGGCATTGCTGCACTAGTGAAATTACACCATGCTTAGGTATCTCATTAGGTTTTAATTTTAATTTTATTTCAATGTGCAGGTTTTGTTTCATGTGTATTTTTCTAGTATTTCTATATACAGTTCTCATTAGTTTTATATCATACCTCTTTGATTTAAATTCATTTTTAAACAACTCTACTAACTAACTAACTCTATGGCCTATGGAACCCGGAGGTTCAATGCCGCGTTCACAAAAGCTCTACACTGACTTCTATCCTTAGCCAATTGGATCCAGTTTCTACTTTGTATTCTTATCTCAGCGAGATCCATCTTAATATTGTCCTCCCATCTGCCCCTAGGTCTTCCTAATGGTCGTTTTCCGTTTGGTCTTCCAGTCAAGACTGTCAAAGCGTTTCTACTTTCTTCCATTCTAGCTACCTGACCTGCCCACCTAAGCCTCCTAGACTTGACGACCCTAACAATGTTGGGTAACCGTATAAATTATGTAGTTCCTCGTTATGAAGTTTCCGCCATTCCCCATTCCCGTTCCTCTTGGGTCCGAATATTCGTCTAAGGATCTTGTTCTCAAATACTTTCAGTCTATGTTCTTCCCTCAGAGTAAGCGACCATGTTTCGCAACCATACAGAACAACAGGCATGATTATCGTTTTGTATATTTTAAGCTTCAAATTTCTCGACAGAATTTGCGACTACAAGAGACTTTGAACCGAATAGTAACACGAATTCTACACCCTTTGAAAATGTTCAGTAGACTTATTTTTTATTGTTCTTTACAGTGTGTATAAAAAATAAAAGTATGCCTATCAGAACAAAATTAAAAATAATATTTAAAAATAATTTCTGGTATTAGATTCTAACTATATTTATCTCTTCCGCCTATCTTCGCGATTCCCTAGGGGCCGCGACTCCCAGGTTGAGAAACCCTGCTCTAGGCATACATGAGTTATGATGGAACATACATACATACACTTTTATATGTATAAATGCAGATAAGAGAGAGTTGAGAGAGAGCGATTAAGGAATTACCGCTCTCAATCTCTTCACTTTACTTTTGCGATTCGTGAATTTCTTACGTGACAGTTTGGGGCTAGCTAGTTTTTTGTCTTGAACCACGATCCGATTTTCGAT
This sequence comes from Thermobia domestica, assembly GCF_964235325.1. Classification (NCBI taxonomy): domain Eukaryota; kingdom Metazoa; phylum Arthropoda; class Insecta; order Zygentoma; family Lepismatidae; genus Thermobia; species Thermobia domestica. Next base: position 122,127,045 of record NC_137454.1, on the reverse strand, counting down.
ATGCTCTACCTAAATGCTGTAATGCGAATATTGAGAAGTTATCTGCGATGAAAGTAGCTGCAAATAAATATATTACATAACTTATTTATTGCTATTACACGATTTTTTAAATTTGTATTCAATATTCACACATAACACACCGACGTTCTGTGAATACCTCAGATGTTATATTTTAAAGATAAGAATTACTTATGTCGTGAAATGATATGAATATATATATTCAACTGATATATACAACTGATGATATGAATATATATATTCAACTCATATATACAACTGATGATATGAAAATATATATACAACTGATGAATTGTAATGTAACTATTTTACATAATTTTCATGCATTGAGGAAAGTAGAATATCATAAAGGAATCTCACCTGAACGGGTATCGAACTCACGATTTAAACGCTCGGTGGTGTACCACTGAGCTAACATGACCGCTTTTCGGAAGCTGCTTCTGAAATATACCTGAGCTCATACGTAAATGCTCTTTTCCGTATGGAAATCACAATGACGTAACGAGAGTGTGAATACATAGTCTCGAAATATTGTATCATTAAGTATTTCAATCAATGTTACTTTTTTCTACACTTAATACCATTTCAACATGTCTTATTATATTTAACAGAAGGAAAAACATATCTGTACATCTTTTCCCGATTACTAAGGTTGGCTTTGGAGGTTCGAACCAGCAGCTTTAGTTTACTGTTTTCCGAAGACACCCGAAGTTGGACTTCGAAAGTGTTCGTCTCAAAACAGCTATAATCATATCGCTCAATCTGTTTGGTATATGGTATATGTTTTTATACGTGTAAAGTCAGTATAACAATTCATTCTTTAAACAGCTTTTCGTATGTATTAATATTCCTTTATAAAAACTGTTTTTATTATTATTATTACGGCGCACCATTTTCAGATTTCTTTCGCGAGTCGTTGACCAAGTCGTTCGCCACCAGCGTTGCCAGACTCACAGCTCGGAATTATTCCAAAACCTGATCGAACTTATGCTAGATTCGGTCAAATTATGCTAGATCCTCATAATTACTAATTCAGGAGTTAAAAAAAAAGTTGAGATACGATAACGTAACTTAAAATACACAGAGAGCAAGAATGCATGGATAGAACTCAATACTTCACGCACCAAAATTTTAACTCAACTAAATTACTGCAGTCGTTGCCAAACTCAATGGCGTATATATCGTATAAATGAATGCAAAGTTTTTGTTTACATATTTTGAAAGAAAATTACTTCGCAGCATAAGCGGAGTTGGGAATCGTCTGCTGGGGGAGGAGGCAGATTTTTGGTCGGTCTCGGAGCTGTCATTTCAGGAATAAATATGATCATGAAGTCAGAAGTAAAGATAGTGACGTTGTCAAAAAGTTGGGGGGAGAATGGCCCCCATAGCTCCGTCCATGCCTCGGAGTTAAAGGATTAGAAAACCCTGGGTGGAGCCACAAAAAAAAAAGCCCAAAGCCGTTCCGAACTTACTTAGGAAAATAAGACTGCCTGTATGGTTTACCGAGTGTATGAATCAATGGAAGAGAATACATTTCTGCCGTTCTTTTTCTTCCCACGACCAACTTCTCCAGGTTTTACGGCTTTTTGATAACTTGCTGAAATTGTGCTAGATTTGGGCAGGATGCTAAAAGCAAGATGCTAGGTGCTAGAGACATGCAAATTATGCTAGATCTAGCATCATTATGCTAGATCTGGCAACGCTGTTCCCCACAATAGGCGTGTCGTGCAAGTAACCAATCACACGTCAGGTACTAGCTTTTACCTATTGCTTTCTTCTCACAGCTCAGAACATTGGTTACTATGGATAGACGTACAGCAGTAATTACTTTATGTGAGTTGGAAGGTTATTCTGCAACTGCAGCTAGCAGGCGAGTAGGTGTCCCGGCCTCTACAGGAAGGCAATGGATTCGGAAATATGGTGCTACAGGTCAGACTGGTAATTTACGATCTCCTGGTCGTCCGCATGTGTCAACCGAAGCCCAAGATGCGAGATTAGTAAACGAAGCCCGGTTAGACCCACTAAGGACGTCTAGACAGATAAGGGAAGCTTCTCTCTTTCCTGGTAGTAAGCATACAGCTCTGCGAAGGCTTCGTCATGCTGGGTTACGTGGCCGTGTTGCTGCCGTGAAGGAAAAACTCTCAGACGACCACAAAATTTACCGTCTCGCGTTTGCACAGGCGAATGTGGGTCTCAATTGGGAAAACGTAGTTTTCTCAGATGAATCCATATTCACAACATCAAAGGAAGGACGCCGTTTTGTGTATCGTCCGAGAGGCACCCGATATGACCATGGATATGTGGCTGCTTGCAATCGCAGTGGCCATGTATCTATTTTATGTTGGGGTTGGATTTCCAGTCGCGGAGCAGGACAGCTTTATAGAATTGAAGGACATCTGGACAATGCTCAGTACTTAGACATTATCAGTAATATCATGGTGCCATCTGTACGAGTATTTCAGCCTGATGGTGTAATTCAGTTCCAGCAATACCAGTCGCCAATACATAATTCCCGTGTGGTTCAGGAATGGTTCGCAGGGCACCCTGAGATTGATTTAATCGACTGGCCGCCTCGTGGAGCAGACCTCAATCTCATGGAAAATATGTGAGCAGAGTGAAGCGTACTCTAAGGGAAAGTTGGCCCGAGGCAGATCCACCAAGAACTCAGGATGACCTGTGGCATCTTGTTTCCGAAGCATGGCTGGAGGTAGGGGAAGGAGATAGATTTGTCACCCATGTAATAGATTCCATACCCAGAAGAATGGAGCGTGTAATAAATTCAGAAGGGTCTTGGACACAATATTAATGTCCCCGCCTTAACTCCCGAAAACAGCCCTTTTCAGGGCTACCTAAACGCTTCTGAAAATATTTCTAGAAGTAAACCACTCCTTGTATCCGATTTCTGTGCAATCCTACTAACAAAAGAATGATAATTAGCTGTAGGCTTTGAACTCAAGACCTCTTCAGTGGCAAGTCCGTACTCTACCAGTGAGCTAACATGAATACGCAAACCTAACCTGAAGAAACACGACTTTCAATTTCTGGTATTCGATGACAATGATGCTCATATACTTTGCAAATGTTGTATTCAACTTGGGATATTCCGCAACACACACACACACATAAACAAAGCGAAAGAGAGAGAGAGAGAGAGAGAGATGAATACACAAAAGCATATTCAACGTATTCGAATGAGACTCTAAGTAACGACATTCCGTTCTAAAGAGAATTTGTGTTTCTTCCCGTGACGTTAAGGGGATCGGGAAAAGTTATGTCTTGAAGCAGGATACGACTTTGGATACTCTGTTTATACACTTTCTATATCCCTAGGAATATACTGTATTTCACGAATATAAATAACATACTGTAATGAGAATATTGAGAAGTTAAATCTGTATGACAAATAGCTGCAAATAAATACACTACATAACTTATTTATTGCTATTAAACGATTTTCCTAACTTGTATTTAACATTCTCATATATAATAACGACCTACTGTGAAAATTATCTCAGATGTTATATTTTAAACATAATAATTACTATGTTCTGCAATTATTATGTTATATATAAACAACTTATGTATTTTAATGTAATTATTTTATATAATTTTTCATGCATTGCGGAAGATATAATTTTATAAAAAGTGTTGACCCAGATGGGATTCGAACTCACAACCTTATGATTTGAAATCCGACAGCTTACCAATGAGCTAACACAAGGACTTTTAGAACTAAGCTTCTAGCGATGTATAACAGATCTCAAGATGATTATGACATTCATATCCATTACAAACGCTGTTTCTGTTCTACTTTGACTTTTATTTTAGTACTCAGGCGATAATTATGTTCTATTTCTTAACTTTGAGCATTCTTTTACATATGGAAAGATTCTTTAACGTATTTAAATGCTCCATTACGTATAGAGAGCTAAATGACAAACAAGCATGTGCTCACATTAATAAAAGGTTTCGAAATATTGTATCATTAAGTATTTCAATCAATGTTGCTTTTTTAAACACTTGGTAACAAGTCTTATTATATTTAAAAGAAGAAAAACACATCTGCAAACTTTTTCCCGATTGCAAAGGCTGGCTTGGAGGTTCGAACCTGGCTTACTTTTTCCCGAAGATACCCGAAGCTGGACTTAGAAAATTTTTGCCTCAAAACACCAATAAAGTTGAGTTGATTTTAGTTTAGCGTCCCTTTCAGCAGCGAGGCTATATGAGACGTGGACCTACTGATTAATGTGGAATCCGAACCACATGAGCTCCCGCCGGGAATCGAACCCGGGTCTCCCACGCCAAAGGCGCGTACGCTAACCGCTTAGCCACGGAGGAGCTCTCAAAACACCAATAAAGAATGCGCTCAACCTTTTTGAGACAAGGTGTATAAGCATACCGAATTTCAAGTTTTTATTCCAATTCCAAGTACCTAAAACATGAGATTATAGGTCCAGAAAAGGCCCATTTAAATAATTGGGGAAATTCTTCATCCCTCCTTTAGACCCCCTAAAAATTAAAAATGTCACTTTTGGCAATTTTCCTGTCGGTTAGTCTTGGAAAGCTACAATCATGCCACATTTCAACTTTGCACGTCAACCGGAAGTACCCCTTTAATTTATGTCACCTCATGTAGTTTTATATATAGTTAAAATTTTGAAAACTGTGCACTATGAATTTTCATTGTGCAGTGTCTTGTTGAGAATTTACCACGAGAATTTTTTAAAAATATATATTGACATTAACAATGCCCCAGTTTAGAGTTTCAGAAATCTGGCAAGCAGTGACGACAATTTCTCTGTAAATTTGGGGGCATTCAGATGCAGACGGCATATATATGAGGATTTTTAAAACAAATTGCACTCAAATTAAGCCAAATATTGTATATTCACAAATACAATGAAGGGGCCTACATGAGCTTTGGGAGGGCCCGGGCCCCTGCCCCCCAGGATCGGGGCCCTTGCTGGCAAGAAAAATTCATAAATTATTTTACCCGTGCGAACAACAGCCATTTCAGCTAGTTTTAGTAATTTTTTTGAATTATACAGTACTTAGGGGCATTTTATTCTTTTTTGGAGTTTTTAAATAGTCCTATTTCTATTAGAAGATGCTCTGCTGGCATCGTTAATCCTAATAATAAACAGGAAACGTATCTGTCAATCAGTCTATGCGTCATGATGATTCATAATATTAAATAGCCAAATTAATAGATATAGCTACCTGCGTTATTGCTTGTTACACAAAGATTGAAATCAACACAAGGCTCTGTATAATGAAGTCCTGGAATAATTACATAAATACAGTGATGGTTGGTGGGCAAACAAACAAACAAAAAGTTAAACAATTTAGAGCTTTTAATTAAGCGTGATTTTAAAATATTGTGTACAGTGACGTGCGCAAGGTAATGTTTCAGACTTTTAACTCCCACCCTGAGCAAGATATTATGGAAAAATATGCATTTACTATGTTAATAAGATATGTATACAAAGACCTAAATTATATGAACTTGAAAACTTAACCCCTCCCCCTTGACGAACTTCTGCGTATACCACTGAGTGAACCGAAGGCTCGGGGGAAACAAATCGTTAGGCCTAATGGTCGTAATATTTTATGATAAGCTTTTGTCAATGGGTTTATTAGAAATTGACATCTGAAATAGTTGGAGGCACATGCTAATAGTCTTTTTAATTCTCCGAATGTCTACTTTGTCTGCTTGTCGCTAGCTAAAGGAAATGCATTATGTGCTAAAACTCACTTTTTTTTTTTTTTTTAAAGAGGAAAGTGCTTTTATCTTTTAATAAAAGGTCAAAGAACGGAGTTATTAGAAAATAAATAAGCAGAAACGAATTTAATTAAAAATGGCATGAAATAAAGGACCATATCTTAAAATTCTGTATAAAAGAGATTGTTTTAAAGTTTGGAATTGATTTGTAATCGAAAACTATGGGAATGAGTCAGTAGCACTGATGCTTGTTGTGTTGATATACACGCGCCAAATGCAGATAGTCATTTGTTTTCTGCACATCCTTTTCACCTTACAGCTGGAAAACGGCCTTGAGCTGTGATTGGAGAAACCACTAACTAGATTTGCCAGACTGATTGGCAGTAAGTAGCTATTCTAACATTACGAACTAATTTATTAAAATAATGGAATAAAGTCAATTCTTACCTGTGGAACTAATGATCCATATCACCAACGAAGACATAGTGCAACACACCATCCAATGATCTTTGAATTTATTTATTTACTGCAGCGTGAATAACAGGAAATGTTGGATATACATCCTCTCGACACTCTTTAGGAGGAAACCCAAGGAATTTCCCCTGCTGAATCCTCACTCTACTTCTCTCCGCCCCGCTAATGACCTATGGCAAAAAACTTACAGTCATGTGGAAGCCCATTTCTATGTGACGTCAGCAGGAGTCTTTCTACTGTGTTATTTCACACCTTTATTCATATTGACGTTCAGTCTACTTAGAAATTTTGATCCTTTTATAACTGGAAAATTGCGGAGACACGTTGGTGGCATTCATTAAAAAAAAAAAAAAAAAAAAAAAAAAAAAAAAAAAAAAACTAAAGCTTTTTATATGAAGTTCCTGTTACTTCTGATTTCATAGATATTTATTAGAATCACCCAGTGGGGCTTAGAAGATTGTGATGTTACTATGTCCGTCCGACTGTCCGTTACTCCACACGATAATTGTTGAATAAGAGAGATTTTTTTAAAAAATGTTTTTTTTTTCTTTTTTGGGGGTAGACAGCTAGACCGATTATCTCGACCGACTTTGCTTATGGAGTCAATCGATCAACGTCTCCACGGGTTACAGTGACTTGAACAGTGGACATCCATATACCATTTTCTACTATTGAAATAAAAGTGTATACATGTAGAAAGATAAACGTTACACTTCGTGTCGTTAGATGGAAGCACATGTCCTTCAGCGGTTGACATCTACCGGACGCAATTGAAACTTCTAGGCATGTTCCTCTTTACTGTCTTTATCAGAGTTTATTAGGATCACTCATATGGAACGTATAACATTGTAACATTAGTACACGTCCGTCCATCCTTCCGTATGTCACTCCACACTATAACTTACACGAAAGCAAATTTGAACTAAGCGGTCAGTGTACGCACATTTGGTCGGAGAGACCTGGGTTCGATTACCGACAGGAGTTCATGTAGTTCGGATCCCATGTTAACCTGTAGGCCACGTTTCGTATAACCTCGCTTCTGAAAGGGACGCTAAACTGAAAATCAAATCAAATCAACGAAAGCGAATTTTGGAATTCTCTTTTTTCTTTTTCTTTTTTTCTTGCGTTAGATAGAGCGAACATCTAGGCTGTATGCGTTAATGAAGTCAATAAGTTAACATCTTAACGGATAACGATGACTTACCGTTACCCCACACAAATCTTGGAAGGAAACGAATATTTTGTTTTTTATTATTTATTTATTTATTTTAACTTATGTCCGTCCGCTACTTCACACAGTAACTCTTGAACGAAAGCGAATTTTTGAGTTTTTCTTTGTTACTTTTTCTTTTCTTTTCTTTTTCTTTTCTTTTCTTTTCTTTTCTTTTCTTTTCTTTTCTTTCTTTCTTTCTTTTTTGCAATAGGTAGCTAGAGTGATTATCTTGGCCGAGTCAATCTGTTAGCATCTTCACGGGTAACGTTCAGTGTTTCATTCAGAAACAATGTTCAGGGGGGAGGCAACACTTAGAATTTCGGGCGACACTGCTGGTACTATTATATTATAGACGTATTATTTTGGTCTTCTCTGGGGGAGCCCTCTCAGAGCTTCGTCGGGGCAGTGCCCCCGAAAAAAAAAAACGTCTGGAAGAAACACTGGTAACGGTGACTTTAACAGTGGTTGTCTACATCTCATTTTCTACGATTGAAACAAAGTAGTATAGGTTATACATTGTACCGCTAGATGACGGCAGACATCCTTCATCACTAAATGATCTACCCGACAAAACTGAACAAACTTCTAATGCGAGACTCTTTTTACTACAGTATTTACCCGAGTTTATTATTTCTCTGAGGATGTGTGCGTACACATGTCACTACTTCAAAGGTGATAATATGATTTATTATTCCGAGGAGAGGAGACACAGTAACTCATCATGACGACGTGGCGTAGTCGAGTTGTCTGAGCGCGTTAAGCCGACGATCGTGAGACGAAACCCATTGGGAGTTTAAATCTCTCACAAGGGAATATCTTATATTGATAGGAGCGTTGCCAAATCAAACAATGTACAATCGACAGAGGAGTGAAAAAAAAGTGAGAAATCCAAAGTTTTACGGGCCGACACGCAGAAACACAGGAGATACAGAGGAAAAAAGGATCTAGAATCATGTGAAGATAGCAGTGCAAAAAATACACTGACACAGAAAGAACTTAAAAATGATTAAAGTAATCAAAATGATATTTACACAACACTATAGTAAACAAACATTGTACCCACAGACATGCTCAATAACATCATATGTAATGCAGTGTTGCCAACTGAGCAAAAATGAAGTTTTGTTAAATGGCACGGAACACAGATTATAACATCTAGAAAATCTAATTAGGGGTAGAACCATACCTGTGAAGTCGTGATGTACAGTGTTGCCAACGTTTGAAGATAGGCCTATATGAATTCCTATATGAATATCAGATGTAGAAGAGAACATACAGTACACGGTTTTAACTAGTTAAAACCAAAATATGAGACCACAAACAATGATATAATCACTGAAGCACGAAAATAAGGGACGAAGCACAGTGTCGAAGCAGGTTTGCCCAAGTGGAAAATCAGAATAGTTTCAAACACAACACACAAAACTGAAATGATGCATGCTCTTGGATTGACAATTGATTAGCAGGCTCACGTTTCTGATGCATGTAATATTGTATCACCTCACACATTATTGGTAGTCAATTTTTTAGTGTTGCTGTTGATAAAGTGCTCCGCAGTGTATTGGTAATGCATGTTCTCTTCTACATCTAAAATTCATGTAGGAATTCATATAGGCCTATCTTCAAATGTTGGCAACAGGGTACATCATGACTTCACAGGTATGGTTCTAATGCTATAATTTGTGTTCCGTACTATTTAACAAAACTTCTTTTGTGCTCAATTGGCAACACTGCATTACATATGATGTTATTGAGCATGTTTGCTTACTATGTTTGCAAATGTTTGCTTACTATAGTGTTGTGTAAATACCATTTTGATTATTTTAATCATTTTGAAGTTCTTTCTGTGGCAGTGTATCTTTTGTATTGCTATTTTCACATGATTCTAGATTCTTCCTTCCTCTGTATCTCCTGTGTTTTTGGGTGTCGGCCCGTAAAACTTTGGATTTCTCACTTTTCTTCACTCTTCTATCGATTGCGCATTGTTTGATTGGGCAATAATACTATCAATAAAAGATGTTCCCTTGTCAGTAGAGCTTGATCTGATTTTTAGCTGTCCTCGATGTTTCTGCGTTCGTGTCACTGTTGAGTTCGATTGTCCTGAAAAACTGTTACCAAGAGAAGGTAACAGTTACGCAATTGAATAATAATAATAATAATAATAATAATAATAATAATAATAATAATAATAATAATAATAATAATAATAACGAAAGAAAGAAAATGGTAGATCGCTCACTTTTGGTGCGAGAATCCCTAGTTTGATCTCAGACTAAGATCAGGAAAGTTTGTGGTGGACAACATCGTGTCCCTGGATTTTCTAGGGTTCTTCTCTTTCTTCCCACTTTTTCATTGCACTAATTATTTCACAATCATTCACTTCACTGATCATCTGTCTGCTTTATCCTGAAGAATGGGATCATGGTACGTTAAATTAAATATTTCGTTTTTTTTTAAGGAGGGGCCACTGTGGCTCACTGGTAGAGTGTTTACTTCTGATGCGTGGGGTCCTTGGTTCAATCCCCGGTCAAGTAAGTTTGTGGTGGACAACATAGTGTCCAAGGGTTGTTCCGGATTTTTCCACTTCCCCCACCTTCTCATTCCACCAATTATTCCATCATCATTCACTTGCCTCATCCGTCTCCCTTAGCTTAAAGGGCATGCGTCTTCTAGTGTACATCTAAACAAAACTCCCTGACATGGTAGCCCACTAACAGATATAGTCATCATATGAAGTTTTCAACTGCGCAATGCGTGGTCAGGCATTTACTTTCTAGTCCATAGCACACTACCTGTTAATTCAATATGTTATCTCTTTACGATTTTGAGTCAATACCTAAGATTCTGTATCCTTCGTTGAAAAATGAATCCTGAACCATGTGCTCTAAGCAAAACACTGTACAGAAATACGTCGAAAGCATGTTGTAAGTTGCGGAAAAAGAAATAAGTATATATCACTGCATTACGAACTTCTCCGACCATTTAATTCGACGTTCTTGTCACGTGAGTTTCGTGATGACTCAATGCACACTTCCGTAATGTATTATACGGACCTACGTAGTGAGTCAATGTGGTAAGAGTTCGTGTGCGATAGAAAATACCAAGATCTTCGGGTTTCGAAGGATTGGTGTCCCCATCGCGCAAACCCCTGCACTATTCGGGTCGGTTGGAGTCTTGCATGCAGTATCAAGACTGGTGTCACGACTAGTGTTGCCACGAGACGAGACACGAGACGGGACAGAACCCTCTTAGACGAGACACGAGACGAGACAGACTACTTGTCCCGTCTCGAAAACGAGACGAGACACGAGACGAGACGGGACGTCTCGTGAAATGTCTCGTCTCGTCTCGTGTCTCGAAAATGAAAATGCTGGCGGGAATGGCCAAGATTGAAATTGTCAGTGGTCATATAGATTGCAAAAGGAAAATCCCCTTTGTGAGAAAACATGTTGAAAAGCCTTCATAGAAAAGTGTCCTCTGTCTATTGAATGAAACAATCGTGATACATGAGCTTCCAGGAGTATCATCCTTAATGTCTAGTCCCCAATTCCCCTTGCTGTAAACTGAGGAATTCTCATTTTTTTTTATTTCTGGCTGGAATGATGACAAACAAAATCAAAGACAGGGAAGATTTTTACAAGGTCAAGAAACCGAACTACCACCACCATCTATTCAATTTGAAAACTGGGTAAGGTCTACACTTGTCCTTATTCTCTGGTGGCGGTATTCTTTTTGCTATATGAACCGAAAACGGCAATTGAAGTATGTCATCTTGCAACTAAAATTTTGTCTTCTCTCTCTCTCTCTCTCTCCCTCTCTCTCTCTCTCTCTCGCTCTCTCTCACACACACACATACACACACACATAAAAACACACTTTTACCATTTTACGATTCGCTCGCTTATTATACAGCAGTCATGTTGTAAAATTCACCTCTTCGTTTGGAAGGCGGGCGGACGACAAAAGAAGCAAAGATATTATCGACGAACGCTTCAAATTGTTTGCTTTCAGCAAATTTATGATACTAATAATAACACTTTAGGTAAAGAAGTTTTACAGGGGGACCTTCGTTTTGTTACGCGGAAATGTTTGATCTGACCAGAGTGCAAAATTGCCCTCTGCTTCGAGAGGAGGGGAATACTTCCCTTTCCTAGTGAATAATATTCATTAGGACCTGAATTATCTTCAGAAATTGTTTCTTACAGGCGCACTAAACCTCTCGAACTTGATAAGTGTAAAGAACATTTGGTATAATATTCATGGAACTCCGTTGAAAGCAGAAAATATCATGAGAATGATCAAAATTCGAACATTGAAGAATATAATTAACAGAAAAGAAATAGGATACCCAAACTATATTTTTAAACCTGCTATAAAATGTATATCCTATATTTTTACTAATTCCTTACTCCCATGAAAGTATCCTGGGGAGGATATTCTCTCCATTTTTTTCAGACTGAAATCCTTTTATCCCGTACGATTCCCCCCCCCCCTGACACAGTACGAAAAAACAAATGTTGTTAAAATCCATACACATGACCCTTCCGGGACTCAACCCGGGGCCTTCAAGCCGATGGTCTATCGCCACAGACCGCTCGGCTTGGTATGAAGATGTACGTTGTATGATTGCGAATAGATCCCGACAATATAAGGAACTTTAATCCAAAATGACCACCCAAAAATCAACTTTTTTTTTTTTTTTTTTTTTTTTTTTTTAGCCATTAACTAATCTAGGTGTACTGTCATGAGTTTGTTACACAAACGGGGCAAGCACCACATAGTAGCACACACCCCGCGGTTATGGGAACAGATTTGAACCATGGAGATGAAGACTGGCCCCAAGCATTCTTTCGTCCGATGTGTCGTTCAGCTCCCATTACTATGGCACTTTAAGTAGAGCTTAGTGTGCAGTAACATATAAAATTTCAATCAAATACTTTCCATTACTCAATAAAATTATTTGGTTCCGAGCTTTTTTTTTTTAAAAAAAATAAATAATTGCAACAAATCTATATATACTAAAATGGAAAGTAGTTTTCGGATTGTTATGGGTTAACACTGTGAAACCTAAAGGCTGAAATATATGAAATCAAAGTATACACACATATCTATCTCTCTATTTATCTATATCTTTCCATCTCTCTCTCTCTCTCTCTCTCTCTGTATATATATATATATATATATATATATATATATATATATATATATATATACAGACACTATAAAGCAAGTGGGCTGATAGTATACGATAGTGTCGGGGATGATGACACCTTTACATCGAACTTTGCTTGTCGTGTAAACATTATTTAACATTAGTGTCTTCATCTTCGACGTACCTATGAGCAATTTACTGTATATTCGTGTATTAAAACTGGTGAAACAAATTTCAATGTTTTAGAATGAAAAAAAAAAAAAAAAAAAAAAACAAGCCAGGGTCGAGAAGCCTCAGACAACTAACAGCAGAGATATATTGTCTTGTAAACTATTTGTCCTTGCCTTGTGAGCTTATTTGAATTTATTTTTAAGACCTTTAGGCAACTTTGGCCGAATGGATGATGATGAGAAAATTAGTGGAATGAAGAAAGTGGTAGGATACTAGACAACTTCGAGAAAACACACACATTCAAAAAATGAAATGAAATGAAATGAAATCTTTGAGTTTTACATCCCACGGTTATGCCGGTTAGGCTAAAGGAGACAGTGATGATGAGTAATGAATGAAATGGTGGAATGAAGAAAGTGGGAGGAAACGGGAGAACCCCGAAAAAACCCACGCACACGGTGTTTGTCCACCACAAAGTTCACTTGGCGGGGCTGAGATCGAACCCGAGACCCCAAGCACCAGAGGTGAACGCTCTACCACTGAGCCACCGCGGTCCCCACACACATTCAATGTTTGTCCACCACAAAGCTCACATGGCACTAACCGAGATCGAACCGACTACCAGATACACCAGAGGTGAAGGCTTCACGGTGTAGCTACCGTGACATTTCTTGTCTTGTGTGTTCTGGGTAATACTTGTAACTTACAAGGGAAGAGAGGGAGATTATATATCGAAGTGGAAGATGGTTTATATACCAATCGAAAGCACTAATGAAGCCTATTACAAAACTGTAATAAAAATTTTCCGAACGCATATAATATGCGAGTTATATGGATATATAGAGTGTCCAGATAATCCGTTACCACCCCTTGAAATCGCAAACGATAAGACAGATGCCAAAACTCGAAAACATGTGTTTGATCATTTTAAAAGTACAACGTATCAAAGCAAAAATTCTTGTCACAAGGCCACCCGCAGTGTACTGGGCGTGATCCAACTCAAAAATTACAAAAGGTAAGGGGGTCAAGTAGCATATCGTTCGAAACTTCTTGGGAAATGAAAGAAGACGGAACAAGTCTCAATACTCTAAAATTACCTTGTGCAAAATGGCGGCCGGTCAAACTGTCAGCAAAAACGTCATTGTAAAGTCGATGGCCACCCCCAAAAAAATCCTGAAACGGTGAGGCAGATGTCAAAACAGGAAAACATGTGTGTCATCATTTCAAAAGTACAATGATTGGAAGTAAAAATATTTGTCTCTGGGTCCTTCACAATGTCCCAGGCGGGGTCATGTTCAAATTGTTCAAATGGCAAGGGAGGTCAAGTAGCACATCGTTTAAAGCTGTTATTAAATGAAAGCAGAAAGAACAAGTATGGACGCTCTACGATAATACTGTGCAAACATCTTGCATTTTAGTTGTTCTTTCTGTAACCGGGTTTTAGTTTATTTTCACTTTAATTCTTGTATTCAACGGAAAGAAAGGAAATGCCCCTACTGTGAGATTCTGCTCTTTGAGCCCAATAATATCTAAATAAAGAAAAAAAATAATAAAATAAAAGCAAATTAAGACATAAAGAAAAGAAACGACAACATTTGACATCTTTGAGTATAGAACTGACTAGTTAACATATAATGTACTTCCACGAACATAAATAAGTAGAGGTTGGAGCCATCAGAAGTAAAGACTCTTACCTCTACTTATTTATGTTTATGACTGCACAACAGTGGTACTTATGCTCGTTATCTGGTTTATCAATTATAAAATGATTCAAACGAAAGAATTCCTTGCACCAGGAAGAGTAAATACGTACAAATGTCTCAGAATGAAAACAAGTGCCGATTGCAAAATGGAAAATGAACGTGCTCAGAAAATCGAAATGAAGATGTTCATTTTGACCGGCCGCCATTTTACACAGGGTAATTTTAGAGGATCGAGACTTGTTCCGTGTTCTTTTATTTCTCAACAGCTTTATTTGACCATATTTGCCATTTGAAAATTTTGAGTAGGACCCCGTCTGGAACCTTGTGGAGGACCCTGGGACCTTGTTCCGTGTTCTTTTATTTCTCAACAGCTTTATTTGACCATATTTGCCATTTGAAAATTTTGAGTAGGACCCCGTCTGGAACCTTGTGGAGGACCCTGGGACAAACATTTTTACTTTCAATCATTGTACTTTTGAAAAGATGACACATATCTTTTTCTTTTTTGACATCTGTCTTACCGTTTCAGTTTTTTTTCTTTCTTTGGAGGGTGGCCATAGACTCTACAATGACGTTTTTGCTGACAGTTTGACCGGCCGCCATTTTGCACAGGGTAATTTTAGAGAGTTGGGACTTGTTCGTCTTCTTTCATTTCCTAAGAAGTTTCGAACGATATACTACTTGACCTTTTGTAATTTTTGAGTTGGATCCCGCCTGGGACTCTGCGGGTGGCCCTGGGACAACAATGTTTGCTTTGATACATTGTACTTTTATAATGATCAAAAACGTGTTTTCCAGTTTTAGCATCTGTCTCATCGTTTGCGATTTCAAGGGGTGGAAATGGATTTTCTGGACACCCTGTATATTCATATAACTTGCACAGTATATGCATTTGGAAAATTTTTATTACAGTTTTGTAATAGGCGTCATTAGTGCTTTCGATTGGTATATAAACCATCTTCCACTTCGATATATAATCTCCCTCTCTTCCCTTGTTAGTTGTATCTTGATTAGCATGGTGCAGCCTGCTACATTTTACTTTCGTTCCCATGGTATGCTGCTATATTTTTACGAGACAAGACGAGACAAAACGAGACAAACGAGACGAGACGAGACGGGACAGAACCTCTCGAGACGAGACACGAGACGGGACGAGCACATTGTTTCGAGACGAGACACGAGACGAGACATGTTTTGTACGAGACAAGACGAGACAGCCTGAAGTCTCGTCTCGTCTCGTCTCGTGGCAACACTAGTCACGACAGGAGTATAACGGAAGTTCCGGATAATTTCAGAAAACAGCTTAATATTCATTGTCGGGAGAAATATCACATAAAGATCTAGTACGGGTCCACCGGAGCAGCACGAGCAACTTACTTCCCATACAATCATTCTCAACTTGAAAACATGTTCTTTATTGCCATACACCGTATTCTCTCACGTACGGGTTGTTAAGGCATGTGCTGATATAACCCGAGCTCAGCAACACCAAAGACTCGCCTGCTGCCACAAGTAAACTATGTGACTCGGAAGATAAAAATAGGAAGAAGATCAGATAAGTGACTCTTTTTAATCCCTCCCGTGGATAGGCATATGCATTTTTGACGAAAATCTGTGAGGTGGATAAAGCCTATCAGTTTGATATCAACAGTGCAGGGCAGTGGCTGCGGATATAGAGTGTGAGACGTGTATATATGGCAAGAACTAGTTCTCCTGGTAGTTGCGATTTTTGGTGTTCGATATCACGATTGGGTACGATGTTGATTCCCCCTCTCCTCCTCTAGCGATGATATCTTTCAAGACGGCAACGCACCTTACCAGATGGATTTTAAGCATTTGCCATCTGACACCAAAGTTCCTGGATCTTAACCAATTGAGCGTTTCTATAGCACGTTATATAGTCTCTCGAGACAATTCTTCCCATACACAAATCTCTATTTCGGCCGCATTAAATGCAGTTCGGTTGACGGCGTCTATAACATCTCATTCCATTTCTGTCATGTTGCTATACAGTAGACGAAAAAAAGGATCTGCATGAAACTACACGCAGTTCTTGCATTAAACTGAACTCTTACGATATTAAGAGATGAATGTCAGGAAATTTCGGATGAGACATCACATAACTTATTTCAATCTTCACAGTATGTTTAAGTAAATAATACATGTATGTTTAATACGTAATTTCACACATTTTCAGATTTACTAGTTGATCGCTACTGAATTTAACCCTAACACTACAGGCAGTAGACCCAAAGGTGGAAAACGGTAGCCCAAGAGTCAGATTGGTTTTTATCAAAATAAAGATGTTTGATTTTAAATTGACTCATATAGTTAATTAGATAACTTTTCTCAGTATATTTCTGAGTTCTGTCTATTAGAAGAAATCGAGATAGGTTCCAAATTTGAAAAGCTTAAGAAGCACTTACAAACGTCTGACCCATGGAATGATTTAAGTGACACAGATCTAACTACTTCAAAATAATTATAAAAATCTCCATAATAAAGTGAAGAATAGTTTTCTTGAACAATCTACTTGATTTTTAACCCTCATTAAAACGCGTTTTTCCCAAGGAGTAGCAGCCTTTTATCATGGACTTTTTACAAACACCAATAACTATAAGTTTTGACTCTTTTATCATAGCCCTTCCTTTTTCACATTTGTATAATCATTACTTAGGAACAGAAAAAATAATTTCAATGATTTTCCAATAATTAGCCCTACGTTTTGTGTCAATGTTTTGTTTATTTTAAAATTGTATGTATTTATACACCCCTCCCATATATATATATATATATATATATATATATATATATATATATATATATATATATATATATATATATATATATATATCACCAAAGAAGTTTCACCGCTTTTTGTGGTCTGTGTTCCATTAGCCCTCACACTATGAGTTGAATGCGAATGGAGATAAGGCCAAGGTCAGTTGTTGGTGTGGGTATAATCAACATATACTACCTGGTTGTGGCAGTTCAGTTACACTGTGAACTTGCGTAAGGATAGAGCGAACATGGGACCTCCACAGGGTGTCATAAGAGCGTGTATGCTGTACGAGTTCAGACTGCGGTCAAACGCCGCTGCAGCGGAGAGGAAGATATGCAGGCCTTTGCTGATATTGTCGTGACTACGCGCACAGTGCAATGAAGATCTTCAGGCAGCAATTGAGGCGAACAGGAACTGGGACTACAATTCAGTGTGAGTGGCAGCACCTCTATCAAGTTTATGTTTTGTAAAGAGAAAGTGGGCGTGTCTTGCATCCAGATTGTATATAAGCTGTCAAAATTGGATATTTCTCTCATAATGTGTCTGAGGAAGGCTATGCTACATAGCCGAAACTGTAACACAAATTTATAATTTTAAAATATATATACTGCTTTGGTCAGTTGGAGTTTTATTAGTAACCATTTTCATATTTATGTGGACACCTCAAAACTATTTTCAATAAATATAACTGATGAAAACACATTTTGAAACAACCAATAGGAATTTATGTGTTAGTAAAATAATTTTTATTTCTATGTGTTTTGTTTATGTATTCGTGTCTACTGTTGTTCTCAGATGTTCGCTTTCTCGGGACCAAGGTGCGTTTGAGTATATCACCCGTTTAACCAGCTACAAGTCTATATGGCCATCACAGAAGAATAGCTCGCAACCGGGGATGCACTCACTCGCTCCATAGTCAAGGGAGAAAGGATCGAACTTAGAAGACCTGCCCTACAAGTGTATTATCTAAATGAAGTTTGCGCAACGGAAAAAAATATATAAATAAACTCGAAAATTTGGAAAAGTAAATAAAAAAAATAAATCTCAGGATTCGTGACATTCACTGATGGGTTCCCCGCAACGCTTCACTCATATCATTTTCCCCTCGATGACTCATTATCGGATTGATAGGAAGACGCACTATTGATCTCGACTAAATCATGTTTTACTATACAAATTTCTACTCTACTGTATCTCTGTTATATGGAATAAAACATAATTGTTAACCTGAGGCTTTACTTGTTTCACCGAAGCTTTATACAGACTGTTTACATTGAGTTTAGGGGCACAACAATACATCGCATTACACTTTACAGAATCATTTTTACCGTGCGTGTCACAATTCGTGACCAACCATTTTACAATATCACATGCACACATACTCTCATGACTTTCAAATTTTATTTCACATATTCCCAATATTTATTACTTTTATTAAATAGTTACTCATTCTCGACTATCTTAAGGAAAGTGCCTCTCATTGGCATTCATATCTTTCATTTAAAAAAAAAAAATCTCTGTTTTAGCTGTTCACAGCAGCTACAATTACTAGGCACCCCTTTTTCTTATGTTTATTCATTTCTTGCCTACACATTTTATTACAAATACATATGAAATCACTAAATCCTTAACCTACACTAACCTAAAACACATTCACACTACACACTCACACCAACAAATTTATTTTATAACGTAAAAACGCTTTGGTTGGCAGTCCAGGCCACATTTCTTTTAATGAGATTCTGTTACTAAAAAAAAAGTTATATGAATGTTCGCACGGTGTAGAAAACCAATTGCCCCTATCGGAAATTTATGACAAAACGACCCATCGTGCTTCTTTTATCAAAGTACAGCTTCGGTTTCTTTCTCATACTTCACGGATACGTTAAGGTTAAAAAGGAAAACTTTAAAAGAATAAAATATATTGAATATATGTTCTATACCGGAGAACGTCATTCCTATCCTATTTGTTTAGCGTGGTTCTAATGTACAGCCAAATGATGCATAGCCAAATTAAAAAAAAAATCACAACAATAATAAAGAATACTGCATATAGCCTTTCACAAGATTTTTGCTTTCTTTGAATAACAGGAATTTTGATGGTCGCTCTAAAGGAAAATTTTACACTTGCATGTATATTCCGTCAGTATTTGCTCTACCTTTTATTTTCCCCCCCTTTATAGATAAGCCTAAGCCGTCACATATTGTCTCAGTAATTGTGTAGATCCTACGGGAAAGGAATTTACGAAGACATAGTTATATTATTATGTTTCACTAAACACCATATTCCAACGGTATAACTTGGTGAATTTCGAGGTTAAAAAGAAAATATCCATAAATCCAGGCTACCAAGTTACTTCGCTTGAAACCACTTTAGAAATAAAGAAAATCTTACTTACAGTTCGGATGAGTTTGTATGCAAGCAGAATCCAATGTTGTCCTTACAGGTACCCGTTCCTGTTAATCATTCTTATTTATTTTTGTGATGGATTTCACAGTTCCAGAATAAACAACTATCACTCACATCTTCCACAACATACAGTCCATTTTGAACCAGTTAAAAGGCCATTAACTATCACGGTTCTTCCAAAAAAAAATCAGGATCCTATTCTGCAGAAATCAGACCTCGTCCATAATGCATACAGACAACTTACAACATTGGGCTGCTTCGCTTCACTAATTCCCCTCGCTATTCGCTCCGTTCCGTTCAATAAATAGCGCAAAAATTATCGCAAATTTTGCAATCGAACCTTTTTAGATCTTTTAGTAGTAAAAATCCGGTCGGGAGCGGCTTTCTTTATCACTTTATGTCGATAATATCTGACGGGCGATAACAGAGGATTGCTTTCTTAGGCTGACGCCATTACAGTACGACAACAATGTGACGTAACAGTCTGAAGATTGAAGATGAGCTAATTATCATAGAGTTCAAAGGAAAGCGACCAATTATAAATAATTCTGTAAATCTGTGCTACTGACGTCACACAAGACAAGATTGAAGATGATGCACCAAAACCGAGTGAATCTTGACGATTTTCTATCAAAATGGCTGAAAGTCTAAAGAATTTTATGAAGAATAAATTTTGGATAAAATTTTTAAATAAAATTTTGACAGAGTTTTCAGAATGATTGGAGATAGGAAAAGCGTTCTACAGATGAAAATAAAAGAAATAAGCAGAATATTATTAAAAAATATAGGAAATTAAGATAGAAATAAACAAAACATAGACATTAAATACGAAATAATATCCTAAACCTATTTTAATGCACGTCCTAACTTAATCCTACCTTTTAATATTACAAGAAAATTAAATGACAACATTACACCCTTACATATCCTATATTATATATTATTTTACATTATTATACAGGGCGCTCGAAAATTTTCAACATGATAACTCCATGTTGGGAGGTATCATCTTCCGCGGTCCTTGGAAAAAATTTTTTTTCTTACATCATGAATACACTAACAACATTTATCTACACTAAAAGAAAATAAACGACATTTATACTAATCTAAATCTCTTAACCTAATTAAAATCCTAAAATGTTTTATTTTCGCCTTTGAGCTTTTATGGATTCTCTGCCTCGCCAAGAAGTTGTCGTCGCTTGAGATCTGAACATCGAAAAAGTTTTAGGTTGTCGTAGCTTTGCACTCCAATATTCTCTCCTGATAATGTTTGAAGTTGAGCTGAATTCCTGAAAAGCTTAGTTACCAAATAGGGTCCCAGATATGTGAGCATGAATTTTGAGAATACCTTCTTTGGTACCGATGATAAGTAATGGGTCTTTAACATTACCAGAGAACCTTCTTTTATCTCATCTTTTCCTTTCTTTTCTTCTTCTTTGGGAGTCAGGGAATCCATCTCGCAGTTCGCAATCTCCCCTACTGAGAACTGCGATATGCATTTCCCGTCCAGTTTTCATTCGTTTGACTTCCGACTGACGTTGGTGCGAACGTCGGGTGAGATGGGTACGATCCCGCCACAGTCGCCATGTTCACCCCTGGGGAAGGTGTTGTATGGGGTACACTACCCCCTCCAGGTGGTGATACACCCGATGCATATGGCGGACTGGCACGCATCCCACCAGAAGTTCCATTTCCATTTGGGAAAACCTGGGATCCACTTGGGTAATTCCCGAATTCTCCACTATTTCCATTGCCATAGGCTACTCCTGGTCCCTCTCGATATGGGTCATACCGCGGTCTTCCCGGGCCACGACCTCTCATGTTTCGGTTATAAGAATTTCCATTCCTCCATCGATTCCTGTAAGGATATCGTGATTTCCGCTCTTCCGTACTGGAGGAATCTCGTGAATTACTCATCAGAGTTTTTTCCTTAGTCTCTTCGGTTTGTGAGGACGACTCCTTGGTTTGTTTCCCTCCTTTTCCAAACCTCTTTTGGACCACTACTTGTCGTACGAAAGGTTTCCTCCATTTTCTCTCAGTCACGGCTCCAGTGTGTTCTGGGTAACCCTCTAATTCGGTTAATTTTAAGATTAACTGTTGTGTGGACTTGGGTTCCACAGCTCTTAATATCTTAGACTCATTCGGAGGCAAACAGTCAAGCAGGATTTCGATTAGTTCCCCTTCATCCGGATGATGCACGACCGCATAATATTCCGCTATCACCTTCCAGGCGAAGTCTCTCAAACGAGGGTATTTCGTCCGGTCATATCGCATGTTTTGTACAAATTTCTTCTGTAGGTGCTCCATCCGTAAAGAGAGAAAACTGTCCCTGAATAATCGAACAAAATCATCGTAGGTTCGTATTTGTTCTTCGACCGTTTTATACCAAGCTCTAGCCCCCTCTGTCAAATAACGTGGCAATAATAATAATTTTTCTCGGTCAGAAGCCTCTAATAATTGAAAAGTCTGTTCCAAGTTTTCGAGGAATAAACTAGCTTGTCCGAATTCCCCTGTAAACATGGGTAAGTTCCGAATTTCTGACAATCGGATGCTGATATGTTTGTTGCCATTTGCTGTGTCCGCACGTCCATTGGTGTTCTGAGGAATGCCACACTCTAATACGGGTCCCCTTTCCGTCGGTGAATTTTGTCCAAAAGTTACAATATTATTTAAATTTTGACCTAATGAAGATTTCTCGGAGATGGTAGTCCCCGCATGATTGTGCCCCTCCTCCAGAACTCCAACGCTCGTACGCACCCCACTCGGAATAACCTGAGCTGACATTAGTGGAACATGCGTGAGTTGGCAACACTGATGAGGCAGACAGGTCACACTTGTCAAAGGAACGCGCCTAATTACCCCTTCATTTCTCTTTCCATCAATTCTTTCATTCATCCGTCTCACCTCCTCATTTGGCATGTGACTGGAGAGTTGGGTGACATTTCCACAAATTGCATCCCTGGCCGTTGACAGGCACCCTGACACCGTCACTGTAGTGATGGTTGCAGTTTCCCCAACCGAAGATACTGGAACCTCCACTAAAGCATCAGAATCTGAGCCATCTGAATCAACGGATCCAGTATACAAACGTTTCCTATTTCCCTTAGGTACTCTATTCATGACGCGGTTCGTAAGGGTCTGTACTTTGATCTCAAGTTGCCGATAGTCGTCTTTTTGTTGTGATTCGAGACGTGATATTTCCTTAGCTAGAGAGTCACATCTACGATTCACGGTGCATTCCGACAGACGCAACTCCTTTCCCACATCCGTTACGCGCTCATCCAATGTTTCGCGATAATTAGTGAAAGTGGACTGAAGGTCCTGGACGTCTTGACGTACCTCCTCCACGTCTTTACTTACACGTTCGAACTTCTCTGTGATAGTGGTATTTGTCTCTAACTTAAACTGTTCAAACCGGTTATTGAGATCTTGAATGCTATCAGTTACTTTAGAAAATCTGTCATTTATCTGCCCTAACGCAAAGTTTACATTTTCAAATCTAGTGTTTACATTAGCATTAACTTGTTCTAACTGAGTGTTCATATTAGCATTAACTTGTTCTAACTGAGTGTTCATATTAGCATTAACTTGTTCTAACTGAGTACTAACATTACCAAATTTCTGATCAAATTTTAGACTTAATGTTTGAGTAAATTGCTGTAAAAGTTCAGCTAAGTTAGACGTGGACTGTGACTCTACCGATTCCTGCACTACAGTATCATTCTCTACCTCGGTCACCTGCGGAAGAACTACCAGTGAACCCCTCTCTGTGTCATTTTCTCCATTGGACGCCGGCAAGTCTACCTGTGCCGCACGTTTTACAGTACAATATTTGCAATACCACGGTTCCACACTTCGTTGCAGTTCGGTGACTTCCGTTTCCGACAATCCCTGGCATTGGGAATGAATCCACAATTGACAATCGTCACAAAAGACGCTTACTCCTTCTATTAGCTCGTCACAACAACTATACTTGTCCACAGACTGATTGGTCTCACTTAACTTTTTACACGACATATTTTCTCTTCCTTTTTACAAACTTTCATAATATTCCCCGGATCTACCAATTACTCAGACAACATGCAACTATTCCTGCTCATCTATAAAGATTTACCACTTTCTTCAACTCGCTTTTTTTTTTGTGACCATCCTTCCTTGAGAATGATATAATCGAAACATTACAAGTTCCATCACCGAATATCATCCTGGCTGGCGTAGCCAAATTTGTTAGTAAAATAATTTTTATTTCTATGTGTTTTGTTTATGTATTCGTGTCTACTGTTGTTCTCAGATGTTCGCTTTCTCGGGACCAAGGTGCGTTTGAGTATATCACCCGTTTAACCAGCTACAAGTCTATGTGGCCATCACAGAAGAATAGCTCGCAACCGGGGATGCACTCACTCGCTCCATAGTCATGGGAGAAAGGATCGAACTCAGATGACCTGCCCTACAAGTGTATTATCTAAATGAAGTTTGCGCAACGGAAAAAATATATATAAATAAACTCGAAAATTTGGAAAAGTAAATAAAAAAAATAAATCTCAGGATTCGTGACATTCACTGATGGGTTCCCCGCAACGCTTCACTCATATCATTTTCCCCTTGATGATTCATTATCGGATTGATAGGAAGACGCACTATTGATCTCGACTAAATCATGTTTTACTATACAAATTTCTACTCTACTGTATCTCTGTTATATGGAATAAAACATAATTGTTAACCTGAGGCTTTACTTGTTTCACCGAAGCTTTATACAGACTGTTTACATTGAGTTTAGGGGCACAACAATACATCGCATTACACTTTACAGAATCATTTTTACCGTGCGTGTCACAATTCGTGACCAACCATTTTACAATATCACATGCACACATACTCTCATGACTTTCAAATTTTATTTCACATATTCCCAATATTTATTACTTTTATTAAATAGTTACTCATTCTCGACTATCTTAAGGAAAGTGCCTCTCATTGGCATTCATATCTTTCATTTTAAAAAAAAATCTCTGTTTTAGCTGTTCACAGCAGCTACAATTACTAGGCACCCCTTTTTCTTATGTTTATTCATTTCTTGCCTACACATTTTATTACAAATACATATGAAATCACTAAATCCTTAACCTACACTAACCTAAAACACATTCACACTACACACTCACACCAACAAATTTATTTTATAACGTAAAAACGCTTTGGTTGGCAGTCCAGGCCACATTTCTTTTAATGAGATTCTGTTACTAAAAAAAAAAGTTATATGAATGTTCGCACGGTGTAGAAAACCAATTGCCCCTATCGGAAATTTATGACAAAACGACCCATCGTGCTTCTTTTATCAAAGTACAGCTTCGGTTTCTTTCTCATACTTCACGGATACGTTAAGGTTAAAAAGGAAAACTTTAAAAGAATAAAATATATTGAATATATGTTCTATACCGGAGAACGTCATTCCTATCCTATTTGTTTAGCGTGGTTCTAATGTACAGCCAAATGATGCATAGCCAAATTAAAAAAAAAAAATCACAACAATAATAAAGAATACTGCATATAGCCTTTCACAAGATTTTTGCTTTCTTTGAATAACAGGAATTTTGATGGTCACTCTAAAGGAAAATTTTACACTTGCATGTATATTCCGTCAGTATTTGCTCTACCTTTTATTTTCCCCCCCTTTATAGATAAGCCTAAGCCGTCACATATTGTCTCAGTAATTGTGTAGATCCTACGGGAAAGGAATTTACGAAGACAGTTATATTATTATGTTTCACTAAACACCATATTCCAACGGTATAACTTGGTGAATTTCGAGGTTAAAAAGAAAATATCCATAAATCCAGGCTACCAAGTTACTTCGCTTGAAACCACTTTAGAAATAAAGAAAATCTTACTTACAGTTCGGATGAGTTTGTATGCAAGCAGAATCCAATGTTGTCCTTACAGGTACCCGTTCCTGTTAATCATTCTTATTTATTTTTGTGATGGATTTCACAGTTCCAGAATAAACAACTATCACTCACATCTTCCACAACATACAGTCCATTTTGAACCAGTTAAAAGGCCATTAACTATCACGGTTCTTCCAAAAAAAAATCAGGATCCTATTCTGCAGAAATCAGACCTCGTCCATAATGCATACAGACAACTTACAACATTGGGCTGCTTCGCTTCACTAATTCCCCTCGCTATTCGCTCCGTTCCGTTCAATAAATAGCGCAAAAATTATCGCAAATTTTGCAATCGAACCTTTTTAGATCTTTTAGTAGTAAAAATCCGGTCGGGAGCGGCTTTCTTTATCACTTTATGTCGATAATATCTGACGGGCGATAACAGAGGATTGCTTTCTTAGGCTGACGCCATTACAGTACGACAACAATGTGACGTAACAGTCTGAAGATTGAAGATGAGCTAATTATCATAGAGTTCAAAGGAAAGCGACCAATTATAAATAATTCTGTAAATCTGTGCTACTGACGTCACACAAGACAAGATTGAAGATGATGCACCAAAACCGAGTGAATCTTGACGATTTTCTATCAAAATGGCTGAAAGTCTAAAGAATTTTATGAAGAATAAATTTTGGATAAAATTTTTAAATAAAATTTTGACAGAGTTTTCAGAATGATTGGAGATAGGAAAAGCGTTCTACAGATGAAAATAAAAGAAATAAGCAGAATATTATTAAAAAATATAGGAAATTAAGATAGAAATAAACAAAACATAGACATTAAATACGAAATAATATCCTAAACCTATTTTAATGCACGTCCTAACTTAATCCTACCTTTTAATATTACAAGAAAATTAAATGACAACATTACACCCTTACATATCCTATATTATATATTATTTTACATTATTATACAGGGCGCTCGAAAATTTTCAACATGATAACTCCATGTTGGGAGGTATCATCTTCCGCGGTCCTTGGAAAAAAAATTTTTTCTTACATCATGAATACACTAACAACATTTATCTACACTAAAAGAAAATAAACGACATTTATACTAATCTAAATCTCTTAACCTAATTAAAATCCTAAAATGTTTTATTTTCGCCTTTGAGCTTTTATGGATTCTCTGCCTCGCCAAGAAGTTGTCGTCGCTTGAGATCTGAACATCGAAAAAGTTTTAGGTTGTCGTAGCTTTGCACTCCAATATTCTCTCCTGATAATGTTTGAAGTTGAGCTGAATTCCTGAAAAGCTTAGTTACCAAATAGGGTCCCAGATATGTGAGCATGAATTTTGAGAATACCTTCTTTGGTACCGATGATAAGTAATGGGTCTTTAACATTACCAGAGAACCTTCTTTTATCTCATCTTTTCCTTTCTTTTCTTCTTCTTTGGGAGTCAGGGAATCCATCTCGCAGTTCGCAATCTCCCCTACTGAGAACTGCGATATGCATTTCCCGTCCAGTTTTCATTCGTTTGACTTCCGACTGACGTTGGTGCGAACGTCGGGTGAGATGGGTACGATCCCGCCACAGTCGCCATGTTCACCCCTGGGGAAGGTGTTGTATGGGGTACACTACCCCCTCCAGGTGGTGATACACCCGATGCATATGGCGGACTGGCACGCATCCCACCAGAAGTTCCATTTCCATTTGGGAAAACCTGGGATCCACTTGGGTAATTCCCGTA
The DNA here is from genome assembly GCF_964235325.1 of Thermobia domestica. NCBI lineage: Eukaryota > Metazoa > Arthropoda > Insecta > Zygentoma > Lepismatidae > Thermobia > Thermobia domestica. The sequence continues at coordinate 122,099,760 of NC_137454.1, read as the reverse complement.
TTCTCCACTATTTCCATAGCCATAGGCTACTCCTGGTCCCTCTCGATATGGGTCATACCGCGGTCTTCCCGGGCCACGACCTCTCATGTTTCGGTTATAGGAATTTCCATTCCTCCATCGATTCCTGTAAGGATATCGTGATTTCCGCTCTTCCGTACTGGAGGAATCTCGTGAATTACTCATCAGAGTTTTTTCCTTAGTCTCTTCGGTTTGTGAGGACGACTCCTTGGTTTGTTTCCCTCCTTTTCCAAACCTCTTTTGGACCACTACTTGTCGTACGAAAGGTTTCCTCCATTTTCTCTCAGTCACGGCTCCAGTGTGTTCTGGGTAACCCTCTAATCCGGTTAATTTTAAGATTAACTGTTGTGTGGACTTGGGTTCCACAGCTCTTAATATCTTAGACTCATTCGGAGGCAAACAGTCAAGCAGGATTTCGATTAGTTCCCCTTCATTCGGATGATGCACGACCGCATAATATTCCGCTATCACCTTCCAGGCGAAGTCTCTCAAACGAGGGTATTTCGTCCGGTCATATCGCATGTTTTGTACAAATTTCTTCTGTAGGCGCTCCATCCGTAAAGAGAGAAAACTGTCCCTGAATAATCGAACAAAATCATCGTAGGTTCGTATTTGTTCTTCGACCGTTTTATACCAAGCTCTAGCCCCCTCTGTCAAATAACGTGGCAATAATAATAATTTTTCTCGGTCAGAAGCCTCTAATAATTGAAAAGTCTGTTCCAAGTTTTCGAGGAATAAACTAGCTTGTCCGAATTCCCCTGTAAACATGGGTAAGTTCCGAATTTCTGACAATCGGATGCTGATATGTTTGTTGCCGTTTGCTGTGTCCGCACGTCCATTGGTGTTCTGAGGAATGCCACACTCTAATACGGGTCCCCTTTCCGTCGGTGAATTTTGTCCAAAAGTTACAATATTATTTAAATTTTGACCTAATGAAGATTTCTCGGAGATGGTAGTCCCCGCATGATTGTGCCCCTCCTCCAGAACTCCAACGCTCGTACGCACCCCACTCGGAATAACCTGAGCTGACATTAGTGGAACATGCGTGAGTTGGCAACACTGATGAGGCAGACAGGTCACACTTGTCAAAGGAACGCGCCTAATTACCCCTTCATTTCTCTTTCCATCAATTCTTTCATTCATCCGTCTCACCTCCTCATTTGGCATGTGACTGGAGAGTTGGGTGACATTTCCACAAATTGCATCCCTGGCCGTTGACAGGCACCCTGACACCGTCACTGTAGTGATGGTTGCAGTTTCCCCAACCGAAGATACTGGAACCTCCACTAAAGCATCAGAATCTGAGCCATCTGAATCAACGGATCCAGTATACAAACGTTTCCTATTTCCCTTAGGTACTCTATTCATGACGCGGTTCGTAAGGGTCTGTACTTTGATCTCAAGTTGCCGATAGTCGTCTTTTTGTTGTGATTCGAGACGTGATATTTCCTTAGCTAGAGAGTCACATCTACGATTCACGGTGCATTCCGACAGACGCAACTCCTTTCCCACATCCGTTACGCGCTCATCCAATGTTTCGCGATAATTAGTGAAAGTGGACTGAAGGTCCTGGACGTCTTGACGTACCTCCTCCACGTCTTTACTTACACGTTCGAACTTCTCTGTGATAGTGGTATTTGTCTCTAACTTAAACTGTTCAAACCGGTTATTGAGATCTTGAATGCTATCAGTTACTTTAGAAAATCTGTCATTTATCTGCCCTAACGCAAAGTTTACATTTTCAAATCTAGTGTTTACATTAGCATTAACTTGTTCTAACTGAGTGTTCATATTAGCATTAACTTGTTCTAACTGAGTGTTCATATTAGCATTAACTTGTTCTAACTGAGTACTAACATTACCAAATTTCTGATCAAATTTTAGACTTAATGTTTGAGTAAATTGCTGTAAAAGTTCAGCTAAGTTAGACGTGGACTGTGACTCTACCGATTCCTGCACTACAGTATCATTCTCTACCTCGGTCACCTGCGGAAGAACTACCAGTGAACCCCTCTCTGTGTCATTTTCTCCATTGGACGCCGGCAAGTCTACCTGTGCCGCACGTTTTACAGTACAATATTTGCAATACCACGGTTCCACACTTCGTTGCAGTTCGGTGACTTCCGTTTCCGACAATCCCTGGCATTGGGAATGAATCCACAATTGACAATCGTCACAAAAGACGCTTACTCCTTCTATTAGCTCGTCACAACAACTATACTTGTCCACAGACTGATTGGTCTCACATAACTTTTTACACGACATATTTTCTCTTCCTTTTTACAAACTTTCATAATATTCCCCGGATCTACCAATTACTCAGACAACATGCAACTATTCCTGCTCATCTATAAAGATTTACCACTTTCTTCAACTCGCTTTTTTTTTTGTGACCATCCTTCCTTGAGAATGATATAATCGAAACATTACAAGTTCCATCACCGAATATCATCCTGGCTGGCGTAGCCAAATTTGTTAGTAAAATAATTTTTATTTCTATGTGTTTTGTTTATGTATTCGTGTCTACTGTTGTTCTCAGATGTTCGCTTTCTCGGGACCAAGGTGCGTTTGAGTATATCACCCGTTTAACCAGCTACAAGTCTATGTGGCCATCACAGAAGAATAGCTCGCAACCGGGGATGCACTCACTCGCTCCATAGTCATGGGAGAAAGGATCGAACTCAGAAGACCTGCCCTACAAGTGTATTATCTAAATGAAGTTTGCGCAACGGAAAAAAAATATATAAATAAACTCGAAAATTTGGAAAAGTAAATAAAAAAAATAAATCTCAGGATTCGTGACATTCACTGATGGGTTCCCCGCAACGCTTCACTCATATCATTTTCCCCTCGATGATTCATTATCGGATTGATAGGAAGACGCACTATTGATCTCGACTAAATCATGTTTTACTATACAAATTTCTACTCTACTGTATCTCTGTTATATGGAATAAAACATAATTGTTAACCTGAGGCTTTACTTGTTTCACCGAAGCTTTATACAGACTGTTTACATTGAGTTTAGGGGCACAACAATACATCGCATTACACTTTACAGAATCATTTTTACCGTGCGTGTCACAATTCGTGACCAACCATTTTACAATATCACATGCACACATACTCTCATGACTTTCAAATTTTATTTCACATATTCCCAATATTTATTACTTTTATTAAATAGTTACTCATTCTCGACTATCTTAAGGAAAGTGCCTCTCATTGGCATTCCTATCTTTCATTTAAAAAAAAAAAAAATCTCTGTTTTAGCTGTTCACAGCAGCTACAATTACTAGGCACCCCTTTTTCTTATGTTTATTCATTTCTTGCCTACACATTTTATTACAAATACATATGAAATCACTAAATCCTTAACCTACACTAACCTAAAACACATTCACACTACACACTCACACCAACAAATTTATTTTATAACGTAAAAACGCTTTGGTTGGCAGTCCAGGCCACATTTCTTTTAATGAGATTCTGTTACTAAAAAAAAAAGTTATATGAATGTTCGCACGGTGTAGAAAACCAATTGCCCCTATCGGAAATTTATGACAAAACGACCCATCGTGCTTCTTTTATCAAAGTACAGCTTCGGTTTCTTTCTCATACTTCACGGATACGTTAAGGTTAAAAAGGAAAACTTTAAAAGAATAAAATATATTGAATATATGTTCTATACCGGAGAACGTCATTCCTATCCTATTTGTTTAGCGTGGTTCTAATGTACAGCCAAATGATGCATAGCCAAATTAAAAAAAAAAAAAATCACAACAATAATAAAGAATACTGCATATAGCCTTTCACAAGATTTTTGCTTTCTTTGAATAACAGGAATTTTGATGGTCACTCTAAAGGAAAATTTTACACTTGCATGTATATTCCGTCAGTATTTGCACTACCTTTTATTTTCCCCCCTTTATAGATAAGCCTAAGCCGTCACATAGTTTCAGTAATTGTGTAGATCCTACGGGAAAGGAATTTACGAAGACAGTTATATTATTATGTTTCACTAAACACCATATTGCAACGGTATAACTTGGTGAATTTCGAGGTTAAAAAGAAAATATCCATAAATCCAGGCTACCAAGTTACTTCGCTTGAAACCACTTTAGAAATAAAGAAAATCTTACTTACAGTTCGGATGAGTTTGTATGCAAGCAGAATCCAATGTTGTCCTTACAGGTACCCGTTCCTGTTAATCATTCTTATTTATTTTTGTGATGGATTTCACAGTTCCAGAATAAACAACTATCACTCACATCTTCCACAACATACAGTCCATTTTGAACCAGTTAAAAGGCCATTAACTATCACGGTTCTTCCAAAAAAAAATCAGGATCCTATTCTGCAGAAATCAGACCTCGTCCATAATGCATACAGACAACTTACAACATTGGGCTGCTTCGCTTCACTAATTCCCCTCGCTATTCGCTCCGTTCCGTTCAATAAATAGCGCAAAAATTATCGCAAATTTTGCAATCGAACCTTTTTAGATCTTTTAGTAGTAAAAATCCGGTCGGGAGCGGCTTTCTTTATCACTTTATGTCGATAATATCTGACGGGCGATAACAGAGGATTGCTTTCTTAGGCTGACGCCATTACAGTACGACAACAATGTGACGTAACAGTCTGAAGATTGAAGATGAGCTAATTATCATAGAGTTCAAAGGAAAGCGACCAATTATAAATAATTCTGTAAATCTGTGCTACTGACGTCACACAAGACAAGATTGAAGATGATGCACCAAAACCGAGTGAATCTTGACGATTTTCTATCAAAATGGCTGAAAGTCTAAAGAATTTTATGAAGAATAAATTTTGGATAAAATTTTTAAATAAAATTTTGACAGAGTTTTCAGAATGATTGGAGATAGGAAAAGCGTTCTACAGATGAAAATAAAAGAAATAAGCAGAATATTATTAAAAAATATAGGAAATTAAGATAGAAATAAACAAAACATAGACATTAAATACGAAATAATATCCTAAACCTATTTTAATGCACGTCCTAACTTAATCCTACCTTTTAATATTACAAGAAAATTAAATGACAACATTACATCCTTACATATCCTATATTATATATTATTTTACATTATTATACAGGGCGTTCGAAAATTTTCAACATGATAACTCCATGTTGTGAGGTATCATATGGATTAGGCCCAAAGTTGATACATAAGGTGATGATAGGTAATAGTAGATTGGACCTCATTATGGCGCCTGTGGTATATCCCAAACATGTAATACAGGGTTTCTTTGCAACACACACATTAATAGCACGTATAATCATCTCGAGCGGCCACAGAGTCATTTGTTAGTGTAGGTAGCAAGTCATACAGTTACTGAATCTTACTGGGGTATGATATCTCACGCTAGCGTGGGTTCTGATGAGGCTGTACAACGATATTGTATACCGTATCTGATCTATAAATTACTTCCATTTCTAATTGTAGCTATTTTGGGCAACGGTGCTTAAAAGTGCACAATATATGTTGTGAAGAAGAAGAAAAAACGTAGAAAATATGTGTTAAGATAGATTGATATTCATGTAATGGTAGTTGCTGTAACTAGAGATGGTTAGTTGTTTCGTGTTGCTATGACAACAGCAAAATTATCCATGGAATTTTGAGAATAAAATGTTAATTGGGATATGCATTTGATGTGCCTAATTTCTCTTGCAATTATGAGTAAAAATTAAGGCGCTGGAACGTGTTGACTTATTCGAATTGTGGGCAATAATTGTAACAGAAAAGTAAAAGAATTTTTAACGGTAAGTTAAAAATAAAAAGTGAAACGTTACATTATTTTAGATGGTGTTTTCCGCCAGGGGGTACCTTGAAATTTGTGTGAAGTAAAGTAAGCAACCTCATAAATAACCGTCAACACGGAGTACACTTTATTGAGAAGTAATAGGAAGATTTATCGTAATCTTAAAATGGATATACCCAGAGTCGAAAGTATTAATGATGAAGCTGGAGGTGTTGGAACACCAGGATCGGATACATCAAGAATGTGGCTGACCTTATAAAACAGTTAGGTCAATCCTTGTCACAGCAAGTGGAGCAAAAGTTCCAACAGATGGACACCAAATTTGAGCAACTAACACAGCAAACACAACAGATGGATACTAGGTTTCAGCAAATGGATAGCAAATTTGAACAAATTACACAGCAAATGAATACTAAATTTTAAGCAACTGACATAGCAAATACAGCAGATGGATACTAGGTTTCAACAAATGGATAACAAATTTGAGCAAATTACACAGCAAATGAACACTAAACTGGAACGAACAGACTGCAGGATGGAACAAATTTTACAGATTTACAATTGTACAAAGTTCGGTGGAAGTGGTTGAGACTCAAGTTAATGAGCATAGCAATCAGATTAAAGAATTACAATAAGAAATAAATACAATCAAGGAAAAGATTACCACCATAAATGATAATCCTGATCAATCACCTATAGCGACCATAGGCCAAATGAACCCAGATTAGCTATGGAAGAAAATAATATGCTGGAAAGCTATTCTGAGAGGGATGATAGTGCTTCTAGCATCGGGAAAGAAGAAAGACCACATTCATTACATCACCGAAAAACAGATAAGTAAAATCTAATCATTTGAAACAGTCTCATAATCATCATCATTTCAGATTTAGTGAAATAAGGTCTTTAACGAAATTCAGTGGAAGGTCAGAAGACATACCTGCAAGTGTATTTTTTGGAAAAGTTCGAAGAAGAATGCGATTTAATTGGGGTAGACAGATCCAAATTTCTTAAGATTTTACCAGACGTTTTACTATCACCCTGTTCTGTTTGGTTCAAAGCGATCAGGAGGAGTTTACGTAATTATTTAGATTTTAAGAACGTACTGCTTTCCAATTTTGAGAATGGTTTTATGTTGGCAAATCGAGACGCTTTGGTTCGAAACAGACGGTTACAACGAGATACTTTGTATAAATTGATAATTACTTGTATAATTGGGCAGAAAGTGCTTCTACATAAGCACTATACCAGATATAATGTTAATTTAAAAATAACAAAAGAAGAATGTTTTTAATATATGTAAGAAATAGACATTATTGTATAATTCGTTGCTATGTAGTTGTTTATAGTTACCTAACAAACATGTACGATTGGAAGACAGTCTATGTGCATATTCGTTCATAGAGAAACAACGAATAAAACTGTTTAATACGTATCACCGTTTTGTAATTTTAGTATAAAAGGTGAGAATACAAGTAAATGTACTCACAGAAGATATTTTGAGGTGTGAATAATTACTACCACAAAAACTTGACTTAAATTATTAGCCGAACCAGGTTAACGATTACCTTTGAGTGAATCGTTATAAAAATTTTGGTTTACCTCACCCGGGAACTTGTAAATTCAATTCCCGAAGTTAAGTAAGGGTGAATTTACTTCTGCAAAAAAGTTAATGACTACGAACTTGACAAGACTGAGAAGTGGTAGAATAATCTCAAGAAATATGAACGGGGAAACAATGGAAAAAGAAATCAGTGATAGTGATAATGGTGAACAAAGTGCAGCACCAGGAATGACACTAGAAGACCGAATATTACTACTCTTACAACGGCAAGAACAAAGCCGAAAAGAAGATATGGAAGCCATAAAGCAGACGATGGAGCAGAAGTCAGATGAGACGAAACAATTTATTCTTCAGGCGATGAATGACATCACCTCGCAGTTTGACGAAAAGTTAAAAAGAATATCTGAGGATTGTCAAGATAGTCACAGCCATCTAATCCAATAAGTCAGTGGTGTAAAAAGGGATTTAGAAGCAATAGAATCTTCTGTACGTCAACAAAAAATCCAGGTCACAGATAACTCCAATCAGATACGTGCGAACACGCAGTTGATAGCTATCTTACAAGAGGAAATTAGGACACTACAGATCAAGGACAACACGTACCCCAACAACACGAGTAATGATCGTGTGGAATTCCCTTGTTCGCCAGAGATGACCTCGCCTTCACCCGTATCTGATGAGGACATTATTTTGGAAGAAAATCATCCGAGGAGTTCAGATGGGCGGAAAAGAGACGGTGTAACTACACATCACGCCATAGGTAGGAATTGTCACTCAAGAAGAACACGGAATGATAAAAGGAAGGTAAAGTTAAGCGTAAAGATGAGTGAAATACGTGCCATGAGTAAGTTCAGTGGTAAGTGTAATGAGAATGCTACTTCTTTCCTAGAAAAATTTCAGGATGAGTGCAATATAATGTGTATAGATAGATCACAATATATGAAATTAATCCCTCATTTATTACTCCCACCATGTTCTTTATGGTTTAAAGCAGTACGAGATCACGTTAGTACGTATGAGGAGTTTAAAGCAGCGCTAATCGCAAATTATGAAAATGACTTTTTGCTTGCAAATAGAGATGCCACGATTAGAAACCAACATTTCAATCCTCGTTTGCACAAATCCGTTGTCGAGTTTGTTGTAAATACATACAATGAATTAAAAGTCGTAAATCCATTGCAATCAGAATCTAGAATCATAGCATCAATTCGAAATTTGTTACCGTTCAAGTTACAACAGATCCTGTTTTCTACACAGTGTATGAGTTTCAACCACTTATTAATGTTTGTTCAATGTTATGAAACTCAATACCATGCTCTGAATCAACAAGCAGGAGTAGGTAAAAGTAAAAATAATTCAGATCATTTTGTACCTGTTCGGAATCTAAATATCCGTAGTGTGAACGATACGGAGCACAACATAAACCGAGTAAATTCAAGCAACCAGAACGAGCAAAATAGGCAAAGATATGTTGGGAATCCACCTAACCTAACCAATCGTGACAATAATTATGTCAGATCACTCAACCGAAGTAGACACAAAAACAATCGAAATACATGGCGAAATTCCAGGAATACAGCAAACTACGTGGACAGACGTAATTGGAGGTCAAGAGATGGCACTTCGTATCAAAATCAGAATCACGACGCAATACATGTACAAAATAGTACGGAACCTAATCATGATTGTGCAGTACAATGTACTTTATTAGAATCATATGCAAATACGAATTTAAGCTGAATACAGTTGATGAAGTAAGGGTTAAACCCATATTAGATATAGATTTTCATGAACATTTATTTTATTTTTATTCAATTTAATTTTCTTTAATTCTCATTAACCAATGATAATTTTCAAATGATTTAATTCTCTCTTGTTAATGTGAAGAATTATAATTCGATTTGTGATTGATTAAAAGCAAAGGTTATTTATATTATATGGATCTGTGTTGAGAATTTGTTGTCAAAGATTATGTTAAGAATAAGGTTCATTCTATTAAGCTATTTATCCGACGACTGTCTTTATGCGCCACCTTACATATTACTCGAATAAGATTCTTCTATATTCTGACGCTTTATCGATACAATGTATATTTTAAAACATCATCTAATGTAGTTATTATATAATGCGCCCTGGAAAGATCAAACATTTTTTCCTTAACATCACCGTTTGTAATAATGATTGAAACTGTTAATCATTGAGATTTATGTTTTAAAAAGTAATTTGCCTTTTACCGATTTTGACTTCGCACCCTTCATTGATTAGATTATTAAGCGACGACGTTTTTATAATAAAATATAAATGATAATGGAAGGAAAGATTTATTATAAATGTATCTATATATATGAATGAAAATAAATAATGTTATATATATGCGAGGGTCGATCAAAATGTAAAGGACGTAATTATGGAATATTGTTATTATAAACGGACCAGTGGTTCTTAAATATAAAAGCCAAGCTTCCTTGTAACTTTTATATTCAGTCCCATCGTCGGGCGACATTTTATACAACGAGATACTTTGTATAAATTGATAATTACTTGTATAATTGGGCAGAAAGTGCTTCTACATAAGCACTATACCAGATATAATGTTAATTTAAAAATAACAAAAGAAGAATGTTTTTAATATATGTAAGAAATAGACATTATTGTATAATTCGTTGCTATGTAGTTGTTTATAGTTACCTAACAAACATGTACGATTGGAAGACAGTCTATGTGCATATTCGTTCATAGAGAAACAACGAATAAAACTGTTTAATACGTATCACCGTTTTGTAATTTTAGTATAAAAGGTGAGAATACAAGTAAATGTACTCACAGAAGATATTTTGAGGTGTGAATAATTACTACCACAAAAACTTGACTTAAATTATTAGCCGAACCAGGTTAACGATTACCTTTGAGTGAATCGTTATACGGTATGATCCCAAAATTGATAAGAATCTTACTGATTTTGTGATTTCCGTATATAATGAGTTGAAATTAATTAATTCATATCAACAGGAATCACTAATCATAGCATCGATCCGGATATTGTTACCTTTTAGGTTGCAGCAAATACTGATTTCTGCACTATGTATTAATTTTAATCATCTAATTATGATAGTACAAAATTTTAAAAATCAATCAATGATGCAAAGTAATACTAATCGAAATCAAACTAGTAATAACCTAAACCAAGCCAATCATATTCCAATTCCAATATCAATGTCTAGGAAGAGTGTAGTCTTAATGTAAGAAGTAATGATAGATTCAATTATACCGGTAATAGAAACGAACCCAATTTCAGAAGAAACAGAAATGGTAATCGTACAACATTCAGGAACTGGATTTCATAGTAATTTCATAGGTGGCAGAAATTCACAAAATAGAAACCAAAGTACCGTGGAAGCAAAGGTAGAACTGTATACAAGATTATTGCGTGCAATGCAACTTAACCGAATTCTTTGGTAATGTAACTTAAGCTAATGTTGTGGCGTCCGACAAAACATATTCAATTGTTTTTTGTTTTATTAACTTCAAATATCGTAATGATTTCATTTGTCGTTCGTACTTTGTTTCAATTTTATATAGATAATATAAATAATATTCTTAATGTAAATGGATATGAATATTACCTATTAGAGTTTTGCTAACTATGCCTTAATAAATAAAACATATTATATTCTATTCTAACTCACATAAACTTTGCTGATTCGTAATATAATAATTTCTTTATTTGTATTATTCCTGTTAATGATATTAATCAAGTGTTGTTTTGTTTCATTTTGAGTATTGTTATGATTTCTTTGTAATTCGCTTCACTTATCAATATTGTGTTTTCAAAATATTTTGTAATTATCTGAATTATGCCCAAATGGAAGAAATACGTTATGTAACATTCCAATATACTTTAATTTAAATTGCTAATGAGCTCCGATGATATTGAATTAAAGAATCTATTTTAGGACCTAAAAGTGATCAACAATCTTATCGCATTTTGAGTAAGTCCTCTTCGTCGATATAAAATTAAAATGAAATTGATTACTAAATGAATGTAAGATTATCGTTGAGACAAAATTTATATATATATATATATATATATTTATATATATATGTGTGTGTGTATTGTTATATATATGTGAGGCTATTCGGAAAGTAAGGTAACCATGTGTGTAAGATATGTAACAGTCCATGATTCTTTCTTCAATTGTAATCAATTTAAGCCCTAGTCGGGAGCCATATATACAACGATATTGTATATCTGATCTATAAATTACTTCCATTTCTAATTGTAGCTATTTTGGGCAACGGTGCTTAAAAGTGCACAATATGTTGTGAAGGGGAATAAAAAAAAACGTAGAAAATATGTGTTGAGATAGATTGATATTTATTTAATGGTAGTTGCTGTAATTAGAGATAGTTATTTGTTTCGTATTGCTATGATAACAGCAAAATTATTCATGGAATTTTGAGAATAAAAGTTAATTGTGATATGCATTTGATGTGCCTAAAAATTAAGGTGCTGGATCGTGTTGACTTATTCGAATTGTGGGCAATAATTGTAACAGAAAGGTAAAAGAATATTTAACGGTAAGTTAAAAATAAAAAGTGAAACGTTACAGCTGGGCGATGCGTACGTACAGTAACACTTGCTAACAACAACTGCATTGTGTGGACACCCTCAGCTAAAGGACATTTACAAAAGGAGGTCAACAGAGGCAAGTCAAACAGGAGATTCGTTGACTGGTATACTGCTACTCAATGTAGCAACAATTACGCAGCAAAAGCACAATATCACACACATTTTATTTCTAATATAACGAACATACTTCTGTTAAAATTTCATGCAATATCTTCATTAGGGTTAAATTTTGTTTTAAAAAATGAGTGAATTTGGTACTGAATGGCATCATACATTAAAAACATGAAAATGTAAGCTAATGTAGTGTTTAACTAGGAGTATAAGAATCGCGTAGTTTTTTCCTAAACATCCTAAACATCAACTTATGTACTCTGCCTATACTGGTAGGTCAAGGTCCGTCGACCCTACTGTTCGCGTCATAACTACCCTTCTTTGAAAACCGAAGATGCAGTAAAATTGTGACGTCACGGCGGGAGCAGAAACAGCTTTCGCCCAAGGTCCTTGTCATTCACCCTTGCTTGTTTCTTTGATTTTTGCAGGAAAGTGAGTGATTCTTGCTTTCCTGTATTAAGAAAACATTAATTACTGTAGTGCTCGTGTTAGCCTATAAGCATGTCGAATTGTACACTAAGTACTTGTCACAATTATAATAGAAATACTACGGGTTCCAAAGTTATTTATCATGTATTTCCCTCGGATCCTTTGCGGAAAGTTTGGCAAAAGAAATGCTGTCGGAAAGACATTTTTAAAGTTGAAAACGCCAGCGTCTATTCCGATAATTTTATTCCCGAAGCTCATGTACATAATTTAAAATGTGAGCTTCTAAATATTCTACCCAAGAAAAAGTTTAAACAAGATGTGCCTTCACTAAACTTACCATTACCATACGGAACGGTGTTGATGTAAAAAATGAAATAATTAAATGTACGGAAATTAGGTGTTTAAAGAAAAAAAAATCAGACATTGGGGTGCAGCCAGATGAAATAACTATTGTGACTGAAACAAAAAATAACTCTTCGTTTATGTTATTTTCCGTTTGTTCTGTGGAGAGTTAGGGGCATAAACCAAAAGAAGAGCTCTCCTTTTTGCGAAAAGAGAACCAAAAACTGAAGTCTAACAGTGTGTACAGAGCCAAAATAATATGTTTACAAACGAAGTTAAAAGAATTGGAAAGCAAATATAATAAAGAATTAATTTCAAAGGCCAGTTCTAAAATATAATATTAATTGTGATCGTTTCAATAAAGTAGTTAATAACCGGGTGATGATATATTACGAAAAAGTTTTACACTAGGCCAAGTATATATGCTAATAAATGGCAAGAAAAAACTAAGATGGATTGATTAAGATATAATTCGTGCATTAACGCAACACGCCTCATTGATAAATTATACAATCATCTGCGGTTACAAGTTCGAATCCCCGTACCCAATGTGTCAACATTTCGACGTTGTATGTAAAAATTACCGTTTTTTTTCTGGTATTATTACCCCAGTTTTGAAAATTTTGACTTAGCAAGGGCGCTACTTAAAGAGTGTGGAAACATTTTCGGTGCTTATATTTGATGAATTGAATGTTAATAGGCGCGTATGCTATGACCAAGAGGTTTATTTATTTTTAGGACCACACAGAAATGTCCAGGTGGCAATGATTCGAGGCTTAATAGATGTGTGGAAACAGCCAGTGCATTATGATTTCGATAAGACTATGAAAAGTAAAAAATTACTCTTCGAAATCATATCGAAAGTTGAAGTCTCAGGATTCAAGATAGTTGCGATTCTTTCGAAGTTCAATGGTGGCAATATGAGGCTATGTGGTGGTCTCGTTTCACCTTCTTCCAGGTGGATGAAAGCAATAAAATAGTATAAAGTTATATTTCGAACATTTCACAAAAAACTGTGAATCGAAGAAAAGAAAAAGAATGTGATTGGCCGACCGTTTTATGTCCTAAGAAAGACAATTCGCTCTTGAAACTATTCGACAAGGCTAAGACATACTTCAGAATTCGGTTTTTGAATAGAAAAACTCAGGAACTCCGCAGGAGGAATGTTCTTTATGATAGTGGATGCAAAGCTATTCTTCAAGTGCTACTCAATGCTATAGTGAGTACATATTGTACCTGTATGTAGTCTATTTTTATTGCATTTAAAAATGTGTTTTCCTTTGCAAATTGCTACGGCGGAACATAGGCTTAGCACACGATATTTGTCCCTGCTTCACCGCGGTGACGTCACACTACAGCTGGAGAAAGTGGCTACGCAGAAACAGGGAGTTAGGAAGGGACCTGTAAAAGCGCGGAACAGTAGGGTCGACGGACCTTGCTGGTAGGTTACTTATTAAAAATTTAGAAGCTTTTTTGGCCTAAGGTCTATCGATAATCTCTTCATAAACTATAAGCTCTTGCACATTTATGTTAAGAAAGTTTTTTGATAATTCCGATGATACACGTATGTTGATTATTGTTGATATTCTTAACAGTGCCATGATATCATGTGAAGTTAGGAACAGGAGCAATTTACTCAGTATTTTTCGTGTGATTGTTATTCATAACAGATATAGTATCTGCGCTCATAATCTTTAAAAATATAGTACAGAGAAATACAGTTCGCGGCATAGAAATTGTTATAAAAATTTTAAGTCCAAACTAATAAACTCTTGCTCCGTTCGCTTATGCATCTGGAACACATGTCCCGATCGACTGCTTCCTTCTGGTATTTAATACAACTCACCCCTTCTCCACCTCCTTGTTTAAAGCAGTGTGTGACGTAATATACTCTTTCCATTCAGACGGAGAAAAACAGGGACAAAGTTTACAAGGTCTAACATCCTCTCCTAATGTCACCTCTATAGCAACGGTCTCCACAGAAAAAAAAACTAAATATATTAACCGTGTGTTGGATAAGACTGCCACTTCACCGACGAGAGACCTTCAAGATAAAGTGTTTCTAGGATGGAAGCTATACTGTGAGAGAAGAAGAAGGAAAGAAAATAAAGAAAAAGATATGAAGAAGAAAGAGAAGTACAAGAAAAGAGAAGGAAAAGAAAGTATCAAACTTATCCACACAAAAGAATAACCTAGAAAGAAAACATTCAAAATTCATTTTACTATTTTTGAATAGTAACTGTTTCAACGATTACTCTATCTTCTTCTGCGCTAATCAGCATTGAATATATCCAGATTATGTTTAAATAAGATAATGATAATAATTAGATATTGCTTCATAAGTTTCATTGATATTGTTTCCAATGTATGCCTAAGCAGGATATTGACTACTTCATATATAAAAAGAAAGGTCTACTAAAATATTGGTTCATATCATGCTCTATTAGTTACTCTGTAAAAACAAACAGTAAATCCACACCACTACATCAACCCGAAAATTTACGCATAAATAAAATAAAATCATAACTACACTAATATCATTTGCTAGGATGCATTAATCTACAGTTTATAGGAAATATCATAAAAGAAACATTTTTCTAGCTGGATTTTATTTACAATTTATAATTCAACATATTCAAATTACAATTTAAAAATAATAAAACTGTGGAAAAATAAACAAAATAATAGTTTCAAAAGGGAAATATCTCCATCCACTATGGAAGTATACAGTAATGCATGATCAGTATTTAACATAGGATTTGAAATTTCAGGTAATTTTAAAACAGTCGATAATTAACAAAAATTTTCTTATGGCTTTATTTGCCACAGCAAGGTTTTATGAAATTTTTAATAACATTGCACAAATTGCACCATTCAAAAATATAAAGAAAGTAAATCAAATATTTTGGATTTTAGTTGTCAGGAAAATGTTCTTTAGTACTAATTATATTTTGATTTTCCAGATTCTTGCAGAATTATTTAAAAATAATATGTTTAAGAGAAACTGTTCCATTATGTTGTCAATATACGTCTTTGAGCAAATTCTCTGTTTGTGAAGGAAAACGGCTTATATAAGAATAGAATTTTGTAAATCACAGTTCTAGTAAATTAGCAATTCCTTTTAGTTAACTGTTTCACTGTAAGTTAAACATATTCGAAATCATGCTAACTTATAATTTAAGTATCTTCTCGGCAAATTATTTCTATTCCTCCAAATTATGTGGTAATCGATTTTAAAAAATTAATTTGATTCAGACATATTTGAACATCTGCGCTAACCTGTCACTATTAATTCAAGCACTCTCGCCCGTACAGAGAAATCATACACAAAATTATTGAATTTACATTGAAATATTAAATATAAACGTTAATATTTTATCTTTTCCATCAGTTTGTTTCGAATGATGGTTAAGAATTTGGAACAAAGCTGCAATTCCAAAAAAAATTATGTCAGTACACTCATCGTAGACCAAGGGAGACGGCGCAGAAAATTGAAATTGGTGTGCAAAAACAAGCAATCAGAATGTCAGCGAACTTCACTAAGAGATAAATAACATGTGCGGAGAGAAAGCTTGAAACCAATCATATATTCAAATTACGGATCCATCGGTAATGGGAAATAACGCTAAACTTCCTTACAGTGAGTTCACATACATATCCCCCCACACATCACGACACCGCTCTGCCCTGAACGAATCACGACGAATGCCATGAAGTATACAAAGAGACGAAACCTTTCCCTCACACGAAACAAAGTGAACAAAGTACTTAACTCGAATATAGAAAACAGTAAAATAATAATAATAATAAAAAAACTGAAAATTAAAAGAAATTGAAAGAGGAAAGAAAAAATCCATACGATGTGTTAACCTGTATTACTTATTCCATCTGAATCTTTCCACGTTATGAGAAATATTATAAATATGGAGTGTAATACCCTTTTTTCTTAATTCATTCTCTTAGGTATTTACTAAGATTCGCGAGATATGCCTAGACATCGACGTCATTAAACTATTCAGCTTCACAGACAATATAGTTCTCGACGAAAAGGTCTGGGAGACTCCGATCACATTCACACACACACACACACACACATTTCCATCTAGTGGCATATATATATATTACATTGGGCTTATATATACACAGTATTTATATGTTGGGTTCCTATCATACTCATAACAATCATAATCATGAATACATGTATATTATCAAGTACTCGTAGTACTACGAACACCAACCAATTCACGAAATAGCCCTGTCGACTCAATAGCCATACACAATAATAATATCAATACTCCACTAACTATTTAGATTGTATTACAGATTGTCATATGTACACAATACCCCTAGAGTATTGTATGCATATGAAAAGTTATGAAAGAAAATACTTCATTAAAACTCCCATTCCATCCCTCTAAACTAATCCTTCTCTTTGGTGACTAATTTCAAATAATCTTATTTAAATTATCATTACTACTACCTTCACTAAATATACCATTCTTAACTTATTCGCCTCAGTAACACCTGATCGTCATAAATATCTATGTAAACAATAAGCCTATCTTGGCTCACGAAGCTCGAAAACTAACTTTTTTTTTTTTTTTTTTAACCGATCAGCTGTTCACATCTTGTACCATACGATCACTGAATTATTTACTTAAATATCGGGGTTACCTTTCAGTAAAAGAAGCATTGCTGTCAGATTCACAACGTAAATCAATATACACGCACACTGGTAACTAAAATTTCTACTGTTTCTTTCACGAAGTAGCTATATTTGCGATCTGTAAACTGATACTGTTTTAACGACAATGAGCTTTTGCATGATGCTAACAGCGCCACATCTCAAACTACGCACAAATCCTATACTAACCAAAAACAACAAGGCGATTTCATTAATGGGCCATTCAATGTGAAATCAATCAATGAAATGGCAAAATCTGACCTGACGATCTTAGATTTTTGTAAAAATTGGTGCACAGCTTTCTTACAGTGGGAGATGAAAAAATCCCAAATATTACCTCTCTTCTCCTGAAAGTGTCCCCATACAGGGTGTTCAAAAATGCCAAAAAACGGCATTTTTTCAGTTACAGTGATTATTAAAAATTGTCATAAAATGGTTAATATGTACACTAGAGACGTAAAACAAACACCATTGGAAAGCTTAAAGATTGCTCTACAAGTTGTATTATATTAAGAAAACCTGTAAAATAAAAAATAACACTTAAAAAATTCAAATTAAGATTTGAATAAATGTTCCTCTGAATTTGTTTAAAATTGTCCATATTGTAGTCTCATATGTGTACTAAAACACCACAAAGTTGTATTTTGGGCATTCAATGGGATCCGATTCAAAATTTAACATAAACCAAGCATTGCACGATATTGACCATGTGAATATCTGTGTTCAGATCAATAACCATTTGCCTGGAGTTATTTACCTGCAGCATCAAAAGGAATTTATATTCAATTTCATTTATTTTTTGATGTATTCATTTGACTTTACACAATTATCCACCTTTTGAGTTATTTAGAGACGTATTACGTTTCCAAACAGTACTTAATACAGGTTATTATTCTTGTTAGTCAGTATGGATGTTTTTAAATTTATGTTGGCTACATTGATACATGTTATTTTAATTCCTTTGTGTCAGGATTGCTATTATAGAACATATTATGAAAGGAAGGGATATATTTTTCTCCCTTTCACAATATTTGTATCAAATGTATTATCAAACACAGTGACACTGCTCACAATCACTTCACACACTTTCAGCACAAACAATTAGTCAATAAATTCTTTTTCCTATTTCAATTATCCAGTTCCACATATCTGTGACAGCAATTCTGAAACAAAGAAATGAAAATAACATGTATTAATGTAGCCAACATAAATTTAGAAACATCCATACTGACTAACAAGAATAATGACTTGTATTGAATACTGTTCGGAAACGTTATACCTCTCTAAATAACTTGAAAGGTGGATAATTGTGTAAATTCAAATGAACACATCAAAAAATAAATGAAATTGAATATAAATTCCTTTTGATGCTGCAGGTAAATAACTCCAGGCAAATGGTTATTGATCTGAACACAGATATTCACATGGTCAATATCGTGCAATGCTTTGTTTATGTTAAATTTTGAATCGGATCCCATTGAATGCCCAAAATACAACTTTGTAGTGTTTTAGTACACATATGAGACTACAATCTGGACAATTTTAAACAAATTCAGAGGGACATTTCTACGCGAAATTCAAAATTCAAATCTTAATTTGAATTTTTGAAGTATTATTTTTTATTTTACAGGTTTTCCAATATAGTACAACTTATAGAGCAATCCTTAAGCTTTCCAATGGTGTTTGTTTCACGTCTCTACTGCATATATTAACCATTTTATGACAATTTTTAATAATCACTGTAACTGAAAAATGCAATTTTTTGACATTTTTGAACACCCTGTATGGAGACACTTTCAGGGGGGAGAGGTAATATTTGGGATTATCTCATCTCCCACTGTAATAAAGCTGTGCACCAATTTTTACAAAAATCTAAGATAGTCAAGTCTGATGCCTTGTTGATTTGACATGGAATGTCCCTAATGCAATAGTTTACTATTAAAATTAAAATTTTAAGAATAAAATTTAAAATTTCAGTGTTCACGTCAAGCACCCTCATATCTCACTCTGCTCCGTGAAAAGGAGTTTCCAATATAAAGACAATAAGTCGGTATTTAAACTTTCGAAATCCTTGATTCCCTCACTGAATTACCGGAGTTCATATACCAACACAATTATTTCATCACCCATGACGCTGCTCGTCGCCATTCCCACGAGACAAAGAAACATCGCGCATGCGAAGAAACATGCATGAGAAATCACAGCAAGGACGGACACAAATACATACACAGAAGTTCGAGTTCGAAGTTGTTAGCTAATAACACGAGAACAACCCGGCATTAAAGTGTCAATACAGAAAATGTAACTATATCAACTGGCTAGTCATATACAAACAAAAATGTTATAAATCCACGTAACCACTAGTGTGCATCCCAACAAAACGCAATTATACACTACAAACTTACACATTAAACATCAGAAAATCATCAATTAAATATTAATAAATTTCCGTTAGGTGGTGGGATTACATATCCGTATTAAAATTATCACTGTTGTTAGAATTGTTTGCAGGTTATGACAAAAAAAAAAAGGAAGAGAGTGTGTAGACTACGATCTTATTATTTATCCCATAATATTCTGATATTATAACTTGCATAGGAACTGAGGGTCCCTAGGGTGGAAAAAGAAGCTATAGCAAACTACATTGCACACCTTTCAGCACTTACAACTTGTTTAGCTTCTCATGGCTACACTGTTACACCTCACGCAAATACTACCTTCTACTATCTTAAATTTTCAGTCAAACCAAAAACTATATTTTTAAATATACAGAAATCAGCCGTGAGCGAGAGAAAATATACTAGAAAATTTTCTATTCAAGCAATCATTAATTGTATTCACTAAATTTCCTAAGATGGCTGCCTATTCATTCCTCGTCAATATGACTATTCTTTAATTCCTGTAGACTCAAAAATACAGTATGATTCCTATTGCGTGATTTACTTTACTTAGGTCTGAATATTTAAGTTATTATCTTATTTATTTATATTTGCGAAGCGCTGGTTAGTCAAAAACTTTAAAACTGTAAAATTGTTAGGATAACCTTGTCGCACATCCTCACCCAAGATGGACATCAGAAGAAATGCTCCTTCATCTCATTCTCCCAGCTTCTAGATGTCTGGAAGCTGTAATTTGATCCAATCACAACTTTTCCATCCACCTGTGCCAGATGAGACGAGAGAGAAAAAGACGAAGAAAAAAATCTCTGCTAAAATTTTCTATTTTTTTTTTCAGCTTAATAATTGTAAAGAATACTGTAAATGATAAAATTTATTATTATAACCTAAAGGAAAGAAAATTTGATTCTACAGCCCTTTTACATTTATTTATTAACTGATATTCATGTTTCTCTGCAAAGCGCTGATTCTTAAATGAAATAAAATTTAATAGAATGTTTAATAGAATTTAATGAAACGTTTTATATTCAGTTCATAACGTCTTTAATCGTAATTAAATATATTATTCAAGATTATGAACTGTTTAAAATTACAACTTTATGTAAAATTGAAATCCTTGAGTACACAATCACTGTAAAAAAATCTATATGAAAAATCTATATTCTATATTTTTGTATTACTACAAACTTGATCAAACAATAGGTGCTTATGAAACTCAAGACTGGGGGGAATTACACCTTCCTGTCCTGGTCAATTGACGTCCCGGAACATTTGCTTGCAATTTCTGAAAAGAAATGAAATTAATCATTGAATAACACTCATTTCTGTCAGTAGTTGTTAGAGCTCTGCGCCCGCATTACAGACTTTGGGAAACACAAAACCTACTGCCGTGAATGACAATTTCCATAGATTTTGAAAGGAGCATCTTCCTAGCTTGCAATCTTTGAAGAAGGGAAACAATACAAATACAGGCGTTTTCATCTACTTTCAAAATTATCTGAACGGAATGGATATACTGTTGGTTTTGAAGATTGTGAGCACTGGTAAGAGAGCTTAAGCCAATTCAATCATCCAGAGGAAATCTAAACTCTAATGTTAAAATTGTCTCTGTTGCATAACGCACATTTACAATGAAAGAATAACCTTTTCAAACCCTTATTAAAGCCAAATTCTCACCAATTGGTTATAGATAAGAATTCATTAGGAATTCCAAGAATTTAAAGTGTATGTGCAATTCTCAAATCAGAAAACTCAATGTGAGGATAATATAACCTCTAACAATTCCTCGATAGACTCAAAACTAAGTTCACTTCTTGTAGCCTAGAACATAATGGTGTGTGTTAAACTTCAAGATTTTATTTCAGCTTAATGACAAAATTATAGTCACAAATATTTCTTTATTAACTATGCATTTTTTGTTTTTTTGAAATTTTAGTTTCTAGTTATTATTCCGTAATTACGCAGGAATTTTAATAGAGTGCTATTGTAAATAAATATCCATGAAGTGTGATGCTTCGGACTTATTTGTTGGTTGGTTGATTTGAGTTCTTCCTGTACAGCACTGAGGCTATATGAAACAAGATCCACTGTTTAGAGCGCAATCTAAACCACTACGGTACTGATAGTGAGGGTTGTGCCTGATGCAAGTTGTAGCGAAATTTATTGATTCCTAAAAAGAAAAATCTTCAAGCATCGTTTATTCTCCGTTCGCTCTGGCCACTGAGGCTATAAGAGTTGTTTGTTCCGAACATGCAGCTGTTACGTGGACAGTTGTTTCTATGTTCGTAGTAAGCCACGACCCTTAAAGAATTAGTGCGTGCTTCGCACGATGACGTAATCTGCCACTTAGTTGCCCAGTTTGTACAAATGTCTCGTTGTAGTGAAATACAGGTAATCGTAAAGGAAAGTACGGAGTCAGGGTTTTGAGGCAAAATGAACGTTCGTAACTTACAATTTTTCTTGAAACATGATTAAAAACGAAAAGTAATTTAAAGTCTCTGATACAGTTATCATTATAAATGCTATTTGCGTTTATTTAAGACTCAAAATTATTGGTTTTGTGGCTGTTGAAAAAAAAAACATAATAATGTAGAGGAAAGAGCAATAAATAAATAAATAAATAAATAAAATAAAAAGCGTATATCGGTGCAATAGTCTATACTAGTTGGTTAACGCTTTGTTCTATTTAAACGCGATTATTACAGAGTGCGAGAATTACTTTCTGCTTTTGTCATTAGTTGTTTCAATTTACTAGAAAGCTAAATTTAAATGAGGACAACTGAATGAATGATTTACTAAAAGATCTTATTATTTGCGAGAGGTGGTGGGTTACGTCTTCTGTTTGAATAATAAGGGCTCTAGTTCGATGCTATTTAATTACTATTGAATGCTAGTCCCATTATAAACGAAAGGACGTAATAGGAAACGTTTTAAATATTTGAAATGAATGAATGATTTAAACCTATTTGTTGGTGTGAATGGAGACTGGTAAGGTACGGGATTTGATGTGCAAGGTCCTGGATTCGAGTACATATAGTCAGTCCTTAGTATCTTATTAATAATACGTATGTGTACGCTTATATATATAATTTTAAATACTAGGTACTAATAAATATATTGAATTCCAATTAATAAATACCTATTTAGCAAAAAATATATTAATATTGTATTGGTGAGCAGACCATATCGCGTACTAATCCTTGGGAGAAATTTAAGAACATATATATATGTTTTCAGAGCCGTAGGCTCGCCTTGTTAATTACTAACATATACCGTATTATTATCGAGCATTACTCTGTTGGGTTTCACTGTTCAGATATATATTATCCCGGTATTACTTCTAGTTCTTCTTGAACTTTGTGTGTCTTTATAACACAACTTAGAATAATACATATGAAAGTTACCTGTATTTCACTACCCCAGCAGTGTTGCTTGCTTAGCTCAGGTATAAAAGGGCAGGCTTGCAATACACTCATCTCAGAAAATTTGACTAGTGAAATCAAACAAGGTCAAATGGTTGTTAGTATAACATTAGATTTGAGTGTTGCTATATAATAATAAAAGTCTAAAATACTTTTTCCCGGATATATATATATATATATATATATATATATATATATATATATATATATATATATATATATATATATTAATAATGGAGTTTAATGAAGATCTAATACGTCTATTATTAACTCAAGTTTAATTTTTTCGGATGAATGGGATCCCTTTTAAACCATTAGTAATGGAAGCATGCGCCCCGGCTCAGGAGAGGACCTATAGTAGAATGCGTAATACGAGTTCTCGGATAGGAGATTTAATTAATTCAACGGACCGTAATCAAGCCGAATCTTCAATCGTAACTATGGATAGGCCAGCTATAAAATTTGAATTTAATAAGGATTTATCCAGGACATTATGCAGTACCATTCAATTGCAAATAAATCAATTGCTACTCGTTGATGGCATGAATAGTGACATGTTATTTGAATTCTTAGTGGGGATTGATGATATGATTGAAAGACAAGCTATTCCGTCAGAGGCGGTATTAGTGGCTAGTCTAAGCCGTACCAAGGGTGAATTATATCGTGAATTATTAAATCTTTTAGGAATCACCACTGGGTGGAAAGATATTTGTTCCCGATTATTTGTCAAGTTTATTTCTACGATTGCGCGTTGTGCTTTTATAGAACAAAAACTATATCGCATTATGAATTCTATGGGGTCGTTCATCAATTTGTACATGAAAAACAGTATTTATAATGTATTGAAGATGACCCTTGACGAAGCTTCTCTTGTTAGTTTAATTTGTAATTTAGTTGTTCCAGAAATACATACGCTATATCTAAGTAACGGGATACCCAATACATTGGTAGAATTACGTCAAATAGCAGGTCCTTATGATTCACACAAAAGGTATACTATGGATTTTATGAAAATAAATCAACAATTGCGCCCCACTAGTAATTTGCTATACCCAAATATTCAAATTAACAATCTGAATCATGTTTTTCTGTATTGGGTAAAGAAACTATCAAAGAATCAAAAGAGAGCGTCACTAAGTAATAGTGTAAATAAAGGAAAGAATTCGCGTAGATGTTTTAAATGTAATTCTGAATTTCATGTAGCACGCTACTGTGATAAATCAACAAAAAATAAAACCTTTCATTGTAATGTAAGTACTGATAAGTATTCACATACGGTTTTTGTGTATGTTAAATTATGTGGTTTTATGAAACGTGCAATAATAGACACAGACTCGTCCGCGAGCTTATAAGTAAGAGTTGTTTTGATAACCTTATCAAAAGGTGTTCACCAAAGGTTTCGGAGGTTCAAGTACAATTTAACGTCCTATGGAAGAATAATGTTAACATTAAAAAATCTGTTGAACTATAGTTCTTGCTCCAAAATAAATGGTTTTCGGAGTGCTTTTATGTTGTCCCAACTGATGATTTTGAATTATTGCTGGGAAATCAATTTTTCCTAAGACACCATGCTATCATTGACTATAATGCTAAGGAACTTATTACACTGAGTGAGAATTTAACTGCAAAATTGTTATTTACACCATTACCGAATAATCGTATTATGCCGAGTAATGTTTCTACTTGTAGGGTCTTCTTATCGGGTCCCGGTCTACCACGGCACGTTGGACTTGGAGGAAGAGGGGAAGGCCGTATGATTTGTCAACCTATGGATGGTCACGAGAATGGTCAACTTTGTGCTGTGCCTAAGGGTTCGCAGTCAGGTATCCAATCTATGGATGCGATTCCGAAGAAATCAAGGCAATTTGCTTGGAGCAGAACTACGTAAGCGAAGCAGAATCAGGATGAGTCCTATGGGAGGTCTTCTACTGCTATTCCGGTGCAGCGGCGTCCAGTGGCGGATGTGGCGGAGGTCTTCGAGTAACTTTCCCGTCATGGTGCATGATCCAAATATATATTCAGTTGGAGTACATAATTATAATACAATGTATCGTTTATCGGATCTGCCATAGCATAATTTAAGGAGGCGTTCCGAAAATCAGCGTTGGTCTACAGGGTGTCAGGAGGAGCGTGGGATTTCTGAAAGCGGGTCATCCTGGGAGTTGTCAAATCATCAGCTGGCGCAACCTACAACGAAAGGGACATGAAGCCAACAGTCAATAATGCACTGATGCCAACCATGCATGATTTTACCTGAATTGCATAAACGGTTTCGTAGTGTAAATGAATATGTAAACCTTATGAATGATTATGCCAATGTAATAACTGATAGATTGGGAGACGTGAAAAACTTTAGATATCAAATTCAAATAAGGGATAAATTTTCTTGTGTCATCAGTTGCGAAAAGATAAACTTGCCGAACTCGAAAAGTATGTAGATGAATCATTTGAAATGGGCGTTGTTGAAGAGGTCGATACTTCTCTTTTTGTATAGTCTTGTTTCCTTGTAGCGAACAAGTATAATCCAAACAGCTTCTTATTAATTACGGTGATATTAATTCTAGGATTATTATAAATGCTTTTCCGAGTCCTTAGGTTGATACTTGTATTGCAAATATAGGGAAACATAAAACTATATCTAAGCTTGATTTAAAATCAGCATTTAATCAATGTTGACTAACGGATGATAGCAAAGTCTATACCACTTTCGCGACACCACACAGATTACATAGGCATAGATGTTTGTCAATGGGGTTTATTAAAAGTGGATTTATATTAAGCAGTTTGATGCAAAGTGTTTGAGGGTATTATAGGAGAATATTTTGATATATATGATCTCCTAATACATACTGATGACTAGGGTTAGGATTTTATTGCACTATAAATGCGGGGAAAATGCAAAATAAAAAATGCAATTATGCACTAAAAATCTAAAAAAAATGCACTATAATTTCAAAAAATGCTTTCACAGAGAATCATTCGTTACTATTTATTAGTGCATTACCTCTCTCTCTCTCTCTCTCTCTCTCTATATATATATATATATATATATATATATATATATATATATATATATATATATATATATACGTGGCTCTACTCTATTGTGTTTTTCTCAAAAGTTGCACCGAACACTGAGTTGCAATAAACAACAACAACAACAAAAAAATGAAGCTTGGTTTTCGAACTGGAAGGCATGGCGGTTGTCTGCAAATAACGATTTGTACATTGAAAAGGTTCTTTCAGTTTCTACAGAAACCACCGTAGCATATTCGAAATAGACCATATCACTAATTCCTAGATCACTTTCTAGTTTGGGCAGTACAAATTTTCTGCCTGAAAGAATGTCCACTATCGCACACAAAACATGGTAACCTGAGTTTTTTCGATATATCTGTCATTTTTCTTGACAGTACAAGTCCTACTTCCTCAGGAACACTCCCTAATGCACTTGCTGTATTTTTGATTGCGTCAATTGAAGTCAACTTTTCTTCAGATTTCTCTAAAGAAGTAATCACACCTAGTAGAAATCCAAAATTAGATTGAATGTGCACAAGGTTACCTTGAATTTCAGGATTGACCAGTATCTCTTGTGCAGTTCGAACCGCGGAAGCTTAGGAGGAGTCGAAAGAGTCTATCGTTTTCTTCACAGCTTCGAAGTTTTGACAATAGTATTTACATGCTTCTAGCCACGTTCTCCACCTGGTAAGAACGGGGCTAGGTGGTAGAGGGAGTTCAGGATGCTCCGACTTAAAAGCAGCTACACGTGATCTGACCTTACTGAACACTTTCTTTACACTTCCTATGAGTTCATCAACATCAGGAAACTGCACACGTATCTCTTCAGCCACTCTGTGGCAACCATGCGTGAGGCACGTAGTGTGAATCATTTTCGAATATAGCGCCTGCAGTGAGTTCGCTGCTTTTACCATATACGGTGCAGAATCGGTTACAAAGAGCAGCACGTTTTCGTAAAGGACGCCATTAGGCCATAAGAGATGCATTGATTTATCAAATAACGTACTGATCGTGGAATAATTGACCTTTTCCAGAACTTCGCAATTCAAAAGAAATGTTTTACCTGGCCCACCCTCATGCATCATTCCAACAACATTCACTACATTTCGTCCCTCCGAATCACAAGTTTCATCCATGGACACCCATATTTTCTTTCCGGCCATTTCTTGTCTAATGCACTGCATTGTTTTCTCGTAAAGTTTGTTCACGTAATTCTTCCTTAATGTCGAAGAATCGGGGAGGGGTTTACAAGTGTATTTTTTCAAAAAGGCACGCAATGTCACGTTGTCCACTTTGTTCAACGGAATGTCAGCACAAATAAATGCTTCACAAAAATCTTCGAAAAAAACCACAGAATGATTTTTGGATGTACCACACTGCGGGAGAAGTTGTTGCGCAGCGTTTGCCTCTCGTTTGCACGTAACTGAAGTCCCCGTGTGTGTTTGTCCCTTGAAACATGCTGTCCAACGGTAAATTTTCTTTCGGCTCAAACTGCCGTATCACACACCTTGCAGTAGAGAACACTTCCATCTGTTGTAAATACTTTTTCAGCTCCAAATTCACTCACAAATCGTTTAAGCTTGGAAGCACTACTCTCCTTTATCTTCGGCATTTTAAGCAGCTAACTGCAGAATTAGGTGTCTAGCAACAGCTCACCAAAACAGTGAATGCCAAGGTCACTGAACTCTCGCTCCTTGGCTTCATGTTACTAATCGCCAGAAACTGCAGTCTGCGGACATTGGCCACGTCTGCTCCAATGAATCTTCGAACTAGAATCGTGTAGGTGGAAGCATTCTACTACAATTTATTGTTTTTATAAGAAAATGAGAATTATGCAGTTAAAAGTAAGAATAAATACTAAATATGCACGTAAAATGCCCAAAAACTTTAAAAAATGCACTTATACACAGAAATGGGCAAAAATGCAAAAAATGCACAAACAAGTTTGTCTTAAATTATTTCTTTTTAATAAAACAGGATTTATAACACAACGAGCAATGTTTATACTAATCCAGAAAAAAGATGCAAAATCAACAAGATCCTAACCCTACTGATGACTTCGAGAAACATAAGCAAATCATTGAGCAAGTACTGGAAAGGTTAAGACAATGGGGTATTACAGTATCTCCAAAGAAGACTAGTCTTTTCCAAACGAATATAAAGTATTTTGGTTTTGAATTTGGGGGGGACAATGTGTTTATCGATAAGGATCGATTACAAGTCATTAATGATATCCCACGGCCTAAAAATAGACGAGCTTTATCACTAATGTTAGGTCTTTGTAATTACTTCAAAAGGTTTATACCCAATTATGGAGTTAGTTGATCATTTAAATAAATTAAGATCAGACAAAACAATATTTAGGTGGGGGAAACAGGAAGACAGAATTTTGGAGAAAATAAAGGAACCTTTCGCTAACCATGTCATATTGAAGGTGCCTGATTTTAATAATAACTTTGTCCTGCATATTGATTCATCAATGAAAGCCAAAAGCTGTATACTCAGTCAATATACTGAAGATGGATTATTGCGTCCTGTGTATTTTCATTCGAAAATGATTCCTGAGGTTCACTAGAGTAAGAATATATACGAACTTGAAATGAATACATTGATTATGGCTCTGAATAAATTTGAAATATTTTTACATTCTCCTGTGATAATAGGTCCTTGCAGTAGTTATTACATAATCACGAAAGACAAAAAGTATGGGACTTTAATTGAGACCGTAAGTAAATTTCAATTTAAGATAGTTCATTTGCGCAGTAAGGCCAATCAAGTTGCTGAGTAGGATGTACAACTACTTAGATTATGAGCCAGTTGATGGTTCTATACAAGAACTTAAATCACATGAGGGAAAACAGGTTTTCGTAAATTATGCCAACTTTTGGCAATTACCTTTATTAAATAAACCAGAGGCTCAACACCAGCGAGATGATCCTAAGTTAAGAGAGATAATAGAGAAGTTACAAAGGAACATGTTGATGGTTACTTATTAAAGGATAAGGTTTTATTAAAGGAAACAAAAGAAAAGGTCAATGGGGATTTACAGCTGTTCTTGAATATTTACGAGATACCATTACTGAATATTTTCACGATCAAATTGTAGATGGTTCTCACCAGGGATTTGATAAAACAGTTAATAAGATAGCAACTAGATTGAACTGGCCTGGAATGATACAACGCATTGGGGATTATGTAAAACGATGCGATATATGTCAGCGATGCAGAGATATGAATACTAAATTAGTAGGAAAATATTATGCTCCTGTTATAACTCAGCTCAATAACGTTTGTATATGGACCTACCAGCTAGATGGCCTACTAGTTATGGTTATAACTATATATTAGATATTATGGACGCAGCAAGTCGGTTTATATTTTTAAAACCTCTAAGAAATGTAACTTCTAAGGTAATCTGTGAAAAATTTAATAAATTATTCTATTCATATGGAGTTTGTAACAAGGTTTTCTATGTCGGGGCTATTTAATTCTGTAGCGAATACTTCAAGCATTTTTTATATAGTGTAGGTGTAAAGGATATTAAAACCTCACCTTATAATCCTTCCAGCAATATCATGGAAAGGGGAATTCGTATTGTTAAGGCTATTTTGAAATCGTACGTTAATAGATATCAAAGGAAATGTGTTCAATTATTAGATCAAGTACAATTTACGATTAACAGGAGTCAAACTGGTCTGACTAGTAAAACGCCGAGTGAAATTTATTTAGGGAGGAAATTGTTTACACCTTTAGATGTAAAAAGGATTTGTGACTTTGGAATCTTAGATAATAATGCTCGCCTTGTTAATTACTAACATATACCGTATTATTATCAAGAATTACTTGGTTGGGCTCGAGTGTTCAGATATTGCCTTAAGTAGTCATGTATTTTTCTCCCTCAGTTACTAACAAGAATCGTGCAGTCACAGACGTTAATTGTAATAAAATATTGTTATTGTTTTAACAAATTGTTTGATTTCTCTGGGATTGCGGCACACACACACACACATATACACACACACACATATATATATATATATATATATATATTATATCCCGGTATTACTTCTAGTTCTTCTTGAACTTTGTGTGTCATTATAACATAAATAGAGTAATACAAATTATTTCCACTGAAAATCAAAACACGGAACTATCTGTACAGAAAGCACAAGCTGCAGTCACTGGGCATTGGAAGGGGCACTGGATATAACTCTATAAGATATTTTATAAAAATCGCTGTCATCAAAAAAATACGAAGAAATGAATGATTTCCTCGAAGGGGAAAAGTGAGGAGGAGAAATTAGACAAAAGTATGTGTTCTAGTTTCTTTTCCATGGGGTATACGCTATAATTTTTAAAATTATCGAGTGTATATCAAGTAAAATTTCTAGTCATTACGTAAATGTTCATGTAACCAGTCAATACTATACACTACAGAAAAAATTAATAAATCTAAAGTTGTCCCGCTAGCAAACGGAAATAAATACATAAAATGTTGATTTATTTATTTGTTTATTTACTATATATATTCTTTCAATATTTTTATTAAAAGAATTTAATTTTTTAAAGATATAATTGAGATGCATAAATGTTTTTCGAAAAAGGCAAATTTTTTTGAATGAAAATGGCTCTGGTCATTTTCTAGTTAACATTTCATAAGCAAGATTATTCCTGATACCAATATAGTAATAATAATAATAATAATAATAATAATAATAATAATAATAATAATAATATTAATAATAATAATAATAATAATAATAATAATAATAATAATAATAATAATAATGTAAAATACAGTTCATGGGTTAAAAATAGTTTGCTTACATCGAAAAGACATGGGAAAGTTTATAGTACTCAAACAATAAAAACTTTGAAAGGAATAAATTTAACAACAGTAATTAAATCAAGTAAAGTAAATCATATTTGTAAAATCAATTTATTCGATTAATAATATACATTATATAAGCGATTTATGAGAAGCAGTTGAGATGACCTTTAAAAAAGTTCCTCCGAAGTTGCAGCTTTTAAAAATAATCACCAATAGTTTCCCTCAATTCTTAGTTCAAGACGAATAAATTTAACCTATGTTTTTACTCAAACTGACCCTATATATACAAACTTAAGGCTACTCAACATTTTACTGTAATCATAAGGTTTTAACATTCATGAATGGCAAGATGCTAGGATTGATAAATAACCATTAACCACAACTTGGAACTACTATATTTTTATTACAAATTCATTATAATCATCATCTCATATTGTAAGATGACGTCTGTTGTACTGATCTGTCCAGAGGTCAGGTGAAAAACGATCTGACTGGTCACTTCTCAATATGAAATGCATAACTTATAATTATGGCACAACGTTTAAGATTTCAATGTGTAATACAGCGTAGTAAAATATATTTTTAATTTATGCTTTTAAAATACAATTTAGTTTGAAATCTGAGTAAAGTGCCATCATACAGTTTAACAAAATTTATAATTTGGCAACGATGAATGTGTCCAAGCTACTGTATAAGCAAAGTGTAAAATTGTTTACCTTGGACTTGAAAGTAAAATTACTTTAATCTGTCCCTACAAGATACGTTGGCTTCTGAAGTTAAGTTAACCACTTCTGAAATTAAGTTAACTATATTTCGCTTTAAAAAGTAATGATAATAAAGCTGTTAGTGAATGTGTCAATAGCAAATATGAAAGAAGGAATAAATTATAATTCGATTGTCAAGAACAAGAGAGAAACTTTGAGAATTATTATTTGATATATAATCGTCATCAGACTAGAACATTTTCCATATACAAACTTTTTCTCTTCCAGAAAAAATATCACTATGACAGTAGTTTTCAATAACTCCTAGAAATTTATATTTTCTCTACATCAAGGAAATCTCAAATTGATTCATTCATTACGAAGTAATTCTTAAGAAAACATACAAGAGAGGAAGTGACTTGGTGGTTTCTAAACGCTTCGAAAACCGCTCAATGATCCAAGTAAAACATTTAGATTACCCTAAAAAAAAGTCTGCCGTAGAAACGGCATGGCCGCTTGCGGTAAACTCTAAGAAAAGTTGGATTAGTGGTAGGAGAGCTGAGAAGTGCTGACAATGCAACATTCTGAAAGGAGTAAAGAGTTGATAGGGTTGCTACCTAATTAAGCCAAGCCATACAACGGAATGTTGAGTTTCACTTGGTTTTCGATTCTGGCCATGGACCTGCCTTAACAGAAATATTGACTTCGATATCAACAAATATTGTGCTAATTTAGGAACTATAGTTTTGGAGATAATATTTCTTTGTAAAATATTCCAGCGAAGTCAATTATTTAGCGTCGAATCATGAATGTTTTAAAATATACACATTCTACAAATTTACATTCTATAAATATAATTTCCTCTTTTGACGTTTAGCTGTCGCTAATACAACAATTCGTTTCATGATTTTGAAATTTTCGATGACAAAATATCTTGTTCTTGTTTCTAGGCAAAGCCATTTTCGACCCATCTTCTTTATTATTTTATTTTTAATACTTTTTATTTACTCTATAGTTATTTCGTTGCATCTTTAGGAGGCAGAAAGGAAACTATTGTAAGTTACTTGTGCATATAAACATTACAAGCAGAGTAAAAATATAAAACAGAAAAGTATAAAAATAAATATAACTAAAACCTCAATTTAATCATTTTCATTTTTTTCGTTTTCTTTCTTCTTTTCTTCTTATACGTGCACTGTTCGAAATAACATCACCCATATATTAATTTGACACAGGGTTGTTAGATAGTCCAGACTTGGATAACTCATTTCTGATAAACGCGATGTGTTCTGATACCTGCGTAAATGCCGCGTATTGATTGGAGTCGCAGACTGGTCCCTTCCTCGGTGCAATACTTAAAATCCCTTGAATGTACCAGCGACCAGACGTTTGGAAAGCTAATCCTCCTCCACTGCGTAAATTACACACACTTGTTCCTATAATAAAGAAAAGTATTCTTATTTTTGTTTACTTAACCACCAGAAACTATCATTTGCGTATAACAGAAGAACAAAAACCGTTCAAAGGTAAGCCATATACCAATCGATATATCTCATTGATTGAACAAAATGATATAAGTGAGTATAAATCCTCATGCTCAGTTTTCAAGAAAAATTAAAAATAACTAACTATTTGGCACTAAAGCGTGTGTCGTTCGTCGTCGTTAAAAACCGATAGTTTATTTTCAGTTGCAGAGGATTGTTTATTTGTGAAAAAAAAAAACTTTATAGGTAGCAGATGGCTTTCTTAGTTGTTTATCTTCGCTTAAGGTTGGCTTAAAAGGACAAGTTTTGCCGATAGATGGCACTACAGTTTTCGTATCTCTCCCACGTATTTTTTATATTTTACGAAAATTCAAGATTTCTCTTACAAATTTCAACCTACAGACTTCAAATTTTTAGAAAATGAACTTCATAAGCTATCGAAGGCAATAACCCGTGCCGATTCTTTATTTACAATTTTCTTCATTGTTGAAATGGCTTGATTGTTGAAATGAATATCCAAACCTTTAACAATGGAACTGTTTCAAGAATGTAGAAAATTCTAAATAAAAAATCGGTACGGATTGTTCCCTTTAATAGGTTATGAAGTTCCTTCTCTAAAAATTTGAAGTCTCTAGGTTGAAATTTATAAAAGAAATTGTAAATTTTCGTGAAAGGTAAAAAATACATGGGAGGGATACGAAGACTAGTGACATCTATCGGCAAAACTTGTCCATTTACACTAACCTTAACAGTTACACAGATACTCCTAATAGTAATACACAAACTATTTGTAATAACTAATTCTTTTAATAACTATTTCTAAAATGCTATTTATTAAAATAATTAGTGACAATTCTCTGGCTCAAGAAACCCTGTTTATAATTATATAAGTAAAACCTGGTAAAGAGGATCTATCGTATGCTAACCTAATAGTCCAAGCAGTATTATTATGGCTATAGCTATTCTCAAGGTCCAACTTTATATTATGTTGGTGAAGGAATTTGATTTTGTTAAAAAGCCTAAACCCATTATTAAAAAAAAAAAAAAAAAAAACTTTCGAAATCACTACTTGTGCATAAAGTTAGTTCTTCTATTATTTCTAATTAGCTGAATGCCCATTCTTTGCGAAATAGAATTATGGGAAATATTTAAAAAATGTGTATGAACTCCCTCCACTCCCTTAGGATGCATATTTAAATCTAAAGAAAATGGGGAGAATCCAGATCGACCCAATTGCTACAAATACGTTCACTCGTTTCACTCATTGTCGAACCACTTCTGTGTGTTTTCCTCTTCCTCTGCTCTTCTAAGTTTGTGGTTGGATATAGTAAGCAGATCTTTTTCTTCTTAGGTTTGTTCATTTCCTCATTGGCGTTGTTAGGTTTATATTGAAAGTTCATATTAGAAACAAGGGAAAATATTTATTAAGAATGAAAAACGGATAATATTTAAATGAGATAATTAGCGAATCCATTATTGCACGGTGGAATTTTGTGATTCCGCTTACTCCTTTACTACATATATTTTAATAGAAGTGACATGTGAGTTAGGTACTAACTATGTTCACAAATTCATGTCAATCGGTTCAGTTGTTCGGCTGCTATCTGATCACAAACAAGATGATTTTCTATTTTTATAATATAGAGAGATAAAACATGATTTGCCTTCTAAAGTTTTACTTTGAGTAAGTAAGTATTAATATATAAATAAATAAGCCGTTCAGATTATTAAATGTATATAAATATCAAATCTAAAAAGTATCTTCAAAAGAAACTGTTCACATTTCGTCCATACACGACTGAAGAATACACTCGTAAGTACTGAAAGCTTTCGGTGATTTGAAAATAAAACAGCAACGAACAGTGTCGAATTTTCGACTTGGCAAATGAGTCAAACTGCTTAGGGCTACAGAACTCGGAGTGAAGCCGTAAAAGAAAGAAAAATCAACATTTAAAACTTCTTTTAAAAATGATCATTGTTAATATTTTACGATTTGTTTGGTTAGATATATTTCATCACTACTCTATAATAACAGCCCAAAATTTTGTCAAAATGGCTTCATAGTTCACACACAACATTGGTCAGAAAGCGTTGCTTGATGTTATGTACTAAACTGCTGACCATACGTTCACTACAGCTGACAGTTGAGTGAATACGCTCAATGAGTAGATAAAACGTCCTATCTTTATTACTGTATTGTTAATTCCCTAATAACCATCTTTGACCAACGAAGTTGTTTTAGGAGTTTTATATTGCTGTAGAAATTATACATTTGATATTATAAATGCGAGGCCTCTGTCCATAAATTGCCTAGATCCGCAATATGTCTAAATTAAAATATTGGCAGCCAAGCAAGCAAGCAAAAATACTGTTGCTCACCTTTCTACATAGGTAACCGCACAGTAGGTGCAGTGGGTAAAGCTGCACCCGTATTTACTCCATCTTAATTTGTCCTTATTCAGTTTTGAATATCTGTTCTTTTCTGTTTTTCTGTCTTTTCTGTTGCTTTCTGGTAAAGAGTCAGTTTCTGTGGTCATAAATTTTGAAGATGTCATTGAAAAATTTACGTTCATGGTTACATTCAACAAAAGTGTGTTGTTATAAAATCTCTTGTATTGTTGTACTTAAGTAGTTTGCACGGTGGCGTATTTACGATTTTATTTCGTGGAGGAGACTTCGCTAAATTTATTCCTGGAAATGTGAAAATTGTGCAAAATATTTCATTTACTTTAAAATAGTAAATAGAATTTCGAGGGGCTTAAGCCCGGAAGCCCCCCCTTAAATACTGAGTTTACATTGCGGAACATTCTTTCGTACACACTTAGATTTTTCAGATAATTCCTAGAATACATCCATAGTTTACAAATACGTATATCCATGTGTCCAGTATACTTAAATATATGCATAAACGAATTTATTATGTACATGTTTAGTATTTTTTTTAAATCTGTGTAATCCGTCCCCATACCTCATTGACGTTACCAAAATTCTGCGTCCGTTATTGCCTCTCTGCTGTTTTTTTTTTTTTCAACTTACCGATCTAATAAACTGTAGTCGCCTCTTCTCTGTATTCAAACCTCTACATAAGATACAGCGAGAATAGAAAAAACGGATACAGTATTAAAGATTTAAAATAAAAAATCCTGGATGCCGCTGGAAACGCAATCAGATCCCCCTGGCAGTGGCCTACCAAGTAACGAATAGTAACCGCAGAATGATATGATGAGGTTGACTTAGTCGGATTCTGTCAGTAACACTATAATAAAATAATTCTGGAACTGGTTGCTGTTTCTATCTCCCATTCTTTACTATCAGATCTGTATATGAGTCTTATTTATTAATCGAACCAAAGACGCGAAAGCTTAGAATATTGGGGTATTTCTTCAGTGTGCAATACTTTTAAAATTAAACAGGCTCAATCGATACTACTCAAATCTTATGCGACATTTTATTAGAGATCTTCCCTGTTTACACCAGCATTGTCGTGGTCATTAACTGAAAGAGACATCATTAAAAACAAAAGGAATGATAGATATACAGGGTGTTTGAAAAAGAACCCCCTAGTTTTAAGCATAAATTTAATTGGGAAATGAATGAAAACTTACATCAATGAGTATATATCATGAAAGATAATTCCTTCAAGTTTTGTTTAATGTTGGTAGACTTCAATGTGGGATCCATTTGTGGCCCTGCACACATCGAGACGATATTCCATTTCTCGCCACGTATTCACCAACATTTCAGGTGTAACTGTTCCAACCGCCGCGACGATTCTTTCCCGTAAATGACTGGTGTCTCTGATCTTTTCACTGTACACAACATTATTTATGCCCCCCCCAAAAAAGTCCAGTGGGATTAAGTATGGGCTTCGTGGTGGCCAAGGTATTGGGCCAGCCCTGCCTATCCACCTTCCTGGAAATCGAGTGTAAAGAGCCGCAAGCACATGGTTACTGTAATGAGGTGGGACGCCATCTTGTTGGAAAAACACAAGCCCATTTTACGTCTTAATATCGTCCATTTGGGCAAAGACGTACTCTGTTAGCATGTCATAGTAAACGTCCCCGTTTATTGTTTTTTTCTACAAAAATGAAAGGACCAATCATACGATCCTCCATCAAACCCCACCAGACATTAAGCTTGGGAGACTCACGTTGATGCTGAATAACTTCATGTGGATGCTCTGCCCTCCAAATTCTGCAGTTATGACGATTAACTGTTCCACTGACATGAAATGTAGCCTCATCAGAAAAGAAAATCTTTTTTAAAAAATGACATCATTATCAATTCTGTGTAGAAAGTCAGCAGCAAACTCATACCTTTTGATTTTATCAGTAGGTTTAATTTCATGTAACAGTTGCAATTTGTAGGCGCGCAACTTAAGTCTTTTACGCACAACATCATACACAGTACGTTTAGGCACTCCTAATTGTAGACAACGTCTGGTCAATGACTTCTTCGGGCTCCGAACACAAGAAGCACAGATCTGTTCAACAACATTCAGAAGTTCTCGGTGTACCTGGTGATTTTGCTTTTAAAACACTACCGGTTTCCTTGAAGAACTTTAGCCAATGACGGATAGTTTTTGCTGTAGATGGTTCACCACCATACTGACGTCTTAAATTACGTCGCACTGTTATAACTGACTCAGTTTTCACAAGCCAAATAACACACTGCGCTTTCTGTTGCGGAGTATACATTGTTGCTGAGTTGAGCTCCTCCGTGGCTAAGCGGTTAGCGTGCGCGCCTTTGGCGTGGGAGACCCGGGTTCGATTCCCGGCGGGAGCTCATGTGGTTCGGATTCCACGTTAATCAGTAGGTCCACGTCTCACATAGCCTCGCTGCTGAACGGGACGCTAAACTAAAATCAACAACAATTGTTGCTGAGTTGCTCTGCACTGCATGCCTGTCTGGACTGAACTGAAGAAACAGATAAAAAAAAAAAACAGCACTGGTCCCGTCTCAAGGTCAAGCAGACCTGCCAACTGCAGGGGAGCTAAACTTGTAGAATTGGTGAATCAAACACCACAAACTAGAATAGTGTATGTCACATTGTACAGATTCTAGGACACATTAAAACTTGGGAGTTCTTTTTCAAAGACACTGTATATACGGACACGTCACGCTTATGTGAAGTTGGCTCCCCAAATGTTCGTGCTTCACGAGATCTTTATTGAGCCAGGTAGTACTTCCTTTGGGATATTTGGGCTAGTAACTTTTAGTGTTTGGGCTACTCTAGAAACTAAGCTACAGCTTCACAAAGTTTGGGGGGCCAACTTCACGTTAGCTCCCAAGTGTTTGGGCCAAATGAGATTTTTATTGCACTGAATAGTACTTCGTAATATGGGCTATTACATTTGTTGAAAAGTGATATTCCTGCTTCTTTGTCGAGACTAACTTCACTAATGTAACCGATCTGATCGGTACGTTTATTGGAATTAGCAGTACTCTACTAGGGTGCAGCGTTTGACCACTTTTTTTTTCGGAACGAAATGTAATACCTAGCAAAAGTTGCCAACCCACATGGGTATTACAGGTACAGATTTTTTTTTCAAATCGGATAATATCTTCTGTGAGAACTATTGCCTCAAAGTTTCAAAATTTCACTGAAAAGTAGAAAAAATACCAAAGTTCTTCATGAATTTTAGTTATGTTAAAGTAAACATTTTTTGGTTAAGTACATGTTAGTTGCTTAGAAAGCTGACATTTAAGTATAAAAATGCCAGTTATTTGCCCTTGGGGGGATAGGGAAGCCTCCTCTGGGGCCAGAAAAAGGGGCAAATTCAGTACAT
The DNA here is from genome assembly GCF_964235325.1 of Thermobia domestica. Classification (NCBI taxonomy): domain Eukaryota; kingdom Metazoa; phylum Arthropoda; class Insecta; order Zygentoma; family Lepismatidae; genus Thermobia; species Thermobia domestica. The sequence goes on along the minus strand of NC_137454.1, from coordinate 122,060,557 downwards.
TTAAACTGTTATGCAGGTCCTCGCTCACCTGGTCATATAGGCTGTCCAAGCGCCCCAGAGTCTACCATGTATTCATTTGTAATTTGTATGGTATTCATTTGTAATTATCTAAACCTATGAATGGTCTCAAAGACGTGACGAGGACCATTAGCAATGGGAGACTTGAGATAAGTATTTCAGGTCTTTACTGAGTTTTCTGAGCTCTTCTGACTATGATGAGGTAAGTCACATTTTGCTGATTTGAATGACACCACTGGAAGCTTTTCACAGTCAGATAGTTTTGAACCTATGGGACCTGTGTAAGAATAGGGGCTTGAATTAGTGCCAATATGCGTGAAGAGAGCTCGGAAAAGCAGTTCATTAAAATGCAAGAGACAAATAGCCTGTTAGTTCCTTTAATTTTCGACGTATACCTCCCTTCCTACCAGTGTTCCATCACACCCAAGAACTACTTCATTAAAGCCACCTTCGATTTGGTTCATGATGTACTCGAAAAAAGCCGTGGTCTTGTCATGGCCAGAGCCAGATGATGGTGTCACGTCACCAACGTATTGAGAGTTAGGTTCAGCCACAAGTGATAAGTGCTCTTCTCTAACGATGCCTGCGTGTGTTTTAGTGTCTTCCCTACCATCAAAGTATAGGCTTTTAATGGGATCATCATTTCAAGAACTTACTTTTAAATTCCGAGCAACTTTAAGTTTCGCACTCCTTATTTTGCTCCTGTCCACAATTAAAGAAGAGTTATGTTGCTAGATTGTTGAGAGGTTATAATTCCAGCCTTTAAAGCTGCCTGAAGCACAGTTGATGTTATATGTGCCACAGCCCTTTTGATTACATTGTATCTCTGAGTAATCATAGCAGTTTCAGTCAAATTTAGCTTCGGTTTAGATGTTCTCTCTCTGGGTTTGGTCTCTTCCTCAGAAGAGCTTTCCTCTACTTCCTCTTCAAGGTCTGCTTCATTGTCACTGAAGTAATTTTTGTGATATATTAAATAATATTGACTTTTAAAAAAAAGAAATACAGAATTTTCTGTGAAAATAGTGTTTAGCAAACTATTATCTGTAACGGCCAATTCATATAAGCTGAAGGCAACAGTAACCAAATATAGCGCTTGAGAAATGGCGCCCAATTTGAAGCGTATCCGGCTCATTCCTGATAGTGACGCTGAGTTACGCAGATTGGGACAGGAGAAGGGCATTGCATTATTGTGAGGTGGAGGGGTGGGAGTGTCATGGTGAAAAATAACAATGCTCTGCTACCACTATGAACCACCAGTAGAAGGAAAAGGCAAGGACGAAAATAGCTGTAGAAACGCTTAATTGTACTGAATTTGCCCCCTTTGCCGGCCCCAGAGTAGGCACCCCTATCCCACCACAGGGGCATATAACTGACATTTTGAGACTTGAATGTCAGTTTTCATAGCATCTGGCATGTATAAATCCAAAAATATGTTTACTTTAACATAACTAAAAATAATGAACAATTTTGGTATTTTTTGTAATTTTCAGTGGAATTTTGAAACTTTGAGGCAACAGTTCTCACAGAAGATATTATCTGATTTGAAAAAAAAATCAATACCTGTAATGTCCATGTGGGTGGGCCACTTTTGCCAGGTATTACATTTCGTTCCGAAAAAAAAAGTGGCAAAACGACCCACCCTAGTACTCTACATCGACCAGCACTGTAGCAAGTTTCAAGATTTGGGCTATATTTGAACAGGAGTTTGACCTTCACAAAATTTGAGGTGGCCAACTTCACGTAACCCCCCTTCCCAAGTGTTTGGGCTAGACGAGATTTTTATTGGGCTGGATAGTACTTCTTTGGGCTGATTGGATTTGGAACTTGTAGCATTTGGGCTATTATAGTTTCCGAGATATAGGCTATTACATTTATTACAAAGTTATTTTACTGCTTCTTTTGTCAGGGCTAACTTCACTAGTACGACTGATGTGACAAATACGCGTATTAGAATTAGCAGTACTCTATGTAGACTAGCAGTGTAGCAAGTTTCAAGATTTGGGCTGTATTTTGAAAAGGAGTTAGACCTTCACAAAGTTTGAGAGGCCAAATTCACGTTAGCCCCCCTTCCCCCAAGTGTTTGGACCAGACGAGATTTTTATTGGGCTGGATAGTACTTCGTTCAGGCTGATTGGATTTTCAGCTTTTAGCCTTTGGGCTATTATAGTTTCTGAGATATGGACTATTACGTTTATTTAAAAAAGTGATTTTCCTGCTTCTTTTGTCGGAGCTAACTTCACTAATATAACTGGTCTAACGTAAGACCGCGTTGCCATTTTACATGAATCTTGTAGCTGCCATAAAAAACATCTTGCAACTCGATCTTTCTATTTAGTGTTTACACATTACAACTTTCTGAAAGCAAGAGAGATATTTCCACTCGTGCAGTACTGCACTCTAGTGGACAAATAGTAATCCTCCTCATTAAAAACGTGTATTTGGGCGCACTTCCCCTCCTCATCTAAAAGAATCCGTTGTTTCGGAAGCGGCGAAACGGGTTTTTCCTTTATGTCAGCGGGAGGGCGATAGCTTGTAGCAAGCCAGACAACCCAGAAAGTTCCACATGGTTTGACTCCTTGCAAGTTGAAAAGAATGTTGTATGTCCCTTTGAAGACTACGTTCACATGGGGAAATATAGTAGGGTTTCAAATTTTTTTTAAATGACAGCTACAAGATTCATGTAACCTGGCAACGCGGCCTTACAAACACGTTTATTTGAAATTGGCAGTTCTTTGTGTCGACAACAGTGTAGCATGTTTGAAGATTTGGGCTGCATTTGAAATATAGTTAGACCTTCACAAATTTGGTTGCTGGAAATAATAGATTTTCAGTGTAATAAGGTGATAATATTTCTTATAATCTGTTTGGACTATAAATTGGTGGAGCGCTAAATGGAGAAGACAGATGCAATGCTGCCAAGCTCTCCACACTTTGCCAGAGGTTGTGACCCAGAATTACGTCATTATTAATTTCTACGATATTATTAAATCATTTTTGGCAGATGTTGGCAGTGGTCACCGGGAACCATTAAAAATGTATATCATATAGTTACTATTTCCATTTATTCACTACAGTACCGGCGGGGCACCCTGACGTCGTTGGACCCAGAGCACTGCCCCATTTGCCCCTGGACTGAGGATGAATATGCAAGACAAAAACCAAGATTAAATGTGCAAATACAACACAAAACTGCCAAAACTCCAGCCAAAACATGATCCACCTGCGAGGGTCTTGATAATTTTATAAATAGACGAAAAATACGAAAAAAATTGAAACTTCAAATCCTTAATTTTGTATTTCGTTTTGCTTTGAGGTTTAAGCCAGTTTAAGAAGACAATCTAGCATAATTGATGTCCGGTCGTTTAGAGGAGCTGATTGTGACACTGATTACTACCTGGTAGCAGCGATAATAAGAGAAACATTATCATTGAATAAAGGAAATATTCAATATCTGAAAATGGAGAGATTTAATTTAAAGAAATTAGAAGAGAGCCAGGTAACAGAGAAATACCAGATTGAAGTTTCGAATAGATTCTCGGCTTTAGAAAATTCAGAGTGCACCAGCGTTCAGGATAGTTGGATTAAAAGTAGAGAAAGCATTAAAATTTCAGCAAAAGAAAAATTGGGACACGCGGAAACACGTAGGAAAAAAACAATGGTCCGACCAGGAATGCATTAAACTAGCAGAGAAGAGAGAACAGGCAAAGTTACGTTAGCTACAAAATCCGAATGAAATAACTACACAAAATTTTGTAGACATCAGGCGGGAAACTTCCGAGACTTTTAGGCGATTTTTTGAAAACTAAAATTAAGAAACTTGAAGATAATAGTAAAAATAAAAACATTCGGGATATGTACTCGTATAAGGAGATCAACGAATTTAAGAAATGCTACCAACCTCGTGCTTAAATAATAAAGAAATCTGAAGGAACAGTTCTCACTTATGTAGATAACATTTTAAATAGATGGAAAGATTTTTTTGACGAGTTGCTTAACACACAGAAAAAAAACTAATGTGCTTGGAGAAAGGGAGATACACACCGCAGAACCGTATATTCCAGAATCCAACCGAATAGAAGTAGAAATCGCTATAAAGAAATTAAAGAAACACAAGTCTAAGGGTGTAGACGAAATTCCGGCTGAATTAATTTTAGCTAGAGGAATTATGGAACAAGATACACAAAGTCATTTTTCTTATCTGGAACAAGGAAGAATTGCCACAAGAGTGGAAAGAATCAATCATTGTCCCAATTCACAAGAAAGGCAACAAAACTGACTGTAATAATTATCGAGGCATTTCTCTTCTGCCAACATCCTATAAAATTCTTTCAAACATTCTATTAGTAAGATGGACCCCATACACAGATGAAATTATTGGAGATTATCAGTACGGATTTAAACGAAACCGATCAACTATCAACCAAATATTTACCATTTGCCAAATACTCGGAAAAGAGTGGGAATACAATACCCCGGTACATCAATTATTTTTTGTTTTTAGAAAGGCTTACAACTCGGTTAGGAGAGAAACACTGTACAGTCCGCTGCAAAAAACCTGAAACATGAGCACGTAAGTTTATTGTGAAACTACGTCTAACAGCGCAGGGAATCAACATAACGTCTAAGTGGCATGAATCACGCCAGGAGAAACCTCGGCGTCCTCCTCTGCACACTTATTTTGGAGCAACAGACTCCGTCGTTTCACAATAAACTTACATGCTCATGTTGCAAGTTTTTTCTGCGGACTGTACAACGTTCTTACAGAATTTGGAATACCGAAAAAGCTAATTAGATTAATTAAGGTATGTTTAATTAATCTAGTAAAGCCAGTGTAGTTTAATTAATCTAGTAATCCCAAAGTAAAGTCCGTGTAGGAAAATTTTTGTCCACGAACTTTCACGTCGAGAATGGCCTGAAACAAGGAGATGCGTTGTCGGCATTATAATTTAACTTTGTCCTGGAATACGCTATAAGGAAAATCAAAGATAGCAACCAGGGCCTAGAGTTGAACGGTGTTCACCAGGTTATGGAGTATGCGGATATGTAAATTTAATAGGGGATGATAGGAGAACAATAGAAAGAAAAGCAGAGATCTTATTAAATGCTTGCAGGGACATGGGTTTAGAAGTAAATGCAGAGAAAACTACGGGACCGTAATATGGCAAATTATGAATGCGTTAAAATATATAATAATATTTTTGATAAAGTGGATACTTTCAAATATCTAGGATCAATATTAACAGACGAAATCATATTCACGAAGAAATTAAATGTCTACTAAAAGCAGGGAATTCGTGTTATCATTCAGTTCAAAATCTCTTATCACGAATTCTGTCGAAGAATTTGAAGCTTAAAATATATAAAACGATAATCATACCTGTTGTCCTGTATGGTTGCGAAACATGGTCGCTTACTCTGAGGGAAGAACATAAATTGAAAGTATTTGAGAACAAGATCCTGAGACGAATATTCGGACCCAGAGGAACGAGAATGGGGAATGGCGGAAACTTCATAGCGAGGAATTACATACTCAACGAGGAATTACATACTCAGCGAGGAATTTATACAGTTCACCAAACATTGTTAGGGTTATCAAATCTAGGTGGGCTTTTGTGGGGAGAGCTTTTGTGAACGCGGCATTGAACCTCCGGGTTCCATAGGCCATAGAGTTAGTTAGTTTGTTTGTCAGTTTAAGCCATAGGCGTAGCAAGAGAGTACAGAAGGATTCAAGTACTCCCCCATAAACATGAAGAAGTGCTTATCGTAATCGTTTGAAATAACCGAACTGAAAAAAAGAATTATTGCTTTCTTATTGCTTTTCCTATATATATACGTTATGTGGATGAGTATATCGCCTTAAAAATTACAAAGAATTGTTGATAATAATAATAATATAATGGAGACTAGTTACAAGATTGTATGCTCCTTGAGACCCTTTTGGAAATTTCACCTCGAGCTTTCTTCATCAAACACAGATATATTATGCACGTGTCCGTAAAAGACTTAAAGTAACAAGTTTCGAATTTTAACTGAAATGGAAATCCGGATTTCGGATAATGAAATGTCGAAAACCAAAATTCGGAATTCGGATAATGATATGTCAAAACCGAAAACAGATTTCGGATATTGAAATGTCAAAAGCCGAAATTTGGATTTCGGATAATGAAATGTCAAAAGCCGAAATCTGGATTTCGGATAATGAAATATCGAAATCTGGATATTCGATATTGGACAGTACTAGACAAAATGTTAAAAAAAAAAATCCAATTTGAACTAATGATGATGAAGAAGACATCGTATATTTGAATTTTTAGTAACTGGTTTGTTAATTAATCTCCTAAATTAGTGGGCACAAGTTTAATCTCTATTGTAAATATATATATATATATATATATATATATATATATATATATATATATATATATATATATATATATATATATATATATATATATAAAAACACAAATTAGTAAAAGTTTGATAAAGCATACCACTATTATTGTTAGAGATAGTGACAAAGTATGTACGTATAGTTTTCTTTAAAGGCATCCCTGTATTTAACCAGAGACTTTATTATTATTTTGATTTCCGAGCATAGGTATTCTCGAACTTAGAACCGAGAATCAATTATCGCAATATGTATGAATTAGTCACTTAGTAAGAGTTAGTAAGAATTAGTAGTGCGAACAATAGTTAGAACTTAGAATTAGTAAGTGCGAACAATATTCATGTTTCTAAAACAAAGTGATTTTATTATATTTTTTTTAGAGCATAACAGGTACGATACGCAGGATACAAAACGACGTATTAAGATACGAAAGTACACAATTCTTCGTATACGATTACATACCAAGTCCGTGATGATCTTGGTGTCACGTTTGCTCGTCAGTACTCAAGATAATTAAACGCAACTACAATTTTTTAGAAAATTTAGTACGCAATATACCAAGCATCTTAATAACCTAAGCGCCTCAAGTTCTTAGCCCAATTCTACCAAACGAAATAAAACACGAACTCAAAAAAATCTTTCTGGACAAATACTTTGGGGCTAATGTGAAGTCAGAGCCCAAATTTTCTGAATCTCTTACTTTGTTTCTAATGCAGCCTAAATCTTCAAATTACTACTCTCCTAATCCACACGAATACAATCAAACCCAATAAAGAAATCTGAAAGGTAGATCATAGTGAAGATACTACCGAAAAAAAATCATATTTGAAGAATATCTCATTTTACGCCAAATACCAAAAGTAGCTCAATTAGTTCAAATGGAGTACTATCCAGCCCAACAAAAATCTAGTCTAGCCAAGAAGATTCTGAAACTGTGGCTATTTCAAAGGCAGCCGAAATCTTCAAACTTCCTAGCCTACTAGTCTACAGCCCAGTAAATATATCTAAGGTTAGAATTAGGAATTATATTTATGGGCTGTGGGCATCTAAGGTCATTTAGCCCGTCACGTATATAAGGGATGACGTCCCTCGGCGAGCACACTATCCGGGGAAAGGAAATGGAGGAAGCAGCCTGTTACCTATAAGTTAGGTACCACCCCCGCATTTGAGTGAATGAGTAAAACCCAGGAAAACCTCATTCAAGATGGCTGGCCTGAAAAAGCTGTTACACTTTTTCGACCGAGAGGCCTCACAGGGAATCGAACCCTGGACCGCGAGAGCGTTAGCAACTACGCCATGCGGGATCACTTAAATATATCTATTACACCGTGATGTTAGTGAAGATAGTTCCAAGTCCCGACCCGGCAAAATAAATAGCAAATCACGTTTAAAAATTGAAATAACCCTATATCGGGAAATAAAATAGCCCAAACAAAAAAGTTGCTGACTCAATTAATTCCAAACGGAGTACTATATTGCTCAATAAAAGTCTTATGTGTCCAAATAAAGATATCTAACAGATCAACCAAATTAGTGGAGATATCCCCGACAAAAGAAGCACGAATTTCCATTGTTTAAAAAATGTAATAGCCCATGATCTCGGGAACTATAATAGCCCAAACGTAAAATTGATTACCCACTCAGCCCAAACGAAATACTATCCAGCCCAATAAAAATCTCGTTTGGCCCGAACACCTGCGGGACTAACGGAAAATTGGACTCTCATACTTTGTGAAGGTCTAACTCTGTTTCAAATGCAGCCCAAATCTTCAAACTTGCTACACTGCTAGTCGACACAAAGTACTGCGAATCCCAATAGACGTATTTGTCAGACCGATCACATTAGTGAAGACAGCCACGGCAATAGAAGCAGGAAAATCCTTTTATAATAAATGCCATATCTCGGAAACTATAAAAGTCCAAACATTAAAAGTTGATGACTCATTCAGCCTACAGGAAATGTTATCCACCCCAATAAAATGTCAACTGGTCCAAACGCTTGGGAGGCTAACGTGAAGTTGGCTTCCCAAAATTTGTGAAGGTCTAACTACTGTTTAAGTGTAGTCCAAATATTGAAACTTGCTTCAGTGCTACTCGTCATAAAATACTGCTAATACCAATAAACGAATTTGTCAGATCTGTCATATTAGTGAACCTAGGAACTGCAAAAGAAACAGAAAAAATCACTTTTTAACAAATGTAATAGCCCAAATACCAAAAGTTGCTGACCCAATCAGCCCAAACGAAGTACTATTCAGCCCAATAAAAATCTCATCTTGTCCAAACACGTGGGGGCTAACGTGAAGTTGGCCCTTCTTCAAAATGCAGCCCAAATCTTCAAACTTTCTACACTACTAATCGGCATAAAGTACTGCCAATTTCAATAAATGTATTTGTTAGATCTGTCATACTAGTGAAGTTAACTCCAACAAAAGATACAGGAAAATCACTTTTTTAAAAATAAACGTAATAGCCCATATCTCAGAAACTATAATAGCCCAAACCCTAAAAGTTGCTGACTCAATCAGCCCAAACGAAGTACTATCCAGCCCAATAAAAATCTCGTCTGGCCCAAACACTTTGGGGGCTAACGTGAAATTGGCCCCCCAAACTTTGTGAAGCTATAGCTTTGTTTCTAGAGTAGTCCAAACACTAAAAGTTACTAGCCCAAACAGCCCAAAGGAAGTACTCCTGGTCCAATAAAGATCTTGTGTAGCCCAAACTTTTGGGGGGCTAACTTCACACAGGTACACACCACAGCCAGATTTAGGCCATAGCCACCAACTTAATGCAATTCAGAGAGAGAGAGAGAGAGAGAGAGAGAGAGAGAGAGAGAGAAATATCAAATGTACTACATCCATTACTGATTTCGATTAGGTAACATTTCCATGTACTATATTAATATTTACATTTATTATTAAAGATTTTATGAATTTCATCATAATCTGATTTGAGATGTTTAACTTACATAATAAGTCAAGTTATAATATTATTGCAGGAACCTAAAACTTTTACTCAAATATTGTACGTATATTTCTTCTTCTGGTCATAAACTTTAGAATTATCAGTTAGTTTGACTACCAAATGTTACCTGGGAAGAACTATTATCAATACAGGGTAAATTGAGTGTAATTTCCTTCCAAACTTATTAAAGTTTCAAAAGATTACTTCATTCACTTAAACATAATCTCCAGTTCCAGTTCCAATTATCTCTTTTACGGATGATTTTATAAAGAAAGTCACAGTCTTAAGGCCCAGTTGACTGCTTCACTAGTTTTGTTTTAAGAGTTTTTGATAAAATTTTATATGTAAAGGTGGCTCGTTTCAACATGGACGAATTGGCTTGTTCTAGGTAGATGTGTTTTTACACTAATTTGTAAAAATTAATGAGGGCGTAGAAGCGCTGGACATATAATAATTATGTAATATAATATAAAGAGTGCAAAAACTAAATTATTTCTGAAAGTAAAATTAGTTTCTAAATTAATATTGAAATAATTGAAGAGCATAACGCTCCAATACTTTAGAAGCCGGTCGCCATCTTGAACCTCTAAAATATAATCTTGTCACAGACAATCATTTCTTCTTTCTTTTTAATTCAATTTTTACGTAATCAAAAATTATAATTTATATTTGGTCAAATAAACTACGCAAAAGTTTACAATAATATTAATTTAAAACAATTCGATTTTATTTCTCTTGATATCAGAATTGTTAATATTATTTTAAAAATAGAAAATTTTATATTTTAAAGTTCAAAAAGTATGAGTTTTCCATCTTGACATAAATAACCTTTATGAATATCGTAAGGAAAATATCAAGGATCTTATAAAATAGAGGATCTGGCCTTACAACAAAATCTTGAAGCCATACGTCACAGTTTCGCCACCGCTACTCTGCCCACTCCGCCCAATAAGATCGCAATGTTTTGAGCCAACAATCATGGCGGAAACGAAAGTAGCTTATCAGACGATGGCAGATACAAGAGTAGCCAATCAGATGTGCCGATGCTCGGTTGTTTTCTGGTTTCATCGATTTAACAGGATGAAGATACATACTGTATGGGCAGATCCTCTATTTATAACATCCTTGGAAAATATACATCTCAAGTAAGTAACTTAGAGTTATCAAGGTTTAGTTATTTTGAAGAGTTTACAAAGAACAAGACCATTCACAGTAACGAGCAATCACTGTAACAAAATGTTCCGATATACCGAAAGCCTTCAATACTTACGAATGTATTCTTCAGTCAAATGTGAATATATATTAAAGAGTTAATAATATGTACTTCAGTACACAATGTTATGAATTACGTACCATTTTGATATCCAGCACAGAATTTATCCAGCGTAATGAAAGGTCTAAAATCAACTGGAACAGCTTGTACACATTTGGCGTATTCAATATAAGGTAATTCAACTGATTGAAGAACATCGCCTAGATTACCGCTTTCTGTGTTACCCCAACCTGACACCTACAAATAAAAGTTGTTCGTTAATTACAAGAGATCATGAAATATACAATGTGTTTCCACTTTTCACTTAGAGAGTTTTCGTTTGAAGTTTTATTGTAGTTATATAATTTTAATCTAAATTTTGTTATTCTTATGGTCTACCATAATGTGTGTTAAACTTTCTAGTTAGACCTCTTTTCGTCGCGAGATCCTGGATTCTATAACGTATTCTTTGAATTCTTCAGCGTAGCTTTCAAAACATTTGCAAAAAAAAATCAAAGATAATACGAAAATTTGACAATTGATTTGCTACTTAATTATGGAACAAATGCTGTTCTCATTAATTTCGTCATTGGCTATCATATCTGTATACAATATCATTTACAATTGTACTATCTCCTTTAGCCTCACCGGCATAATCGTGGGACGTAGCACTAATATGTACGAATGACTTTTACTAGTATTATACCGTTTCTGTTTTATAATGTTTTACAACTTTAAAACTACGTGTGAACTTGTAAATTTTGTGAAACGGACCTGGCTATCGTTATTGCTCAACAATAAGAAATTTCTTGAATATTTTAAATCGAAAAAAAGTTATGTTGTAAAATAGCATTTCACGTCTTACAGAATTTTGAAGAATATAAAAATACGCTGTAGAAAGTAACGTCCAGTTTCAGAGCATATATTGGCATAGCTCTTATAAGCTACGAATAAAACGACAACTAAGCAATAGTATGAAAAAGTGAGATTCAGTTCACTGTGTAGAACTAGAGAAAACTCCCAAATCAAACTATAAGAACCCAATATTCAATTTGTACGTGTTAAATCTAGCATTTTCAGATTGAAACCCTGAATCCATTATAATTATAGATAGCTCTACTATCTGTCGATACACAAATGGAGGGATAGAATAGTTCTCCAAGGCTTCTTCTACTCATGCAAAGCAAAAGTTGGAGGTCGAAAAATGTTGAAGTCTTAGATTGTATAAGGATATTTTAACTACGTCATTCAGTTAATTATATACAGTAAAACAATGTTTTCAGTTTAAACTAACACCAATAAAACATTGTCTACTCTCTGGTGACACAATGTGATAATGGTGGAACAGGAACAGACAGAAGTGAGCACAATAGTTACTTTTTTCTTCAACATATAAACGGAAAGAAAAATTGCAAAATAGATACAAGCATAGCAGCTGACCTTTATTATTTTTTTAATAAGTGATCGCGCTTCAGCACATAAGATAAATCACAACTTCTCTTATTCTTTTTTTTAATACAGATACAATAGAACAGCACTTCTCAAACTGAGGAGCTCCCTCTAAAGCCTAAAAAAAGTGAAATACTATCAAGGGCACAAAGGTACTGAAATAAAATTGTGAAATTATTTTTAAATTACCAAAATCGTCAGTTTATTTTATTTATGTATGGATGACTCAAAAAGTGCATTACCATCTGCAATTCTCCTTTTCCTGCAATGGTAGGGAACCCAAAAACCTCGGACGTTGGCTTGGTTGAGAATTCGAAAGGCGCTGGACCAAACCTCAATTTTGTAACAAATATATCGTTGTGGCAAACTGCAAATAAGAGAATAAAATAAATTGTTAAGAATGACGATTTTATTATCGTGAAGACAATGGATGACATAAGGGTCAATCCATCTGAAGTGGTCCAAATATGCTTCTAAATACTTCTGCATTTTGCTAAGATTGTCATATCTTTTAAATATAAGTCTCCTATCCCGGGGTAATTCTGGCTGGGATCCTGCTTTTCAAGGAGGAGTATAGGCAAGTTGGAGCGAGTTTTATTTGAAACGACTCGAAAAATTTTCTCCAACTGTAGTTGAGCCTATTGAAAACGAAGCAAATTCTGGATCTAGTGTTAAGTATTCTGGCAAGAAGATATAAGGGCTTGAGGCACAAGAATACAAAGGATCATACGGGATTTTAATGCCCACTGCACTGCAATTATACCAATGATATTATTATTATTATTATTATTATTATTATTATTATTAATAATAATAATAATAATAATAATAATAATAATAATAAAAATAATAATAATAAGAAGAAGAAAATGGAAAAGATTTTTCCCGTCTTTCAGTTTTTGTATCTTCGTTACTGTCTTTCATATATCCTCCTATCTTTCTTCTTTTCTAGTATAACACTGCATATAAATATGAAAGATGGGCTGTTTTTTGCTGCGAATACTAAAAAGTACAGTATTTTTTACTGGTTGAATGCTGACCTCGGTTGTCGAGAAGTCTAGAAGGCAAACATATCATTCACGAGCTTCCCGGTTTGAGTTTCGAAGAAGCATGTATTCCGGCTTGTGCCAAAATTTGTTAAAAATTGAAGACTGGGGCAAAAACCCGTTGAGTCCAAAAAGTGAAAGTGTAAAGAAGATAGCTCAACAAGGGTTTCTCTTCATCCGATTTTCTTCAAACTTGGCACCTATACAGTATACTAGATCAAAAATAAATCGACGCGTATTTTTTGTTTCTTTCATAAAATAGGTTAAAGGAACAAAGAGTCCCTTTTCAAAAAAGGGTCCCTTTGATTAAAAGGGCCACTTTATAGAAACGAAACTCTGCCGATGCAAAGACGACTTCAAAGTAGGAAATACTGGTTTTGTCGTTTTTTCGAGAAAAGTGTTGCAGGGGCAATGCCCCCTTCGAAACAACAAAGGACCCCGCGCAATCATTACGGAAATTGGATTTCGGTGGAATTACTTGAAACCGTGATATGTTGTAGATATGGTGTCTCTGGGGGAAAATTTCAGTGGGTACAACCACAAATCACTGGCCGTTTGGCCACTACAGGGCCACTTTTTTAAATCAGCCGAAAGATAACATCATTCTGGATTTCTGTAAAAATGACTGAAACCGTGATATGTTTTAGGTATTACGATCCTGAGAAAAAGTCTTAATGGGCATACCCACCAATCACTGATCATTTGGCCACTACGAGGCCGCTTTTTTGAAAGCAGCCGAAGATAGTGATATTCTGGATTTCGATGAAAATGACTGAAACTCTGATATGTTGTAGATGTTGTGATCCTGAGAAAAAGTCTCAATAAGCACAACCACCAATCCCTGACCGTTTGGCCACTGCAAGCCTACATTTTTGAAAACGGCCGAAGATAGTGATATTCTGGATTGCGATGAAATTGCTTGAAACCGTGATATGTTGTAGATATTGTGATCCTGAGAAAAATCTCAATTTGCACAACCATTGATCACTGACTGTTTGGTCAATACAGGACCACATTTTTAAAAGAGCTGAAGGTAATGGTATTCTGGATTTTGGTGGAATTACTTGAAACCGTGATATGTTGTAGATATTGTGATCCTGAGAAAAAGTATCAAGAGGCACAACCACCCATCACTGACCGTTTGGCCACTATAGGGTCACTTTTTTAAATGAGTAAAAGGTAACATTTATCTGGATTTCGGTGTAATTGCTTGAAACTGTGATATGTTGTAGATACAAATTGATCCTGAGAAAAAGTCTCAATGGACACAACCACCAATCAGTGATCATTTGGCAACAACTAGGCCACATTTTTAAAACAGCAGAAGGTAAGGATATTTTGGATTTTTTTTAGAATTGTATGAAACCCTGAAATGACCTATCCCGCAACTCGGAAAAGGGATGGGAAACTAGCGGCCAACATCATTTAAGCACAGACAACATTCAGATGTTCATCTTGCCTCTATATGGACCTCTAGTGGCCAAACGGCCATAATTCGATGGTTGTGTCCATTAAGACTTTCTCTCATGATGAGAAGATCTTCAACATATCTCAGTTTTAATAAATCTTACTGAAATCCAGAACGTTATACTCGACTGCTTTCCGAATTTCACCGAAATCCAGAAACTTTCCTTTTGTTTCCAAAATGCGATTCTATAATGGGCAAACGGTCAGTGATTGGTGGTTATGCACAATAAAACGTTTTCTCAGGATTACAATATCTACAACACATCACGGTTTTAGTCATTTTTACAGAAATCCAGAAGATCGTTATCTTCGGCTGTTTTCAAAAAAGTAGCCCTGTAGTGGCCAAAGGGTCAGTGATTTGTGGTTGTGCCCACTGAGATTTTTTCCCGGAACACCATATCTACAACATATCACGGTTTCAAGTAATTCCACCGAAATCCAATTTCCGTAAGGATTGCGCGTGGTCCTTTGTCATTTCGAAGGAGACTTTCCCTGCAACAATTTTCTCGGAAAAACGACAAAACCCGTATTTCCTACTTTGAAGTCATCTTTGCATCATCAGAGTTTCGTTCCTATAAAGTGGTCCTTTTCATCAAGGGGACCTTTCTTTGAAAATATGCCCTTTGCCGTTCTTAAGCTATTTTCCAAAAGTTACGGGAATGGTACAAGCTACCGTAAAACTCACAACACCAATGATTTTGCGAGAAAATTTTATATGAATTTGATGTATCACATGTACCTATTCGCATTTGAAAAACTGAAAGTTGAATCCAATATGGCGGATACAAGATGGCGGCCGGTGTGAACAATACGTGTCAGAGAAGCAGTACTTGATCCAATTTGTTTTGCATATGTCCACATTCATGTTCAGTTACATCTAAAGAAACCAAAAGCAATTTTGTGACCGAGCGTTATAGTATATTGTGTATGAAAGTGTATTATTAAATTTCGGGTATATGAAGGCTCATAAATATGCAAATTACCCATATGGGCCGCTAAAATTAGTACAATACACATTGAACCATGGAGAACTTTGCATTTAAATCAGTTTTACATGAATCCTGAGGGGACACTTCGCGAATGTACCTTGTCAGATTTACCTAGAATTCCAATCATTCATATAGGTATATGATACAAATACTAAAAATTCATGTAAGAAACAATGTGTTTGTATCTTATTACGTAAAGGGATTGTTCGAATTGGTGACAAGGGAAACTTATTCAGGCAGTACTGATAAAATGTAAAAGCTTAACAGTGTTTCCAACTCACTGCAGGATTTTCATGTTTGTAAGGGAAGAGTATTTTGCTAAGATTTGATATGAAACAATCTTCGTTCTTGGTTGAATGCAAGTATTTAAACTGTGTAATATTGTGTTTAATGTGGAACAGAAGTCTAATTGTACAGTCTAATTGCACTATAAATGTACCGTATAGGATTTTTTCGTTTGGTGCAAATATTTTGTTTCTCTTTTTTTGACAGGATGGTACAGGGGGAAAAAGATCAATGAAGTATGCAATACCACGAATTTGCAGGGAACCAACTGACCACATACCAACTGCTATTTTTACATTGTGGACCCATCGAAACGACGAAGTGGTAAAAATGCACCTAAAGTCATATATCCCTACATTCCTTCGTCGATGGCTCTAGTTTCACACACCCTCCAGTATTCTGATCCGTCTCGCGCAGAGAAACCGAATTGCTCTGAAGAACATGACTCGTCAGATACTGATAATAAAGATATGAGAGATGCGGACTACGCGTGTGATTTTCCGCCATCAGAAAGGTACTATCCATATCAGGAAGATATTACCGATTTGACCACAGATCTTGGTCTCACTAAAGCCAATGGCGAGCTTCAAGTTCAAGATTGAAACAGTAGAACTTAGTAGATGAATCCGTAAATGTATCGTTTCAGACGTCATGTTACAAGCCATTCTCGCGTTTTTCACGATGAAAGATGGACTGTGCTACTGTAACAACGTCACCGAGTTGTTCGAGTCAATTAGTGTCCCTTGTAACTCTCGTGAGTGGCGGCTTTTCATTTATAGTTCCTCTAAGAGATTAAAAACAGTGCTCTTCCATAATGGAAACAAGTATCCTCTCTTTCCTTGGCTCACTCTGTACATCTGAAGGAGGAACATAATAGTGTGAAGATCCTATGTCAGGTCCTGTGTTATGAAAAATATCAATGGGAGGTTGTAGGAGACTTCAAAGTTATCGCAGTCCTAGTTGATCTTCACGGTGGTTTTACAAATTTTCCATGCTACCTTTGCTTCTGGGATAGTAGAGACGCTGGTGCGTATTACTGCAAGAAGAACTGGCCACTACGGACAGAGTTTTTGGTAGGAGAGGAAAACGTGAAATTTAAGCCACTGGTAGACCCTCGAAAGGAACTAATGTTCCCACTGGATATCAAGTTAGCGTTATTAAACAGTTTGCTAAAAAGGCATGTTCCCCGAATTGTCAAATACATAGATAATAACCGGAGTTTTCACAGGCCCACAAGTTAAAAAGTTTGTTCAGTGTGAAGTATATATTTCCTCAGATATATATCGAAATTGAAAGGGATACTTGGAAATGTGTTGCAGTGATTCAAGGATTTCTTGTCAATCATAAAGCATAAAATTATACGGAGCTGATAGACAATTTGGTGCAAAGCTAGGGTAGAATGGGGTGCAGGATGTCTTTCAAAATTCATGTTCTGCATTCACACCTGGAAGTATTTAAGGAAAACATAAGAGAGTGTTCCGAAGAACATGGGGAGCACTTCCATCAGGACATTTTAAACTTCGAACGACGGTACAATGTAAACGTGATGGGGGACTATATCTTGTCCATGATTCGTGAGAGTGCTGTACTATATAAACGTCAATGTAGAAAACGCACACGTTTTTGAAAGTGATTGTGTTCAAACTCTGAAAACGTTTTACATTATTGGAACGCAATAAAATATGGTTTTCGTGCAAGCCACTGTCACCAACAGCAGATCTTACTGAAAATGAAGTTTAAATGGTTCAATCTCTTTGAAAAGCATATATACAATATATGTGTAAAGAAAACTTGTTTCATTCTACTGTTTAAAAATGATGTCTTTTATTTCTATTTAGGTAATAAATTTTGTATTTTGAACAAGGATTGTAAAATATTTTCTTCATACCTATTAAATATATTGCAATGAAGCTTGGCGGAAGAATTACTTATAGAGCATAAGTATTTTCTAAGGTAGAGATCCTTTGGTTACTTATATACAGTCACTCCAGAGGCCTTGAGATTTGATATTTTTGCTTTTTAGAGAATTGTTTCCAAAAATCCCGATATTTGCCTTTTAGGGTACACCATGTATGCGTATGCGTATTTCTATTTGAAGGTCTGTTTTATTCTAAAGAGAAAGACGTATGAGCCATGATTATCGGATGAATAGTGCTGAGGTACTAGCTACTTAACTAAAATTCCTGTGAAATGCAGGAATTTAAACGTGTTAAAAAGAGAATAATCCAATGTATTCACTACAAAACCAACATTTGAAACATATAAAAAACCATTTCCATCATATTCGGGCACTCTAAATTGAAAAATAACAATACCATCCCAAGGACAAGACAAAAGTTAAATTTTGTTACATAGTGTTATTTGATACTGTTCATCTTTTATTGCCATTGACAAATGATTTCATAGCAAAGTAGTGACTAGCATTTCCTATTAATGACGGAAAATACAAATAGTCGCGATGGGTTCAGGTAGCTTGTATACGCAGCAGGGAGTCTCAGAGGCACCCCTTAGGCCTTCAAGGGGTAAACGCATTTGCAGCAGTGTAGTTTTATAGTCCTCACATATTTCGATTGTTTAGCTAACAAAATCTTAACTCTTTGAAAGAAGTCTTACGATGATACTTGATTTGATTGTGAATTTCAAATTTTTCATTTTCATTCTTCTTATGTATTCTTAATAAACTCAAAAGGTATATTATCTACCTTTTTGTTCATTTCGCTGTATGTTTTTGAACTTGTTTAATGAACCATCTTCATTTACTTAGCTGTTTGCTTTCCGTTTTACTGTCTAAAATGGACAGTCTATTTTCGCTCTCATCCGGCTCCTCAATGTATTCTTTCCATCTTCCTCAAACTCAACTTGCTCATTAAACACTCATTGCTATCTTTATTTTCTATATTGTCATAGTAGTTGTCCCTTGCTGCCCTTCTATAGTATTCGCATAAAATTTACTCTCATATATAATATTCAAATTTCTCTATCTTTTTCAATTTCTCTTGTCATCTTCGCTTCCATTGTATATTTCCCCGTCTTTGTAGATTTTTCCTTCTTAATTTGCAGGTAAACTTTCTAAACATCCTTTCCTTCTCTTCTTCAGTCTCCCTTTGTTAGGGAAACCAATTGTTGCTGGTTAAGCAATGAAAAAATCGTGTGATTGCAGCCGAGACTACTTTGACTAACCAAGAAGTGTAATTTAAAAAAAAAAAAACTTCTTTAAAAGTGTCACACCTCAGGCGGACATTCTAATCACATTAACCTATGTTTAAGAACAGACGTAACTTTAATTTGTTCTGCCTTTGTTTTTACTTCTTCCATATAGTTCTAAATACTTTCAGCATTGATCCATTTATTTCATACTCGAAATATTTGGGGGGGACGCGTCCCCCTGTATCCCCCGCCAGAGACGCCCGCGGCTATAAGTCATGGTTTCTCAACCTGGGGGTCACGAGAGGGTTTCATGGGGGTCGCAAAGATAAGCAGAAGAGGCAAATAGAATTAGAATTTAATATCGGAAAATATTTTAAATATTATTTTGAATTTTGATCTATAGGCATATTTTTTATTTTCATACATACTGTTAAGAACAGCAAAAATAGATCTACTAAATATTTTCAACAGGTGCAGAGTTGTTTAAAAATCAAATCAGAAATTATAAGGGAGTCGCTGACAAGAGGATATGATAAAATGGGGGCCGTGATAGAAATTAGGTTGAGAACCACGCTCTAGGTGATTCTTCTCTATACGAAAACCTCATGACAGACAGAAATATACTTTTTAATGTATTTGTATAGATACATATTACCAATAGGTGTACTACATGGAAGAAACTATATATAATTCTTTGTTTTCACCATTACAATACCTTTCTCATTCTATGATTACACGGAACTTAAAAGAATACGTGATTTTCTTGATTGATCTTTATATACTATATACACAGTACTCACTACTCCTCTGTTTCCATGAACGAGTTGTGTCCTAGCAAACTCTCCTTTCCAATCAACACATACAGGGCGTACAGCAGGCCCAAGTGTAACAGGTTCTTCAAGAAAGACTATGGCAATATCTGCTACATAATTCAACTTTAAATCCCCGTATCTTTCATGAACAACAATTTGCCGTACCTATTAAATAAAGTAAATGATTGAATTATTTTGTAGAATGCAAATGAAGGAGCAAAATGGACAGTTTTAGAAATATCATGATAAGAATTTATAATTTTGGATTTAATTGTGACGTGTAGTGACTAGAAAGTTCTTGTACTAAGAAATGCTACGCTAATTTTCCTTTCATCGATCATATACATCTCATCTTAAGATCATTTACATCATAACCACTGTCAAAATTGAAAGGCTGTTCGTTCTACCTCAAACAGTCTTCTTCGAAAAACTGTCCTATAGAACAACACGATTTCCCCGCCTCTATTCTTCAAGAAATGACTGATCATAATCATTAATCATCTAGCATAAAATAATTTATAGCTGTTCTTTCCTGATCAAACTAGTCTTGAGATGGCTTGAGCTGTTGATGCATTCGACAAATTTTGCACGTCTGAAAGCAGAAAATAGTCGCATAATCACCTTTGGAGTAAATAATTGAGAAAGTAAGTCATAAAATGGATTCTCGTAAGAACTTCGTTCACTCACCATAATTATATCATGTTCTAATAGACATGGGTGATTACCATAACTGCTAATACATGCATAACTCACAGGATCTGGGTTATGGCTTAAAAAGCAAGTCGTGTTGCGTATAAGAGTGATTTTATTGAAGTACGTAAAGAATATATATGTAACCAATACCATTATGACTTAAAGATGTGATACGATACAGGTAGTATAATATAAAATAACAATAGGATTTGGGTAGTACAGTGATTTGAGGTTCAAATTAACACGGACCTTGTCCTTTCGTTCTCTCGTGAGCTCGCCAGGATTCAGTGCTCTCTTTGCACAGTAACAAGTCATGTCATGCAAAAATAATGCGCACACGAGAAGCTTATTCACAATAGGTGAAGTCTCTCCATATTCGTCAGCTTAGATCACACCACTCAGCTAGGCGACCTGATGATCCAGAGGTGAACGGTGCTTGCCAAGTGAAGATTGATCGTTGGATGATCCATGATCGAATGATGCTGACTGTTCTAAACTATTAGTTTTTATACCAGTCTGAAAGTTATTTTGAAGTTTGACAAGAACACATGTGTACACTTATTATTGACACCAGGGCCTTCGCGTGGGTTGTAAGCAACCGGGGCGTGATTTCAAAGGCGCCCCTCCCCCAGGTGTATTACGAAAAATAACAAGGGCTTATTCTGTACTCTTAGATTTAAATATGCAATGTAAGAGCACAATGTAAGATAAAAGAGGTTGGTGCTATGTCAATGTTTTAAATTGAATGGCTTTTGTAGTTAAAACATAAAAGTTAATGAAAACATGGTTTTTGAGTTATTGAAATCAAGTGCTTTTAATCAACGATTAAAAAAAAAAAAAAGTCTTCTTACAAGAGCTGGAGAGAGTTTCAGTTGAATAATCCTAGACGATGTTTTACTTTACCGATAATTTTCAAGTTCAATTCGGAAGTCCCTCAAAAATCTAATCTAGATTCTCTGTTGTTTCTTCTTCTTATTAATGATATTCCTCTGCGTATTAAAACTTTTCAGGTTCTTCTTTTTGCCGACGATCTCAAATTATACATCAAAGTGAGTTCAACTGATTCGTCCATCTGCAAAACAGCTCTTGTCCATTTACAGAAAATCCCAGAAAACAGAGCAAAACTGTAGGATCGATGCGTTTTCTAGAACTGGAAATATTTGAGGATATTAAGGTTTCTCTGGGATCCTACATATTTTTTTTCTGGTATTTTCTGTAAATGGACAAGAGCCGTTTTGGAAATGTACGACTCAATTGATGACTGTATGAAACTTCAACAGGATTTAGAGAGAGTTCAAATATAGTGTGATAAGAATAAATTAGTCCTGAATGTGTCCAAATGTAAATCTGTATCTTTCACGAGGAAAGAAAATCCAAATAACTTTACCTATACAATAAGTGGCACTTCCTTGTCTACCTCAAATACTATCAAAGATCTAGGAGTTATATTTTAAAGGAAATTAACCCTTGCTCAACACGTAGACACATTGACGAGTAGTGCATATAGAAACCTAGGTTTAATTTATAGGATGGGACAGAATTTCTACAAAGAATCAACATTTATAAGGTTATGTTTTTCGTATGTGAGGTCAAAATTAGAATACTGTTTTGCTGTTTGGACACCAAATGCCACTAAATACTCTGATGCAATAGAAAATAAACAGTTGAAATTGAAAAAAAAAAATAAAATAAAATAAAAAATGATTGCATACAAGAAAACTGGTTTGTACCCAAAGTATGTACATTATGAAGATTACGTGTTGTTTGCCATGACTCCATTTTTGTGTTGTTTGCCACGGTATTGCTCTCTCTGATTTATCTTATATCATAATTGTGAAAATTTATAGAAAATCAACTCAAACTGAGGGTTGCCAGATGACTATTATAGCAATCAAATCTATTATATTTATAAGCAGAATACATATAATACAAACGGTCCCAAACACGTTTACTGCTTCTATTCCGTAACTTTAGGAGTGGTTTAGTTTATTCTCAAAATTTGAATTACATCTGAATGTTCCATTTCGTATCCTCTGACTTTGTTCGCTAGCTATTTTAGTGGATTTATGTTTTTGCCCGTTTGACATTAGACAGGACTCCATCGCTTATTAATTTATGCTTTAACGAGTTTGTATATGCTAATTGTATTGAGATATATGCGGTGACTCAGTGGTAGAGCGTTTACCTCTGGTGCGCTGGGGCCCTGGTTCGATCCCACCTCGCTCCAAATGGACTTCATGATGGAGAAACACCGTGTGCGTAGCTTTTTTTTTTTTTTTTTAGGGTTTTTCAGTTTCCTCCCACTTTATTCATTCCACCATTGCATTCTTTTCTCATCATCACCGTCTCCTTTAGGCATAACTGTTGGACGTAAAACTGAAAGATACATTTCACTTCCTAATGAAAAATACGCAAAGGCCATCTAGCGCGCAAGCTGGAATCAAACTCTAGCTGGAATCAAATTCTATTAATTACAATTGCGTTTTGTGCAGGTTATAAGATAATCTCATATTAATAATGATTTATATAATCAGGGTGCAAAATTTCCGGTCGCCAGGTCGCCATTGGCGACTAGACATTTACAGGTAGCGACCAGTGTTCAGTAGGAATGATTTATACGTATATGAGTTGTCCAATTCAAAATTGATTATCCTAAAGCTAATTGTCTGGTTTTGAAATTTTGTGCCCTGATGTAATCATTTTCTTTGTCAAACCAAAGGCCACAATGTGTACGTGAGAGATACTGGCGACCATCATTTTGGATTTGCGAGTGCGTCTGACTAAAATTTTGCGTCCTGATATAATTATTGGTGGTTTACGTAATGTATTGACACTTCCTATTATTTCATGTTAAAAGAAGCTTCCAGAGGCTGGATTATGAGTCTGTATGTTGTGTTTCTAAAGAACTTTGCAATGTGTTGTAAATGTTGTAAACTTATCAATATGTAAGTTAACAAAATACATATTTTCTGTGTAAACGTATTTAGGTATCTATTAGGCCCATTAATTACATATAGCATATATTCAAACTCAAAAAACCAGCGACATTTTGTCGCTGAAAATAAAAAGTAGACATAGAGTACAAAGGGCCCCATTCAATAGCTTAGGGTCCCATCAAACCTAAATACGGCACTGCATAGTTATTGTCGGTAGATTTATTGAATCTATAAATCTTTTTACAGATGTCATGTCATATTTATGTACGTGTAGGGCGGGGTAGGCATTATTGTCTCGTTTTGAATTATTGCATCTTCAGACGCTACGTCCTGTTGGCTTAATTTTATCCCTCCCCCACACAATATAAATTATCTAATTCGCACACTGAGCATACCCATGCTATCAGCATGTTTAATAAAATTAAAATCAGAGAGAATAGAAGAAACTTACTGCTCTTTCCTGTGTATACCTGTCCTTAGTGTTCCAATCTCTGTGGTACCTGCCGAGAGAGACGCGAAATTGATTTGCTGGTCTTACTCTCTGAAGGTTTGTGTCCCAGAAACAATGAGCCACTACAAAAAGTATACATAAATATAAAATTTAATATATTTTTAATAACTTCACACAAATATTCATATATATGAGGTTATCTAAACAAAGTTCGCTAACTCTTCATTAAATGCCAGTGAAAGCCATAAGGGAAAAATGCGCGGCCATAAGATATTCGTGCTAAAAAAAATAACATAAAAAATGTGGCAATTTACACAGTGACAAGAACAGAAAAGAGGAAAAACAGTCAACTTATAAATGTATTAAAATTTACCAAAGATTAAGTTGAAGTAAATAAATCGATCTATTAAAGAAATTAAGTTCCCGTTAACACCCTGTACGTGTGTTACTCCGATTAACGTTCTTAAGTTAACTCCGATTTATAAAGACAAGCTTTCCTATAGGAAAGTTAAAAAAAAAAAAAAGCAGCTCATAAAATTTAAGTTATTACTTTCTCATGTTTTAAGAAAAAGTATTTTTATACATATTAGGAACTTTGTTAGGAACAATGCCAATTACGATAATCACTTGGAAAATGCACCTAATTTTTTTTGTTTACTTAAGTTAGATCTCAATATGAACAGAAATATTAACAATGTTTGAAAGCTTCTAAGTTTAGGTTTACAAAGTTTCATCATAATATTGATAATAGGAAATAGAGATACAAGATCTAATTGTTGGGATATAAGAGTACGTAGGTGAACGGTGTTTTAAAATGTGACACTAGCCGTTGCTAAGATAGTTATGAATATGTGCAAACAGTAAGAAATAAGATGTAATGAAGATATGGATTATTGATGTTATGATTTAAGGTTCAAGATTACAAAATATATTACATTGATGAGAAATATGATTTAATTGGATTGAAGATACGAATGAGATTTATATGAAGCTAGTATAAAGATATAGATAAAAAAATAAACAAGCTTAAAGCGGATATACGAAGTATTGATTTGAGTAGACTACTGTTGTAGTAAATTATATGCAACTAAGTAATTCTAACACTAATAAATAAATAAATGTTAATATAAAGATAACAGAAGTACAATAAACTACATATTAACATATAAAACAATAATACAAAGCTGCAATAGCAAATTATCTTAATAGGTTTATTTTTTTAGAATTTCATAATTTGTGTAATATATAGCTAAGTTAGTGTTTCTTACCTCATTGAATCATTACTTTTTTGTGCTCATTCTTCTAAAAAATCATATATACTGTACACATATTGCAAATTATTCATCGCAGCTTTGAAAAACTCAAAATTGCTAATAGAACTCCAACTGACCAAAGCAGTAAGTATATTTTAAGATTATATATCTTTTACTTTAAAAAAAATGAATAAATAAATAAGTTAATGTCTGTTGTGTTTTGTATGATGTTCCCTTTCCTTGAGATTACATGCTATGTTGAATGTATCACTGACTAGTGACACCGAACCTACTGGGCCCGTATGGGCTCGTCATCAACAGTCACTGACACACTCACCAAGCCAATCATCTACGGAAAATAGAACTCAAATCTGGCCCGAAATATAAAGCTTCCAAACTCTCTTCCATCTCGACTCACAGTCCGATATCCGGGCCTGCAGTTCATCATCCACATCCCATCCGGAAATAGGTTGTGAACCACGACTACAGACACAGGACACCGACCTACGAGTGGAGCTGGCAATGAGCACAATGAAGATCTTGATGTTGTCTGTAAAAGCCCTATCTGAATTTAAAAAAAAAAATCTTACAAATCTCGAAAAAACAGAATTTTGCAACAAAAAAAATCCAAACTGAGATTTTGATTTAAACGGATAAAATGAGAAAATTTCTACAGATTCGGTTGTTTTCAACCCCGGTCACACTAAGGAAAGTCTCTTCCCTGGATTCACAGCTATTTCATCTCCCCCGTAAACTTATTATGTACGTACTGCTCTTTGCTTTGATCATGCTTCGCATGCATACCAAAACATCAACTCCATATTTCTACTACTTCTTAAAACTACAAGATAATTATATTCTGTATTCGAAAAGAAAGATGTTTTCACGGCTAGTAAGTTTTATTCGAAAATCTTCATGAAAGTAGTGTTGGACAAAATATTAGATAACAGAAAAATCTTTACACTAAACTGACATACCCATCTAAGAAAATAATATGATCAATTTCTATATCTTTCAGAGCCAAAACATTATTTACTTTTGCACATATATTCCCAAAATATTCATATTCATTTAATATTCTTCTTTTAATATTCTTGACTTTCAGAACATTTACATTGAATCGACACGCAAAACAAATGAAAAGACACAATATAAATACATTACACTATTGAAAATAATACTTCACTGCATAATGTTGTGGTTAGCTACTTTCACTTTTATTTATTCTTTGGTGCTTAAACTTCTCTGTGCATAGAAATTGTGGCCGGCATAGAGGATTTTCGCTCTTCGCGACCTCTCTTACAGCTCGGACCCACTGGACAATCTAGCACACGTAAACACTCACTTACATATTGCCATAACTTAAACCTAAATCCCTATTCTAACTACACTAACTTAACCTAAACAAGAATATATAAAAAAAATCACACATATATTTCATGAAGCACCATCCTTATTTTATATTTATATTTTTGTTTTTGTTTCGCTACCACATTCAGACCGAAGACGCAGTGGTTACTTGCATTAGTGTCGCTCTGAAATTTCTAAGTTTCTTAGTAAAGAAGGAAAAGGTATTTATTAGTAATTATTAAAAAAAAAAACTGAAATTTCTAAAATTTGATGGGTATCAGATTAAAATATTACGAAGGTTTAGCCTATTGTCGAAAGTTTTCAGTTACCGGTACGCAAACTTCATGTACCCTTGCACTTAACTGTAGCCGTGACTCTAACACTTACTTCCAAAATCAACGTTTAGAATTATTTTGTTTCAAAACCAAAGAAACATGTCAAAATAAACAAAGCTTAATTTCGAGCAGTGTTACCGAAAAAAAAATGAATAATTTCAAGATTTCAGGGAATCTAAACATCTTTTCTTCACTGGGGGAAAATGTGTGTGTGGTACACACATTTTCTTGAGGTTACAACAATCGCTCTGTGCTGAGATAATCTAGCTTTCTTTCCCCCCCTCATTGAATGAAATCACGATGTCACATTGACCGAATCTGCATGTGTGCGGCGTTGAGGGAAACTTTATGCACTTAACACATCATGTTATGAATTTCACACATGCACCAGAAAATATAATCACACATGCTTGTTTCCTCGAGACAAGGAATTTTGAAGATGCCAAATACCAGGATTGGAATTTCACTTTCACTGGTTCCTACTTACGTGAGTTTCATTCCTTTGACAGAGACTAAACGGATATATTAAAAAAAAAGTTTTCCTGATGAATTACTCCACTAGAGTCTCCTGGGAGACTCTCAACTTGTGGTCCCAAAAATAATTTCGGATACTAACTACTGTAGCACCGATCTAAAAAGCCATTGAGCGTCACTCAACTTCTTCTTCTTCGATGTCTGCACAACGACTCAATATTTACTCTCCGTCACCGTCTCCTCCGGTTTCTCCTACGTTCTCTCGCTGACCGAGAACGTAAAATTTGCCAATGAGCTCATTCCGTAACAATAAGCATATCCCATACTAGTATCCTTTATGCAAGACGAAAATCACTTCACAGTTTAGAATATTACTGGTTTAATAATTTTGTTAAAACACCAAACACAGCACGTTTATCTCTGCTGACAACTTCTAACACTAGCCAAAACGAAGAATTTATCACAGTTTTAAAGTAACAACAAATTATTCCACAATTTCTACAGACGCCGAACACTGCACGTCTGTCTCCTGAAATGGCTGACGCCGTAAGACAAAGAAATACATGAAGATGATCCCTAATTGGAAGATAATCGTGACGTAACTATCGGATGATAGGCTTCTGTGCGAAGATCAAAGAAAACCGAAATCTCAGCCGCAGCTGTGATTGTGGATTATCCAATCAAATAATTTACTTCGAAAACAAAGAGATGCACCAAGAAGAAATTATGGCTGACTTTCTTAATTTGGAATTTTGAAGAAGATTTTACGAAATAAAATTTTTAGCTTTCTTGTGAGGATTCCCTATGCCGAAATATGAATAAAAATAAACTGAGAATCATTAAAAAGGCTGGAATATACACTTATTTGTCTAAAATAATGATATATTCTTGGATAAATACGTAAAATATACAAAATATAATTAATAATCATGTAATCTTCATGTAATATTCATTGAAACGATTTACTTTACTAAAATTACACAAAATTTTCGACCTACGTTTTTCCTACTATAAAATAAAACAGTTTTCTTACATTCTAAATAAAATTAAAATTTCCCTTCCAATATACAAGGTGCTCAAAAGCACCGGGCCATGTTACGTTATGCTGAGCATAAGGTAACTTCCTCCGGGAGCTTCGGAGAAAAAAAATCTGAACTTATGAGTTCTTCTTAAGTTGTTTTTTTTTGTTACTACAAAAATTACTGGAGATTATACAAGACAAAACATTTTTTTTATTCTCGATTCTAATCACAACTATACATACACCCTATATAATATAATATCCTAACCTAACCTTAACCTATAAACTAAGTTTTTTTTTTATCCTTCTAATAATTCCTTTCTTTTCTCTTCGGAACAACGAAACAATTTTAGGTTGTCAAAACTCTGAACTCCTATGTTTTCTCCCTTCAGAGTTTGCAATCTCGCTGAATTTCGAGTTAGAGATACCACTTTGTAAGGTCCGACGTAGGTATGCATAAACTTAGCGAATACCTTTTTTGGTATCGACGACACATGGTGAGTTTTCACCATCACCAAAGAACCTTCTGTGACGATGTCTTGTTGTTTCCGCAGCTTTCTTTCTTTCTTCGGTTCTGCTGCCGGAATAGAAACTACAAATTTCTTGTCTTCCTTTACTTGCACCGTCTCTTTGGGCCAAATGAAGTTTTCTTTGAAGCTCTTGGATGCTGAATACGATAAGAAACGCTCCGCTGGAGTACATCCGAGAGCATCACACCAAGAGTGATTGCACAAATCTTGGGCGGCTTTTAGAAAATTACTCCATTTGGACTGGTTGTCACTGCAATATAGGCGGAGAATGCGATGAAGGTCACGATGTCTGCGTTCGATAATGCCATGAGAAGCCGGATGGTATGGCGTGGTAAGTATATGTTTTATCCGGTGTTTTTGACAAAACTCTTTCCAGACGCCCGATAAGAACTGCGGACCTTGGTCACTCACCAAATACTTCGGGTATGGTAGCTGATAATAATATCTCTTTTCAAGGACCGCCACAATCTCTCTTGTGTGTGCCGTCCGAAGAGGGAAGAAACACACAAAACGACTGTAGACGTCCAAGATGGACAAGATATATTTATATCCCTGGCTCTTAGGAAGAGGCCCGACCAGGTCGAGGCATTGCTTCTCAAAGGAAGAAGACGCCTCAACATGACAGGGCTCCTTTCTAATCACCCTGTAGGAGTACTTGGTTCGTGCACAAAGAAGGCACTCTTGAATATACTTTGTAAAAGCCTCACGCATACCTCTCCAGTGGAACATGGCCTTAGCGAACGACAAACATCGCTTCACTCCAAAATGGCCTTTATTGTGGATTGCCGAAACAATATTTTTTACTGAGCTGGAAGGAATGACCAGCAACCAAACAGAATTTTGAGAATTTCTGACGTAAACTAAATTATTCTCCACATGTACCCTAGTATTGTTTTGACAACCCTTCCAAATGGTATGTAATTTTCTACAATACGGATCTTTCCGCTGTTCTCGCCTCAGTTCCGTGACATTCAAGAAGTCAGTGTCCTCCGCGGTCAAGAAATTTACAAAATGATCCTCTTCTGCCTGAGGAATCTCTGCAGGATAGCGACTCAATAGGTCTGCGATTTCATTGTCCGAACCTTTGATGTGAATAAACTGAAGATCAAAGCGTTGCAGTTTGAGCAGAAGACGAGTAGTTCGAGCATCTAGGTTTTTCAAACTGAAAGCATATGTGACTGCTGCATTGTCACAGTGGACCGTAGTCCGTCGACCTAATATGAAGTATGAAAATTTTTCGCAGAGGAAAAGAACTGCAGCTAATTCCAACTGGAACACTGACAACGAGGCCTCGTGCGGTTTTATTCGCCGACTCGCATACGCAATAACCTCCGGATCATCCTGTCCCGGGGGATATTGTGCCACATAGCCGGCCAATGACTCCGCAGATGCATCGCTGTACAAATGAAAGTCAAGATTGAAATCCGGTTGCGCAAGTGCGGGAGGACTACTTAAAAGTTCTCTCAACTGATCAAATTTTTCCAGTAACTCCGGAGAGTATTCAATCTTTCGATCCTTTTTCAGAAGATCATAAAATGGAGCTGTTAACCCCGCAAAGTCAGAGAAATGTCGCTTTCGCCATCCCACGAGACCAAGAAATCTTCGTAAAGCTTTCTTAGTCCGCGGCAGAGGAAAGTGACGGATGGCCTCGTTACTTTTTGGATTAATTTTGACTGATGATCCCGAAATAATGTGGCCAAGAAAAGGAATTTGTAATTGAAGAAAATTACACTTTTGAAAATTGAGCGAAAGATTTGCCGAACGAAGAGTTTCAAAGACCTTTTCCAAATGTTGAAAATGTTCGTCAATAGATGATGAAAAACAAAGGACGTCATCAAGATACACAATGAGAAAATTTTTGAAAGGTTCTAAGCCGAAAAAAGTATGCATGATTGATTGGAAAACTGCTGGAGATGACTTCAAACCCATGGTTAGACGTGTCATTTGATATTGACGACCTTTGTAAATGAGACTGACATATTTGTAAGAGTCTGGATGGATCGGGACACTGTGATATGATTGCGTACAGTCCAACGAGGTGAAAATGGTTGCACCACTGACTCGTGCGATTAGATCGGAGATCGGCTCGACCTGAATCTTTGGTGCAATCACACGCTCATTGATACCACGCAAATCAACTACAGGCCTTAGCTCTCCAGACGCCTTACGCACAATATGTACAGGGCATCTGTAAGGTGAAGGACCTTCTATGATGATTCCAAGTTTCAACCATTTGTCCAGCACTTGCTCAAATTCCTTCTGGAGGTGAACAGGTACAGGATACAACTTTCCTACCACGGGAACGTCGTCTGAAAGCTCTATTCTATACGGCTCAACCTTCACGACTCTGGGATTCTCTGTAAAAAGACAACGAAACCTGATTAACAAGGAAAATAAACGATTCCTAGAATCTGAATCCAAATCAGTTCTCTGAGAAACAAAATTTTGAATGTCTTCTTTCGTAATAGCTGGTTGGTATAAAGAGTCTTCCTCTTTATCCGATGATACTTCCGCAACTGTGACTCGACAACAATGCTGCTGTTCCATGTTGATGGAGATGGTCTGTCCAGAATCAGTCTCAAGAGAGACTTCTTTCGATTTGCAATTTAGAAGAACATGATACCGAATGAAAAAGGGGAAACCTAGAATACAATCTGTTTTTAATTTCCGAATCACATATACTGGAACCTCGAAAACGTAACCTTGAATCGTAAAATTTAGAATCTGAAAACCCTTGACTTGAAAAGATTCGTCTCCTACGAAACCTCGTAATGAAATGTTGGATTTTGGATGAAGTTTAGCTGACGGATAAATCTCCTTGATCCTCCTCCAAACGTCTCCAGACAACAAATTCGTATCCGCTCCAGAATCCAGGATGCAAACTAAAGTTAAACTCCCAACTGAACAACTTAACGTAGGTGAAGGATAAGTTAAAAGAATACCTTTCTCCGCACTGGAGTCACACTCCTTCTCGTCGATCACGAAACGAATCGAGAACAGAGGCGTGCCCAATTTTGTTTCCCGATTTTCGGAATCTGCCAAAACATTGAATTTTGAATTTGGAGGGTTGATATCAAAATCGAACGAGGTTGTTACCAAATTGGGATTTTGACTACTCGCTAACCGATCTTGTTCTTTCTGGGGAGTTGAGGAATCCACATCGCAGTCCACACTCTCCCCTAATGCGGGCTGCGGTATGCATTTCCCAAACTATTCCCGTTCGTTTCCGGTGGCTGAGCCATCGTAGGTACGAATGTCGTATATTGCGGAGGCCATCCAGTGGACATCGCCATGTTCACTCCTGGGGAAGAAGTGGACGTGGGAGCCGCCACTCCCCCTCCAGGAAGTAAATTCGGCGCGTATCCCGGATAGGCTTGCGCTCCTGCTGAGTTCATCGCGTTTGGCGCGCATGTCTGAGATGTACCCCGCGGATACCCATAACTCATCGCTGCTGGATAGTAGCGTTGGTTGTACCCATACGGAGCATTCCGATTTCCATTACCATCTCTTACCCAATTCGGTCTTCCTTGATTGGGCCAAGGTCTTCGAGACTGAAAGTTCCTTCTTCGACCCCTGTTTCCAGAAAATCGGTCATCTCCTCCTTTGCCATTGGAATTTCCTTCCTTCCTCTTGCCTTCGTCTTCTTCCGTCTGAGACGAAGTATCTTTGGTGGTTTGTTTTCCTGACTTTTCGGCCTTTTTGACGACTTTCGCCTGACGCACCTGAAAGCGTCTAAACTTCTTGTCAGTGACCGGTTCACTCGGCTCCGGATGTCCCTCTATCTCGGCTATTTTGACCATAAGGTGTTGAATGTTTTTCGGCTCAACAGCCCTCAACAACTTGGCATCACCAGCTGGTAAACAATCCAAGACTATCTCAATAAGTTCGGTTTCATCCGGGTGTTGTGCCACCGCATAATATTCCGCTACAATTTTCCATGCAAAGTCCGTCAATCGGTTGTACTTCGCTCGATCATACTTCATTCCTTGAATGAACTTCTTTTGCAACCTTTCCATCCTGGCCGAAAAATAGTGTTCCCGGAACAGACGCACAAAATCCGCATAACTATTGATGTCTTGACACACAGTCTGAAACCACGTCTTGGCCCCAGCTGTTAAGCAACAAGGTACCAAGGTTAGACGTTCGTGTTCTGATGCCGAAATTACCTTAAAAGTTTGTTCTAAATTTTCTATGAATGATCTAGCCAAACCGTATTCACCAGAGAATGTAGGTAAATGATTTAGTTCAGAAAGTCTTAAATTTAGAGTTCGTTTACCAAAGCCTTCCTCGCTTTTACTGGGGTTCACGGGAGAATTGTGGCCAACGACGGGGCTCTTTGCACCCGAGTGATTTTGACCGAAAATAGAATAGTGTTGGTAATTTTGTCCAGAAGTTAAATTGTCTGGCATCGATACCACCGCGTGACCACACATTCCCTCCTGAACTCCAGCACACGAAGGAGTCATGTCTGCTACATTACTAGAGGACACCACATGGTTCAACCGACAACTAGTATTAGAAGATCCTGACACCTGAGGTGAAACTAACAATGGATTCGACCTCCTGGACAACGCCTGACAACCTATTGTCTCAACACAGGATGTACGCAACTTGCTTAACTTCAATGTATGTGAGGATAATTCAAAGGGAAGGACATTTGTGCCGTGAATGTTGGTCGGCTGACAGACAAAGACAGTCACCGTGGGAATAGTACGAGTCTCCCCAACTGAAGAGACCGGTACATCCACGTGGATGTCTGACTCGGTCCCGTCAGACTCGATTCCATCACCGACAACAAAGTCTCGCGATCGTTTACGTCCACACCGTTTGTCTTTTCTTTGGTTTTGTTTCTCTTCCAACGTCTGAATCCTGGCTTCAAGTGCCTGACACGACCTTTGGGTACTTAGTTCGAGATGTGAGAACTCCTTAGTCAAGTCATCACATCGTCGATTCTGCGCCTCAACCGATAACCGGAGACCTTCCTCAACGGCATCTACCCGCGCGTCTATTTTAGTCTGATAGTTCCCAACAGAGGTATATATATCGCGAACTTCCGACCTAACAGCCTCTACGTCTTCGTTTACATGGGCTACCTTTTCATTAATCGTTTGCAACAATTCAAATTTGACATTGTCCAATTTCTGATTCACTGCCCGAAAGTTACTATTAATATCCTGGAATTTACTGTCAACCTGATTACTCATCGCCTGAAAGTTACTATTAATATCCTGGAATTTACTATCGACCTTTTCAAACTTTTCGTTCAGCGTTACAGTTAAAGTTTGACTGAAGCGTTCCATCATGGCTGCAAAGTCAGTTAATTGTACATTGGAACCGGAAGCTACGTTTCCTCGACTTCCTTCCTCCTTGTCAGAATCGTTCGGGCTACCCCGCGTTACACGTTCACCTTCCTCACTATCGGTTTCCGATGATTTCGGAAGTGGCTACACTGTCACCTGTTTCGCCAGGCAAGGCTTACATAGCCACGGCTCACTACTCTTGTCTAATTCCTGAACTTGTTCCTCCGACAAACCATAACATTGGGCATGTACCCATCTAAAACAACTGTCACAATATACACTGAACCCTGCAATTTCGTCACTACAGCATATATATTCGTTCGGATGACGAGATTCGTTACTCGATCTGCTACCCACAGACATTTTCACTTTCATTAAGTTTGTTTCCCACAACATCACGCACATACAGATCCAGAAGTGACCATGATTCATTCAATGCAGCGATTGTCATAATGATCCCCATTACAAATACTCTGCTGTGATTGTCTGTTTTCCTTAGCGCTCGCGTAGGATTGAAACAACAGAAATCCTGGATAAGGGTCGCCAATTTTACTTTTAAAAAAAATGAATAAATAAATAAGTTAATGTCTGTTGTGTTTTGTATGATGTTCCCTTTCCTTGAGATTACATGCTATGTTGAATGTATCACTGACTAGTGACACCGAACCTACTGGGCCCGTATGGGCTCGTCATCAACAGTCACTGACACACTCACCAAGCCAATCATCTACGGAAAATAGAACTCAAATCTGGCCCGAAATATAAAGCTTCCAAACTCTCTTCCATCTCGACTCACAGTCCGATATCCGGGCCTGCAGTTCATCATCCACATCCCATCCGGAAATAGGTTGTGAACCACGACTACAGACACAGGACACCGACCTACGAGTGGAGCTGGCAATGAGCACAATGAAGATCTTGATGTTGTCTGTAAAAGCCCTATCTGAATTTTAAAAAAAATCTTACAAATCTCGAAAAAACAGAATTTTGCAACAAAAAAAAATCCAAACTGAGATTTTGATTTAAACGGATAAAATGAGAAAATTTCTACAGATTCGGTTGTTTTCAACCCCGGTCACACTAAGGAAAGTCTCTTCCCTGGATTCACAGCTATTTCATCTCCCCCGTAAACTTATTATGTACGTACTGCTCTTTGCTTTGATCATGCTTCGCATGCATACCAAAACATCAACTCCATATTTCTACTACTTCTTAAAACTACAAGATAATTATATTCTGTATTCGAAAAGAAAGATGTTTTCACGGCTAGTAAGTTTTATTCGAAAATCTTCATGAAAGTAGTGTTGGACAAAATATTTGATAACAGAAAAATCTTTACACTAAACTGACATACCCATCTAAGAAAATAATATGATCAATTTCTATATCTTTCAGAGCCAAAACATTATTTACTTTTGCACATATATTCCCAAAATATTCATATTCATTTAATATTCTTCATTTAATATTCTTGACTTTCAGAACATTTACATTGAATCGACACGCAAAACAAATGAAAAGACACAATATAAATACATTACACTATTGAAAATAATACTTCACTGCATAATGTTGTGGTTAGCTACTTTCACTTTTATTTATTCTTTGGTGCTTAAACTTCTCTGTGCATAGAGATTGTGGCCGGCATAGAGGATTTTCGCTCTTCGCGACCTCTCTTACAGCTCGGACCCACTGGACAATCTAGCACAGGTAAACACTCACTTACATATTGCCATAACTTAAACCTAAATCCCTATTCTAACTACACTAACTTAACCTAAACAAGAATATATAAAAAAAATCACACATATATTTCATGAAGCACCATCCTTATTTTATATTTATATTTTTGTTTTTGTTTCGCTACCACATTCAGACCGAAGACGCAGTGGTTACTTGCATTAGTGTCGCTCTGAAATTTCTAAGTTTCTTAGTAAAGAAGGAAAAGGTATTTATTAGTAATTATTAAAAAAAAACTGAAATTTCTAAAATTTGATGGGTATCAGATTAAAATATTACGAAGGTTTAGCCTATTGTCGAAAGTTTTCAGTTACCGGTACGCAAACTTCATGTACCCTTGCACTTAACTGTAGCCGTGACTCTAACACTTACTTCCAAAATCAACGTTTAGAATTATTTTGTTTCAAAACCAAAGAAACATGTCAAAATAAACAAAGCTTAATTTCGAGCAGTGTTACCGAAAAAAAATGAATAATTTCAAGATTTCAGGGAATCTAA
Source organism: Thermobia domestica (assembly GCF_964235325.1). Classification (NCBI taxonomy): domain Eukaryota; kingdom Metazoa; phylum Arthropoda; class Insecta; order Zygentoma; family Lepismatidae; genus Thermobia; species Thermobia domestica. Next base: position 122,024,159 of record NC_137454.1, on the reverse strand, counting down.
ACATCTTTTCTTCACTGGGGGAAAATGTGTGTGTGGTACACACATTTTCTTGAGGTTACAACAATCGCTCTGTGCTGAGATAATCTAGCTTTCTTTCCCCCCCTCATTGAATGAAATCACGATGTCACATTGACCGAATCTGCATGTGTGCGGCGTTGAGGGAAACTTTATGCACTTAACACATCATGTTATGAATTTCACACATGCACCAGAAAATATAATCACACATGCTTGTTTCCTCGAGACAAGGAATTTTGAAGATGCCAAATACCAGGATTGGAATTTCACTTTCACTGGTTCCTACTTACGTGAGTTTCATTCCTTTGACAGAGACTAAACGGATATATTAAAAAAAAAAAGTTTTCCTGATGAATTACTCCACTAGAGTCTCCTGGGAGACTCTCAACTTGTGGTCCCAAAAATAATTTCGGATACTAACTACTGTAGCACCGATCTAAAAAGCCATTGAGCGTCACTCAACTTCTTCTTCTTCGATGTCTGCACAACGACTCAATATTTACTCTCCGTCACCGTCTCCTCCGGTTTCTCCTACGTTCTCTCGCTGACCGAGAACGTAAAATTTGCCAATGAGCTCATTCCGTAACAATAAGCATATCCCATACTAGTATCCTTTATGCAAGACGAAAATCACTTCACAGTTTAGAATATTACTGGTTTAATAATTTTGTTAAAACACCAAACACAGCACGTTTATCTCTGCTGACAACTTCTAACACTAGCCAAAACGAAGAATTTATCACAGTTTTAAAGTAACAACAAATTATTCCACAATTTCTACAGACGCCGAACACTGCACGTCTGTCTCCTGAAATGGCTGACGCCGTAAGACAAAGAAATACATGAAGATGATCCCTAATTGGAAGATAATCGTGACGTAACTATCGGATGATAGGCTTCTGTGCGAAGATCAAAGAAAACCGAAATCTCAGCCGCAGCTGTGATTGTGGATTATCCAATCAAATAATTTACTTCGAAAACAAAGAGATGCACCAAGAAGAAATTATGGCTGACTTTCTTAATTTGGAATTTTGAAGAAGATTTTACGAAATAAAATTTTTAGCTTTCTTGTGAGGATTCCCTATGCCGAAATATGAATAAAAATAAACTGAGAATCATTAAAAAGGCTGGAATATACACTTATTTGTCTAAAATAATGATATATTCTTGGATAAATACGTAAAATATACAAAATATAATTAATAATCATGTAATCTTCATGTAATATTCATTGAAACGATTTACTTTACTAAAATTACACAAAATTTTCGACCTACGTTTTTCCTACTATAAAATAAAACAGTTTTCTTACATTCTAAATAAAATTAAAATTTCCCTTTCAATATACAAGGTGCTCAAAAGCACCGGGCCATGTTACGTTATGCTGAGCAGAAGGTAACATATCTGTGTTACAGTTTCGACTATGTAACATAGCTTTCCTCATGAGACATTTGTTATTCTTTGGGCCAAAACTGTAAAAAGCAAGTTTATTTCAGTTTTAATTTTTTTTTTGATAATGTTGCCATCACTTTCAGATCATGAAAAAAATATATGTTGTACCTGAGGCTATTATATCATTTTGAAAAAAAAAATCATCGACGTTCCTCACTCAATTTTTTTTACGATTATCTGAAGGGGAAGGACCGCTGCTTTTTGTTCAAAATGATATAATACTCTTATGTAGAACATATATTTTTTTAGGGGTATGAAAGTGATGGCAACATTATAAAAAAAATAAAACAGAAAACAAAACTTGTTTCTCTCATAGTATCTTTTGACCATTTTAGGACCCTCAATGTCAAAAATTTGAAGCCAACTTAACATTTAAAAAGAATACTTTGGAACGTTCCTTGTATCGTATTTTTGGGTACTGAACCTCGTTTTGCAATTTTTCCCCAAGTTTGCCTGTTATTATGATCAAATTGAAATCTATTTTATACACAATTGCATTTGTGTTTTTCCAATTCGCAATTTTGGATACAGTTGAATCTTATAGCTTCAAGAATCACGAAATTAAAGCTTTAATGTACAAAAGTAAAGTTTAAAAGTTGAAAAACAAATAATAATAATAATAATAATAATAATAATAATAATAATAATAATAATAATAATAATAATAATAATAATAATAATAATAATTTAAGAGAAAACAAGAGAAAATGATATTTGGAATATAGCTATATCAATATGTTTTCATTTTAAATATACATACAAAGCAATAAGGTGCACATAAATATTCTCTGATAATGAGAACAAATCAGAAATTAAACACCATATAATTTGTGCACTGTTCAACATTTTTTCGCTTTTTATTTTTTACAGAAAGGAAAGTAGCCGTTATTTATTGATTTTTGGCCAGAGAACGCGAAAATCGCACTTAAAATTCTCTCCTGGCTCAGGTTTCTGAGTATTTTAGCGTTTTATATTTTGCATATAACGATATGAAACATTATAAGTACATGATTTGATATTATTGTTTTACACAGTACAAAGTGTCGTTCTTGACAAGTATTTGCTGCATATTCGACTTGGCAACGTTGTACGTTATCAACAGCTAGTGCGAGCGTCTCATGAGTCACGTGAGGCAATGATTGCAAGCATTGTTGCCAGATCTACTGATTTTGCAGGAGATCTCCTGTTTTTTCTACGTTCTACTGATCTACTGCGAAAGAAAACGAAAACTGAACAATCTCCTGCTTTTTCCTTACTTCGAGAAGTTGAAGATTATTAATATTGAATTTTCAAGGTTTCCTCACATAAAAAGATGAAATTTCTCTGTTATAATACACAACGCTCTGTAGAGCATATAGTTATAGAGCTTTACTGTATATATGAATGCAAAGAATACAACTCTACGTCATCTTCTATAAGATTTGTCTATATTCTGACTTTCTGTAAGATTTACAAGTAAGTGTTGTTTAGATTGGGACTTGGGTTGGAAGAGTGGCTTAGATCATTTCTCCACGATCGTCAGCAAGAAATCGTCTTACGCCACGATCACGTCTGACTGTACCATATAGCTACGTTACGTCCATGAAAAGACATTTTCCCACTCCACTTTGCTGTTTCACTACGTTTTACTTCACACACGTGTGTAACAAATAATATTAATATAAATCGGGAATTTCCCTTTTATTTGCTCAACGTAGTTCATTGGAAATGAATTCTGGACTGCTTGTTTTGACTACTGCCCCCTTAAGAATGGCAAATTTTATTGTCCCCCCGGATTTATATTCAAACGTCACCACTGTATATGTCTACTGCTTTCTCCTGTTTTTTATCTTCGAATCTCCTGCTTTTCCAACTGATTGATCTGGCAACACTGATTGCAAGTTGTAACTAGCTCCAGTTAACGTCTCTAATCGTATTCGTGGCGTGCTTCAAGCAGTAGTTTGGCAGACTGTTTGAAAGCAGCCAGCAGTTTGAAATGCGAAGAATTAGTGATTCAAGGAAAGTGCAGCAATGCCCCGCGTTTGTAAAAATTCTGTTGACAGTTTGTGCTACATATGTGCGGACGTGATTTGTGTTCCAGAAAGCGGCCACTGACCGCTGCAGTGCGAAGGGCATATTTACTATACTTTAGGTGTCGTGTTGAAGACCAGGATAAAACATGAGCTACCCACATTTGTTGTACGAATTGTTCATCTATTCTCAATGCCTGGATAAATTGGGAGAATGTTTCCATGCTCTTTGCTGTGCCTGCCAGTTGGCGTGAACCAACAAACCATAGTACAGACTTCCACTTTTGCATGCTACCCTGCTTGAAGAAAGGTATAAATGCGAAGAAGAGGAAGATCAAACACCCAGTGATACCATCTGTCATTCGTCCAGTGGCCCATAGAGAAGGATTGCCTGTTCCCGATCCACCGGTTACCATTCCAAAAGTGGTACAGAGAATGAAAATGAAGGTGAACCTAGTGCACATACCAGTGACACTGATCCTTCATTTGAGCCGAGAACCAACTATCCTGAACCACACCGACTCTCACAAGCAGAGCTTCATGACCTGATTAGAGATTTGGAACTTCCAGAGAATAAAGCTGCGCTCTTAGCATCTAGGTTACAGCAGTAGAACCTTCTGGAGGATATAGTTAGGGTATCAAATCTACGCGATCGTCAAAAAGATCTTGCAAAATATTTCTGTTGCACCGATGAGTTAGTATTTTGCAATGATGTTCCAGGTTTGATGGAGAAACTAAACATTCCGTACAAAGTAGAAGATTGGAGACTGTTTATAGACGCCTCCAAAGCAAGCCTTAAGGCTGTGATCCTGTACAACTGTGATCCTGATCCTGTAACTCTTTTCTATTCTCATATGAGAGGCAGATATTCTGTATCTGTGACAGGAGACAAAGAAGCACGGATTTTTACGATTTGTTCTTGGAAGTCAATAGCCAGAATACTACCCTGATAAAGGGATGGTGAAGGAAGATGTGAATAAGAAAAAGCACGTACAGAAATTCAGGAAATGGTTGTGTATTTGTTTTCCCTACCTGTTTCGGTAAAAACACTAGTTATATTGGCTCCTTCATTACTGGGGAGCTTTAGTAATTCCAGAAAATTCTCAAGGTTAAAGCGAACCAACCATCTTAATTGTAAACTATTGGCACCTGTCGGCTTGTCGAAGGGTAGCGGAGGTTTTGAGATGTGAATTCCCTTACGATTTTCTCAAAACATCTTTCACTGCGAGGGAAGCACTTGTATCTCATTAACAAGAGGCAGTTAACTACAAAATTAGAGTGTACATATATGCCAGAAAGTATAAAAGAAATACGTCTAGAAAGAACCACCATGAAGAAATTTGTTATTAATAACTGATTCGCTATTTTTCGAAAGGTATCTTCAGAAAATATTTGTCATTGTTTAATCAGTTCAGTTTAAAAGTAGCTGTCGTACTTTTGCTTATAATTTTTTTTTTTACAATGAAGTAATACAAGAAATCCTATTCTAAAAATACACCAGTCATATTTATTTTCTGTAAGTTGGCCACGTGTCTAAGTAGGCCACTTTTCAATGGAACCGACGGTGGCCAACATAGACAGGTTTCACTGTGCATCTCGTGAACCCACAAAGCATAGTGCTACCACCATTGCACATCAAACTTGGACTCATGAAGGCATTTGTGAAGGCCATGAACATGAATGAACGTGCATTGGCATACTTGTGCCAAAAGTTTCCGCGTCTAAGTACAGACAAGATTAAGCAGGGACTCTTTATTGGCCCGCAAATACGCAAGCTATTGCAAGACGAGGTGTTTGAATCTATTCTCAGTGCTGATGAACTCTATACGTGGCATTGTTTCCACAATGTTTATACCAGATTCTTGGGCAACACCGAGCCGAAAATTACAAAGAATTTGTAGAAGAATTGTTATCTGCCTACGAGAGACTTGGGTGCAATATGTCACTCAAAATGCACTTCCTCCATTCCCACCTTGATGTCTTTCCAGTGAATTGTGGATCTTTCAGTGACGAGCAAGGAAAGTGATTTCACCAGGACATTTCTACGATGGAACAACATTACAAAAAAAAAGTGGTCAGTTTCAATGTTAGCGAATTTCTGCTGGATGATTCCAAGAAATGCTCCAGATGTTTCTCACAAGAAACAGGCAAAGAGACGGTGTGTTTAAAACAGATACTTTAGGTAACTTTCACCAATACATTTCTTGTTCTGTAGCGCTATATGCAAAATGTTAAGAGTGTTATTACACCAATAGTGTGCCAGGAGTACGTTATGTTTTTGATATTCATATTCAGTGTCCAAACATTTATAAGAGACAGCTATTTTTGTTTCCGTAATTATGTTAGTGTTTGTTACTTTTACCTTTACAGTTTCATTATCATAGCGTTATATGCAAAATGTAAATTGTGTAATTAGTACTAAATCTGAATTTGGAACATGTATTTATTGTGTTTTTCATGTTCAGCGCCCAAAAAATTATAAGGGACGGATATATCTATTTACGTAATCATTTCAAAGTTTGGTGACTTTTACCTTTACAATTTCATTATAATAGCGTTATATGCAAAAGGTGAACTATGCAATTACCACTAAATCTGAGCTAGGAGCATATTATCATTGTCATTTTATTTTTCAGCGTCCAAGAAATTATAAAGAATAGCTATTTTTATTTCCGTAATCATTTCAATGTTTTGTGACTTTTACCTTTACAATTTCATTACTATAGCGTTAAGATGTAACATGTAAATTGTGTAATTACAAATAAATCTTATCCAGGACCACATTTTTATTGTCAGTTTCATGCTCAGCGCCCAAAAATCAATAAAGAATGACCTGCTCAGCGATCAAAAATCAATAAAGGATGACTTATTTACATTTCTCTAAAAACTTCACTGTTGCACAGTGAATTCATTCAATCCTCGTCGCTGTTCTCGTTGATTGGAATATTTTCAACTTTAGAGCCTGTTTTAAATAAATTACTGACGAAAGAGAAAGGAAAATCGTGAACTCGGGGAAAGAAATGTTCGAAGTTTTGACCTTGAGGGTCTTTAAAAAAAGCCAAAAGAAAACACTTTTTTTTATTGAGTTTTATTTATTTATTTATTTTTGACAATGTTGCCATCACTTTTAGACGCTGAAATAAATATATGTTGTAACTAAGGGTATTTCATTTGAACATAAATTCAAGGATGTCCCCCCCTCTCAAAATTTTTTTACGATTTTTTTTTGAAATTTTCAACACCAAAATAAAAAACAGGAAGACATGTATATATATATATATATATATATATATATATATATATATATATATATATATATATATATATATATATATATATATATATATTTAAAAATGTTCGCATTTACATCTATATAGTATCTACAATCTGTGAAACTTTCAAATTATTTGGATCACTCCTACCAGAATTAAAAATTAAATTTTGTATACGATAGGGGTGGGGGTAGGGTGTCGAAACTTTTTTGAGGTGTTTTAGGTCAAAACTAACATTTTGGGTCAATGACGACCCCATTTGGATAAAGGGTCGATTTCACTATCTTACTAGGAAAGACCCTTTTCACAAAATTATAATATATAATGATGGGCGAGGGCAAGGTGTATATAGTTCTTGTCGGGAAACATTTGCGGAATAGATATTTGGGTAGACCACGAGGAATATGGGAAAATAATATGAATATAATTTTAAGGAAGCCAGAGAACTAACATCACCAACTGAATTGTATAGAAGGAGAAAAGTAAGATTCAATGACTATGAAACTGAGGATTTCTTAATCCTATAGAGTTAGTTAAGTATGCGTTGTTTGAAATTATCATGTAAGTTTAGTGTAATTTTAAAAACTTAGGCAAGATAATATACCATCATCATCATACGTATTCTGCAATTATTGGCAGGTCACCTGTTCCAAATGAAAAGCTTCTATACACCATGGTCTTCAGCTAACCACTTAGTTTTCACAAACTATTTTCCTGTTTTAATATCGACCATGAACTGCAGCCTCCTTCACCCTCTCCTTCTCTTTCCTGCCACCATACTCTCTAGCACGTACCTCATGATATAATTCCTTCTCAGCCAATGTCCTAACCAGATTTTCTTACTCTTTTCAGTTACATATAAAATTGTTATTTTCTCCCCCACTATTTTTAATACCTCCTCATTCATTTTCAGTTCGACCTAGCTAATTCATTCCATTCTTCTCCACATCTACATTTCGAAAGATTCCTGTCCTTTTTTTTATTATCGCGTTTTGCGTAATGCCCATGTTTCTGTTTTATATAGTGCAATACTTCACACGAAAAGTTTTATGAGTCTTTTTCTCAACTCTTTATTCAAGGATGCACAAAATAATATATAAATACATCATGAGATATTAATTGCTCGCTTTTAGATAATAGTTTAACTTCAGATACATTAAGACGACATTAAATACAAACTTACAGATACATTAAGAACTGAAAACAAATGCATTAATTAAGAATAGAACCTCTGTTTGTTATAAATGTTAGAATACTAGAATAAAAACTGACCTGATAAAATAGTTCTGTCAGAAATTAGAGATCCGCCACATATAAAATACCATACATTGTTTCTTTGTTGGCGATAGAAGGCGGCATGCCAGGGATATTCTCCTACTTCAGCTTGTTGTCCACGGACCTCGAATAATCCGCCTTTAGGTTCAGGAATGCCACAATCTACAAATTAAATATAAAAATCTGATTGTCTGTTGTGTTTGCCTCTTAAATGTAGACAAATAAATATTCACGAAAATTCTGAGTCACAGTTCAATTCAAGCAATACACTTGTGTGTTTATTTCTCACGACATTTTTATACAGGATATTCTCAACAGCATAATAATAACAATGAAATCCTATTTAAAGAAGCTTGCAAGAAGGTATTGTACTCTTTCGCTTTCAAAATTGTTAACATTTAGCAAAAATAATGTTATAACAGCAATTCGGAAATGTTCAACATTTGTAAATTATTTCTTAGGACAAGAATAAATATATACAATATAATCAAAATTAATAAGAATTTAATTATTGTATTTCCCTTTAGTTCTCGTCGATACCAACACCAGTAAGATTTTTCAGTGATTTGACAATACTAAATTCTATCTCTGCCTGTCGGTCGGCAGCTCCACGTGTGATATACCATTACCAGGGCCATTTTTCTGTATGGTTTTGTCGCTGGTAACTCAATTTCTACGGTATCTGCCAGACAAGCGGGTATTCAGTACTCAAGTCCTCACCAGTTCAACGAACAAATACTTCTGTATTTTGCCAGCAAAATTAATAATAGTTTTATTCGCTTGTTTTTCTCTTTATTACTACATTTTCTATCAATAATGAAAATCAGAAGACCAAGACAGAGTCTATATTATACAGCGTTGCCAGATCTAGCATAATGATGCTAGATCTAGCATAATTTGCATGTTTTTAGCATCTAGCATCTTGCTTTTAGCATCCTGCCCAAATCTAGCATAATTTCAGCAAGTTTATCAAAAAGTTGCAAAACCTGGAGTTAGTAATGGGAGGAAAAAGAACGGCAGAAATGTATTCTGTCCCATTGATTCATACAATCGGTAAACCAAACAGGCAGCCTTATTGTTCGAAGCAAGTTCGAAAGGGCCGGAGGTCATCCCTTTACCGATACCTTTAGAGAAGGGGCGTACGAATAAAAACAATTTAGTGTTTCTGAAAATGAGTTTTAGTGCAGACGGTAGCTTCTTGATGAAACATATAGCACACAAATGCAGGTGACTCAAAGGCCTTTCGGCATGTTTTTGACCCAGTCCACTCTAGAGATGCATTTTTTTGGTAGCTCCACCCAGGGTTTTCTAATCCTTTAACTGCGAGGTCATTTTCTTTAAAATATGTAAACAAACACTTTGCATTCATTTATACGACATATTTTTCTTTCTTTATTCTTCTTAGAAGCCAAAAGCTGTGAGTCTGGAAATGACTGCTTGGTGCATGAAGTATTGAGTTCTATTCTCGTATTTTTGCGCTCTGCGTATTTTAAGGTACGTTATCGCATCTCAACTTTGGTTTTCTTTTCTTTAAAAACTTCTGAATTAGTAATTATGAGGATCTAGCATAATTTGACCGAATCTAGCATAATTTCGACCAGGTTTTGGAATAATTCCGAGCTGTGAGTCTGGCAACGCTGATATTATACTTGTGCAAGATGAACATTGCATTCTGAATGAATAAAAAAGAATGATGAAAAAATACTTCAGTGTTATTTTAATATTACATTTTTGTTGAGCAGAACATTAGGAATATATTGTTATTCTTGACATTCCTAAAGTTATGCATGAACCCATGGTTAGAATTAGAAATCGTTGGGAAATGTTAGGAAGTGTTAGTGAAATAAAATCAATGCAAATTCATAGCAAGCAAGGAGGAACAATAATCACGGTAGAAAATAACAATGGTGAGATAAGTACAACAAAGTTTTAGACATGGTGGAAAGACTACAAGGTGGATGCAATGCAGTGCTACATTCTTGTCGCTCTGGCGCATGACGTCATCTTGGTCGCAGACGTGGCCAGCGAGAGTCAGATGAACTTTTAACAATTGCTTGCTCGCTGGTATCTTACACGCAAACTTATCTTCTATTTATAGCGATCTTCAACGAAGTAAAAATTTTAGTACAAACAATAATTATATAAACGTAATGTAATCAATGCTTAAGCTAAGTGAATTCAAAGGGAGATATTTACAATAGCAAAAGAAACAGCAATATCAGTTCATATTAAACAACTTTGAAGCTTGAACAAACCAATATTACTCACTACATTTTCTGCTTTTTCTTTCTTTCTTTCTCTTTTTTTTAGCATCTGAAGTAATACACTCAAGTATGTATAGGCCTGAATAATCTATAACACAGTGTGTCGCTAATGCATTTCATTATTATATATGATCACTCAGGTATGATTTGGAATATATCCCATTGGGAATGAAATGCATTAATTGTGTTCATCTATGATGCATTGATTGGTGAACAAGACCTGGATATCCTTCTCGGAAATGCGTTTTTTTCACAATTAAATCCGGAAGGTGAACGTATTTTTCGGTCGGTGAGCATCCGGCTAGTGTCCATCACACTTGCCCGATCATGCTCATTGAGGGCTATCTCTTAAATCTTCTGAAAGACGTGGCGTGAATAGAAATGTTAACGTTGTTAACACTTATCATCTATCAACGGATGATATCTGTTTCTGTGAACGGATTCTGCGTGCCTGTAACGTCATTAAGCCCACTCGAAGTTCTCGAAAATTTGAAGGAAAAAATGGGGGGTTGTGTGTCGCTCAAATTACTCGGCACACAAAAGACATGTTCTTGGACATCTAATCCACAATTCAATTTCCAATACCTCCTAAACAAGTAACAGTTGATCAAGGTTACATAAACTATGCTGTTTTCAAATTATAAGGATGATTCCTGGCTTTTGCCTTACTCTGTACACATTAAGAAGAAAAAATGAAGAAGAATATACAGTAAGAAGGCAGTACTTCATTCAAATGAGAAGGGCGAGATATGGACGGCTTTCAGATGATAAGTTGCATTTTTATAGACAATATGGAACGAAAATTAATATGATGTTAGAACGAAGAAAAGCTGTAAAGAATGCTGCATGATTTTTAAAAAATAGAAAGGAAACATACTGAGTACAAGAGGAGTAGAAACTGTAGACAAGATAAAGTGGAACATGCTACATGACATACAAGTTGTTCAATTTCATGACGCTCATCACTTTTGTTCTTCATTCTCCTTCTTTTACCTTCCAATGTACTTGCTATCATGCCCCTCAGAATACAGTTTCTTCCCCTAACGAATTCCATTTCTTTTGCATAATTATTTCCAATTATGTTTTTCGTCTGGTATTCTAGTATTTTATGATTGCTTTTGCGTTTGGTTCAGGTTATTTTCTCCCATCTTCACCATATCTATATTTTGAAAGTCTCTAATTTAATTCTTGTCGCTTTTGCACAATATTTCTTTACATTTCCTCTGATTACACGTAGACTATACTACTCAACGTGACTATTTTCTCCTTCTTTTAACTTTTTTTCATTATTTGATAACAAAATATAGGATATGCTTTTCTTTTCTCGTAAGTGCTTCTTTCCTCATTACTGTTATTGCTTTTCTTTTCGCATTTTATATTGTTTCTAATAATAATTTTCACTCATCAATTAAATTTATCATGTGGTGATTACTACTAGAAAACATTATCAGAAAGTTTTAACTGTATCTGACCAATAGGAAACAAAAGTATATAAATGCTTTTTAGTTGGACTGTACGTAACAAAAAGTATGTTGTTTCAATAACACTGGGAAGATTGGTTGTTTTGAAGCTTAACATTTTCTTTTCAGCATGTAAATCACTTGACACATTAATATATAGTCTAACGTGGAATCCGAAAGACGTTTATTCCTATAGAGAATTGAATCCGGATCGCGAGGTTCGCACCGAAGTCAAGAATCCTTAATCATTCGAACGGATGAGTATGTTATATCCAACTCAATTCACGTGAGGATGATAGAGTTTTCTTCCTTAGATCACTCAAATTGGTATTCTAAGTATTATTTAAACTAATATATTTTGGTCTATGAACATGAGAAAAATTACAGTATTTGTTTGAATGTCTTCGCAGCTTCTTTCGGGAATCGACAGCGCAATACAAATAGATTGTTTCATATTGATACTGCTACTAAATTTTGAAAACATCTAAACCAGACTTTACAGCACTTATTTCTGCCTTTCTTCTTTCAGTAATAAATATGAATAGCAAAGAGGATAAAATATGATTTATGAAACACTGTCCTTCAGACTTGATTATTTGTTTATTGTTCTTAGAGAGCACAGAACTTAATACTGAACCACAATCAATTCATCTTGTAATAATTATCAATTCATCTTATGTTCTTCAACAGAAACAGTGATCCGCAAACACGTCTATTTTTTCAGTTTTGTGAGATGTTGACTTATTGGGACTAATCAATAGCAATATTTAAAATAACATACTGTATGTGTGTCCCTGATATAACTTTTTTCATAGAGATAAGTTATCTAAAGCCTCCAAATTTTATATACAGAAAGATCTTTACCAGATTTAATGGTGTACGAAATCGTTTTCTCAATTTTCGATTTGAGGGAGTATTTGGGGGTCAAAATTTATGTACTGCAACAACTTTCCTTAACAAACACTCTTGTGACGGCGCCTGTACATAATGTAACTCAGATTGCTCTACTGATATGTGGATTGCAGTCATGTCAGAAAAGATTTCGGAGTAATATCTATGCAAATATATAAACAATATAGCTATATGTCGAGTATAATTAGCCACAAGTTTAAGGAAAAAGAGCCATATCAAGTTGCCCCAAAACTGACAAAGGCAATGCCAAATTCGTTGGTAATTGTTATTTATTTTACTTATTTCTTTATTGGGTGGCCGAAGGCGTTTCCATGGAATTAACAGGATCATTGATAAAATTGTTGCCGTTAATTATTCATTGCCCAAAAGCGTTGCTCTTAGTTTTTGGTTCCACTCGGCGTTGCTGGAAATTCACAGCAGCAATTCGTAGAGAAACTTTTTTTCCACTGTACCAGGAGGTTCTTCCTTTCTTTTTATCCAGGTTCTGAAGGAACTAACAGATATAATAATAATAATAATAATAATAATAATAATAATAATAATAATAATAATAATAATAATAATAGTAATAATAAGTTGATGTGATTGAAATTTCTGATTTGACATCTGGTGTTAACTTAGTTCACAACACAACACAAAAATGGACTAAGGTCACGCATAGGTCCACATGACCCAATATTTTTTGAAATTCCGGTTTTAAGGGGAAAGGAGCAATTATTCTTTTTTTTTTTTAAATATGCAGAAGGAAGAACGCAAAGTACTGCCCACAGTAACACGTGCGAGCGTTTGCTAGTTATATATATATATATATATATATATATATATATATATATATATATATATATATATATATATATATATATATATTTGTATGTATCATTTCCAACTCCATACTCTTGTATGACGTAAGAGCACGTTTTTACAATCGTGGAAGAGAGAGGACAGGAATAACACATGGAGCAAACGAATGGAAATGAAGTAGGGGAATGGAATAAACAAATGTTGATAATGTATGAACAGATCCACGAATACCGTATCTACAAAATCATCGATTACGTCATCGGTGTTTGCCTGTCACTACTGGCATTATCAACGCTAGGTTTTCTATCTGCTTTTTTTCTCTGCGTGTGCTGTGCTGAGAAATGGAGCAGCAAATGGTGACGTGACAGAGCAATCAGTTGGAAACGACTCCTTTATATGATCTTAGAATGCAATTAACTTAGCCTTCCACCAAGCACAAAGTTCACTTACTAGAAACAAAGGCCGGAAATCCCTGTTTGCTATATCACAAGCTAAGTTTTCTATTTTAAAAGTTATTTTCCCCATCAACAGGGCCGAATTAAGGGAGGGGGGCTATAGCCACGGGCCTCAAGGTAGACAGGGGCCTTGACTCTGATCAAAATCTCAACTAGCTATCTAAAAAGAATCATGAAGATACAATCATCATCATCATAAAATAAAATATGACCAAAAATATAAAACGTATTCCCTTAACTTCCTTACTCTACTTTCACAGAAATGTGAAGTCAGCAGGGGGTACATATTTTTTCTAACCTTGGGCGTCCAAATAGGTTAATCCAGGCCTATCTATCACTATAAAATAATATACTAATAATAATTGTTGGAATACTAGGAATCAAAATTTGACAAATACAAGATGACCCACATAAAAATAACCCAGCCAGGTAATACCACAGAGAAGCAAATAAGCGTATATAATTCTCTGAGTAATTCTGGCTGACGCTGGTATGCCGTCCGATGCGCAATTATTTAGTAACCTGCTGGGTCTATTTCTGTCTGACGCCCGTGCGGTGATGTGCAGTTTACAAATTAGCAGGAATTCGCTGCCTATCCAGTTCTGGTAAACAAGTCACATCTAGAAGATGTTTTTTTCAGTGCAGCAAGAAATTGTGACAAGAAAAGCATATATGTGGATGGGGTAAATTAAAAACATACAAGAGACTATCACTACCAGGTATGCCTACCCAGGAACAAAACCCCTTGCGAAACGCCATGTTCAGAACCCGCTAAAAAAAAACGCATCAAACCGAGTCTGTGGCGAAAGTGAGTAGGCTGAATCCAAATATTGTCCGGACACCGGAAGTTGTCCATGATATTCAGCAGCGGATAACAAGAAGCCCTCAAAAATCTACCTGGAAAATATCCTAGCATATCGGCGTTACGAACAACGTGTCAGTGCGCCCTGAAGTTTCTGAAACTGAAACCAATACAGCAACATGTCCAGGAACTCATGGAGCCGGACACAGGTAAACATGTTGCATGCTCTGATGGTTACTGACACGTATAGATATTTAGACCTTCTACTGTATTTTGTATCCGACGAAGCGTGGTTTCATTTATTAGCTTATATAAGTAACTAAAATACGCGGCACTCATCTGCTGAAACTCCACGTATCCTGCACGAAACACTCTTCCATGACCAAGAAATTGGTGTTTATTATGCAGTTTTAGGGACACGTGTTCCTTGAATAAACCGTGAATAGTGAAGTATACCGTAGCTTCTTGCAACAGTCTCACGACGAACTGACACCACAAGAAAGTATATACTCCTACCACCAACAAGATAGATCTACTGCCACATCTCGAACGAATTAATAGTGTTGGTGCATTAACTGTTTACAGAACCCAGAGTAAGGAAGATGTGACACCCTTCGTTCCTCGGATTTGTTCTCGGTGATTTTTATCTCAGAGGGGTGGTTACAGCACAAGGTGAATATAAATAACCTTCATAGCATGGCTGAACTCCAGCAAAACATTACCCACACTATCTGAGGCATTACTCATGAATAGCTACAGGCAGTGTCAAGCAATATACTGTGACGTGCGTAGAAGTGTCTCAACGTTAAATGGTATCCACTTTCAGCATCTCTTGTAACGAGCAGGTATTCCAGTGTTTACGCTTTCCTACTCTTTCGATTGCTGTCCGGTATTACCATGCCGGGCAACTTTTATGTGGCCATCCTGTAGTTACTGGTTAGGTAGTGCCATGTAATTAGAAATATAGAAGAGAAGGAAATTAATTTATTTACATGTTGATGGATTATATCTCTCAGAGCAAAGAAGGAACAAAATAACAAATTAACTAATTAAACCTCTTCTAAAGAAAACAAAAAGACAAAGAAAGTTTCAGGTGAGAAGGATTAATTTCATACCGAAACTAAATACACCTAACTACAGGTGAAGAAGAAGAAAATGTACGAAATAATTGCGAGTTACGAAATAATTAAGATATGACAATATGGAAAATGTACATTATGATAAGATAAACGATTTATATAGTAAATAGATATAAAAGAAAATATGATCAATATAGCGATGTTGTGATGACTGTAACGATGATTATATGAATTGATGTCTATGATAATAAATACTACGGAAGAAAATGATTCGTAGTGTTCACATATGCAATGATAGTGAATAATGTTAGAAACAATTATCAGTAGTCGATAGTATGTCAATTTTGTTGATTTCTATAATAATAATAATGAGATCCTTAGCTTCAGATCCGATTTTTAGTGGAGAAATAATTTTCGGTTTTGATTGTTGGCATAAGATCATGAGTCAATTGGAAGTACCGAAATTGAGTCTAGAAAGTCAGAAATATAAGCGTTAGGAGCCAGTGTGCTGACCATACATCATTCAACCAAAACTCATCTAGTCACCGAAAACTTTCAAAGGCTCAATTTGAAGTATGATTATGAACATAATTATGACGTAATATACCAGAAAATACTATCATAATTTGTTCACTAGGTCATCAGTATTTCAAGATGGATATTAAGATAAATTTTGTCTTTGAAAGAAGCAATACATAGATTTTATTCTTACCTGGTGCGCAAGCCTGTAGTGGTTTGTTCCATACACCCGAAGAAGTACACAATATTTGATCGTAGGACAAAATCTGTTCCACATATTCCTCTCTACATTGAAACTTAGCTATGGTTCCAACTGGAAGACTGTTGCTGCAGGGCATCATATTTCCTTCTGCATTTGAACATTGGATGTCCACAGATTTTTCTTTTAAAGGTGGGCAAGTGGTTTCAGTTATTGTTGATTCTGAAAATAAAGTTATACAACAATAATAATAATAATAATAATAATAATAATAATAATAATAATAATAATAATAATAATAATAATAATAATAATAATAATAATAATAATAATAATAACTTTGATAACTTACTAAATCTTATTAATTTTCATTATACTTTGTACTCACAAAAACTGCAACAAAAAAGATTATTTTTAATGACTCTCTTATTTTGAACGCAATTGTCTTTAAGATATACAGCATAGTGAAATGTTAAATTTTAATTTTAAAAAAATATGAACATCATTAGACTCACAAAACATGTAAGAGCTAATATAATAGTTTATGTTAATTTAAATGAACGAATTGACTTGGTTACAAGGGTAAAAGTGGATTTGAAAAAGTACGTGGACCGTAGATAGCGGCATGACGCCATGCCGTCCCCCTGCCTATTTTTGCCCATTGTAATATTTTAGGAACTGGAGGGACGCCGTATATCTTTTTTGGAGGTGGGAGGACGCCGCCCCCTTCATTTTTACCCTTGCCTGGTTTGAATGCTATTAATGCCTGCTATGATTTTTTTCTTGTGAATTTGTTAACTTATTGGCACATAAATCTTACTATGACTTCTTAGTGCCCAAAAATACTGTATAGGAATGATAGATTTATTATTTATGCTCCTTAGTTTTATTAAGACCACTATACGTTAATATCCAAACGTATTGTACATTAATACTGGAACAGTATTGTGTTGCATAAGATGGCCTTCAAGTTAAACCGAAGTACTTGAGTGTGTATAATAAAAGAGAAAATTTCAAGAAGAGGAAACTGCATTTACGTTTCAACATACTCCCCTGGTACACGTATATATTTGTCCTATTGTTTAAGTTATGTCCGGAAAGCTTCTCCATAGAAAGATTTATCAGTTGCTTGAACCATCCTAAGATCTATTTTACTTCGTCATTAGTCCTGAAATGCTCACGTCCAAGGAACTAATAAGGTATATATATGTATATATAACGTAACTTTGCTAACTTACAAGCCCTTAGTTATAGGGCTCCAAACAGATGGAAATCAATCAGTGTAAGGTGAAGACTTCAACTCTTCTCTATCCGTCAAAAGCAGGAAGTGTTCTTGGTGCTTAGAGTGAGCTCACTTTTGGAAAATGCAAATGTTTGTGAATGATTGTGTTTACCGTTCCCACGGAAAAATTCATCTCTTGTTTAATATTTCACAACAAGTTGTATCGATTACCCAGTATCATATGTTCTGTACGCTAAATTACTACTGCAGGATGAGAACAATTTATGGCTGGAACCATCACTGACGGACATGCGGTCTTCTTTGAAAGTCTTATTACGACTGAAAATTATCGTACTGAGCCAAAATCTTTTGTAAAGACATTATGTCTCCGTTCACGAAAAGCTTCATCATCACACATTGTTCATGCCCGCACTGACACTGTTGTCAGCCTTTTTGAATAACAACCTCTGGACTGAACCGTAACATGTTTGCCGTCTATCAGTAATAGGGCACACTTGCCATTTATTACTGTGTGTAGTACCCTAACATTGTCCTGAAAACGTCAACTCCTTCAAAAAATCGTGTATGTATCATTACGTTAATCTGGCTGTTTAAAATTTCTATGAAGCTCTCCACTCCACAATTATTCTACCATTCAAGCCAATATTGATCTATAGAATATCATGATAGGTTAGGTTTGCTCAAATTTTAAATAATTTTCCACCGTGTTTCATTGCTGAAAAGAATTACTCTACATCGTAGGTATTACCACGAACAAAAGTACATTCACATTTTCAATTTGTCACATCCTACAACGTTAGACAGCTAACAAGGTTAAGGTTGCCTGCTTCAGAACTAAATAAGGCGTTTTACAAGTACACTAGTTTGTTAGGAAGATGTTAGTGTAGCAAACAGTAAAAAAGAAAAATATCCATGCCTCTGCAACGAATAAAAATCGGATAGAACACACCGTTTAGTATCTACAGAGCGATTGATATCATGAGAAGGTCACAAAGAGATCTTATTTAACCTTAGACATACCATTGAAAGTCAATGTTGGTAACATATTTATTTTATTTCACAGGTTACAGTATTTTGTAAAACCTCTGAATGTTTCACGCTATCTGTTTCAACGTTATCATCATTTTGTTACTTTTCAGTTTTAATATATCTACTGAAACCTTATGAAAAAAACTATCATGTGCGGGATGGTTTGACTCTCATCTTTATTTTGCAAGAATTTAGTTTATCCGCAAAGCCGTAATAGTTTCAATTTTTTAATGTATTATTCTTGTGTGACATTTATACATTAAAGCTAACAAGATTTTTCGGTGTTATATATTTCGTTTCCAGTCTGTTTGGAAAATCAAATCGAAAAAAGGACAATTTAAGGAAGTCAAATCGAGATGTCTAGCGTGTAAAGTTTAATTTGTGAACATTATTGTATCAATAGTAAACATGTCGTATGTTTCAAATATGACAAATAGTAAAAATATGTATCTTTGACATCCCTTGCTCTACTCTAAGTAATCGAGAACTGTAATTTCTTAAAGAAGAATAAACAAAAAGAACTAAACATATACAAATATGGTATGGAAGAATGTTCCTGATAATATTTCAATGCGAGCTATTCCACTCTCTCTTTCTCTCGGTTAGTATGTGCATGATTCTTGCATCTCATCTTTAGATGGAGAACGTCGAGCAAAGAGAATTGATCATTTACCTTCCTTGCAGGCATTATTTTATGCGAAAAATGTTACCTGGTGTGGAATCGAACCGAGGTTTTTCAGTTGGAAGTCAAGTACGATACCGATACTCTACAGATTACTCTACCCAAAACTTGTTTAACAAATGACGTAGTGTTTGTTTCTAGATCAATAACATGAAAAGGGGATAATTCAGATCAATGAAGTTTCGAACTGCCCTGGTAATCCCCGTAGATGTTATTTGTCCTTTTCCAACCAACATCGACATCTTCCAAACAAACTAGTACACTTGTAGAACGCTTTATTTAGTTCTGAACCAAGCAACATTAATTGCATTGTTGGTTTTCTAACGTTGCAGGATGTGAAAAATTGGAAGTGTGAATGTACTTTTGCTCCTGTGTATACATTAAAGTGTTCGCTAAACATAAACTAATTCTGTGTTGTGAAGACTACTTTGGCAGACCAAAAGACAAGTTCCTTATCATCTCGAATACAATATCGTTCTCTTTGCATCGTTAAATTCATCTTTATGCATTCAGGTATCATCAATAGCTTTGAAATTGCAGTTTTTCCGTGGATATTCTGTTTATGAAAT
The DNA here is from genome assembly GCF_964235325.1 of Thermobia domestica. Taxonomy (NCBI): domain Eukaryota; kingdom Metazoa; phylum Arthropoda; class Insecta; order Zygentoma; family Lepismatidae; genus Thermobia; species Thermobia domestica. The sequence continues at coordinate 122,004,119 of NC_137454.1, read as the reverse complement.
TTTATTTGGACAGTTTTGGTATTATAAGATACATATTCAGCTCTGCAAAACTTCGCCAGCATTTTTCTTCTTTCTTAGATTTCATTGTAGACTACAGTGATTCTTTGCTTTTATCATTCAGTTTACTCGTTCATTCATTGTTACGTTTAGCAGAAAATGCATTAACTTAAACGGCATATGCAGTGATGATTTTAGATATCTTACGATATATTGGATACATCTTATATTTGGATATATTGAATAAATTTGACTATTGGAGTCATGAATGTTCCTGCCAGATGTGTTCTAAACAATCTTTAAACTTTATGAGAAATAATACAAGCTCAACATCCCAACACACAGCTTATCAATACACTCCTAACAAATAGCACGAAACAAAATCCACACTGTAAGGTTTTACAGTACTACATTTTCTCTTTCGACTTCTTCGAATTTGCTAATTATACCAGTGATTTGTTCTGTACAACCTCGGTAAAGTTACATATATTTGCTTGGGTAGGTAGCAACGTGTGTATTCTTCTTCCCATGTTAAAAACCTACGTCTAACATTTGTCTGACATCCCAAAAAACGCGGTACTCAGTCAATATACATCGAACTTTGCATACCAAAGGCAATAGTCTCCCTCACAGGGACCTATGCAGGGAGTGAGTTGTGGAGATCCTAACCCCTCGAAATCCCGAATTTTCTTTAAATTTAGTCTAATTGTAAGGGTGATTTTAAAGAAATTAGTATAATTTATCTCCATATTGAATTTCTCCCCCTTTGATAAAGCTTCTGACACTTCCCGAAGTAAATTCCTGTGTAGATGGCTGCATCTTCAGAAATATGTATGTCTCCAAACCTGCACAATTACGTATCTGTGTGGGTCACCAGCTCTATTCAACTCGGCACCGGTCAAGGATAACAAGGTTCGTGATGATACTACTCTACTTAAGTAGTTACTAAACAAATAAAAAGAAATCGCTTGTATACTACATTTTTTACCATTTCGTTTAAAATAAGAATAGATTTTGTTTCTTGTTTACTCACGTGGTTGACATGTTGGAGGCGGATGATTCCAAGCTCCATCAATACATGTCATGGTAGCTTCTCCTTGTAAATTATATCCTCTATTACAAGTAAATTGGATAGTCACATAAGGCGCTACAGGGCTTCCAGTATCTGCTTTACAAATTTCTTCAAAGGGTAGATTATCACAACCATGAACTACAAATCTGCCATTAGAAGGAACCAAAGGTAGTCGACACTGGCCCTCTTTTACTGATTTAAGAGGAATTGTACTATTGCAAAGAACAGGCTCCTCATCAGATTGGTCTAAGCATCCTGGAATATTGTTACATTTTTCTTCTAAATCAACGCATGCTCCATACGCACAACGGAATTGGCAAGAAGGGCAGCTGATGAAGACAAAAACAAATTATTTTATCTCAAGTGAGAAAAAATTAAAGGAAAAAGAAAATTAGCTTTCTACCAAAACAATTATTGTTATTAATAGTCAGGGTTTATGACGCAGGTGCGTTTTCAAAGATCGAGATTGAAAAAAAAAATATTTGCATCATTTTGACCACTTCGTATTACGTATATAATGTATAACTTACCCAAGAAAGGCACATTTTAAGGAAAGCAGTGCCCAGAAGGAGCAGTGGAGGTTATAAAAGACCGTACAGTTCATATTTTCTTTCTTCTTTTTTTCGGAGGAGTTTACCAGTCGGAAAAATTAGTGGAAGAGTGTCATCAACTTCATGGGAATGAACACTTCTGGCGAAGTGATATTTTATAGACAAATAAACGGATAAACAAACCTTAGGATGTTTAGGAAACATTGATGATTCAAGGCCAAAAGGACGGAAGTTTGACCGAATCATGTAGGTGAAAGTTAGGGGTTCCAAATTGAACTTCCAATCCCGACACCGGCAGCTGATTTTTTAAAATTTTCCTCGCTACCAACAATTGAAGCCGGGATAATATAGGCCCTATCTTCGTGTATATACCTTGGTTAACTTCCTCCTATATGTCCCTTTCTCTTATTATTAGTATTTCAGTGTAAAATGCATTTCAAATGTTTATGAAACATGGTTGATAAAAATAAAATAACCGAACGACTAAATGGTGAAAGTTCAACAATGTGGAAAAATCACAATAGTTGCAAGATAAAATGGGAGGGGAATGTCGCTCGGAGCTCTAGTTGAGAAGCCTATGAGAAAGATACATTTGATCAGATCAAGCAGAAGGTAGGAGATTAATATTAAGCAGAATCCTCAACAAGTAGGTATAGTTGTCCTGCTTATCTCTATCTCTGAAATTAGCTTACATCTGATACTTTGGCATCTGTTAAAAAAAAAAAAAAAAAAAAAAAGACGAAACGAAACGTGTCTGTTTTCATCCATCGTTTCCTCTAGTTCTTGTTTGCAATGCAGTTACTCACAACGTAATGTTGCTCAGATTTCTTATCATATTATTTTTCATTCATTTGTGAAAACAATTTGCTAAAATTCAGTATTAAATTCTGAGCCAGATCATTCAGATCATGGAAATCTACGCCTTTTTGAAAATTCATCAAACAGTGGTATCACAAAGGAAAATATTGTGTGTGAAGTTAGAGAATCCTCAAATGAATATCGAAAAGGTGGGATAGGTAGGCATATAACTAAAGGCGAGAGACTTCTGACATATAATGTATTTCGTTATATGCAAGAAGTGTATGTAATTTGTATATAAAAAAACTACTATAGCTACAGGCGTAAGTGGGAAAACTGTGAGATGTATCGTTATGTGTGATATTAGATCTCCTAAAAAAACGAGGCAAATAAAATGTGGAAAAATAGATGATTTTGTGTGTGATCTAGTGCGAAGAACAATATATAAAATGTACAGAGAGAAAGGAAGTTCTTACGATAGAAACGCTTTTAAGAAGACTAAAAGTAGAAACTGAAAGTACGGACTATATGTCTATTTACCGAGAAGAAACTGTAAGGTTGCTTGTTAAAAAATTGGGTTTATCGTACAAGAACGTGCAGAATCGACAAGCTATTACGGAATCTCCTCGGATTACGTTGTACATATTTTCAAGCCGTAAAAAACTATAGAGCTGCTAGTAAATAAAATTATATCTCATAATAGTTGTCTGGATGTCCCAGTTTCAAGAGAAAAACAAATTATTATATTTCATGCGGACAATGAAAATGGATGAGTTCCGTAATGTTTACTTTTGTCTGTGAAGAATATTGCTTGATCATCTACCGATTACCACCAAGATATGACAGCTGAGCTTTTCGAAAGATGGTTTAAAGAACAATTGATACAAAAGATACCAAGGAATGAGGAGTGTGTGATTGTAATGGATAACGCTAGCTACCAGTCCCGCTAGTTATAGAAAATTCCAAACAGCAGTTCAAGAGAAACAAATATAATTTCATTAAAGGAAAAAATAGCATTACCGTTCCTCAACCTACTCCTACAAAAGCGACATTGTTAGATATTGTCAAACGCGCAAATGTCAAAACGAAATATGTGCTAGACATTCTAGCGAAGTCGGAGGGCACCAAGTACTCAGACTGCCGCCCTATCAATAGAAATGATTGGTAGTTCACTGAAAGACGAATTGCTTAATCCTGAATATCAGTGATTCGGTAATTTCAGTGATTCGGCCGGAATGGATAATTTTTCTTTCTTCTTTCCCTCTCTCACATGATTAAATCCTAGTTCAAGATAGCTTCTATGTTAAAAAATTCATTTAAAATTCTTCAACCGTTTCCCCGTGATGCGGTCACAAACAACAGGCAGCATCGCTTTCAATGTAAAGAAATTAAGTACGGTATAGACAATGTCCCCTCGCCCTTAAAATGAATTGGAGTTCGCACTTCCAATTTCAATTTTATTTGTTTCGTTGCTAATTGAATTAGTTGGCAAATGCTCCAGGAAAGCGGCCTATATTACCAATTGGCTAGCCTACCGTTTCCCACTGTTGAGCCTACTGCCTGTGGTGTTAGGGCCACTCTTAATTTAAGGAGATCCCCAATTGCCTCACAATACTCGTTGAACACAAAATTATGTGTGCTTCTTCGAATTGTGATCATATGCACAGTACCGATAACCATTCAGCTGAAGGAAAACACTAAATTTAAGGAAAAAAGATAATTATTTAAAAAGCGATTAGCTGCATTAACGGGAAAGTGTAATAAAAGTTCAGAATAGGCATTGAAGAAAAAATGGAATATTTTTTTCATGTTTGTTTGTTTGTTTTGTCCAGTATATTCTTAGTAAACTAAATTTTTAGTTTACTCAAGCAATAGGGAAAACCAATTCAGGTAGCTCTTCACAAATACTTACTGGTTGGCCACTATGAAAGTAAACACACTACAAATGGAAGCGAATGACAAAGGGAAAATTGCTAAAATAAAAACCCGAAAATGAAAAAAACAATCAAAGTACACGATGTATGTTGATTATTTTACAAGTTCATGCGGTCTAGTATCGAGCATTACGGCCCTGACAAGACAGTACAATTATCTAACGGGGAATGAAACCAAGGAATTTGCACCATCATAACTATTTCTTTACCTGTCTCAAGATTGATTTTGTCTCACAAATATTATGCTCAGTAGATTGGTCTTAACTTTTAAATTATTATTATTATTATATATATGTTTCACTTGTAACTTACCTATTCTCTTTGCATGTTTCGTAACTTTCATCGGATTTGTCTGCACAATCTGGTCGTCCGTCACAGGCTTTCGAAAGAGGAATACAATCGCCTGAAGCACAATGAAACTCTGATATCCTGTAAAAATTACAATAGATTTTATAGTAACAATACCATACCAAAAACAGATTCAAAAATATATTATACCGGTAGTTCTTTTAAAAGAAGTTTTCAACCAGTCTAGAGGAATCTTCTTCATAGAGATTAGTATACTGGTCTGTTATTGTTTGGTGCTAAACTAGCCTGCAATGATTCGGTTATAAAAACGCAAGTCTAATGAAAACTTTCAGTTCGCAAATAACATCCCTATCCTTTTTATCCATGACGTTTACTTGTGATATAATTTTGATTTGTCAATGTTTCCATGAACGTTATTTTTGTATTTGCTAGTGTTAAACAAGAATATAGTGCCTCAGATCCTGCAAAATACTGAGATCCTTAAGAAAACACCTGGGTTTACTGGAAAATAATCTCGTGAAAATTGTTATGCGATATATTGTTCGTGCACATAGATCTTCTTGATGTTAATATTCTCTTGCAGGATTTCTTGATCTGAACAATAAAATATTGTGCGAATATCTAGCCCATGTGATTAAAAACAATACTGTCAAGCACGTGAGTCTCTGGCGGCACAATATTTTGTAGGGCAGCAAATGGATGAAGGCCGAAAGGATTTATGTAGAAGAACTAAAGAAATAGGAAGAACAAGTGAATATTATATCTATTATGAAGTAGCAGTATAAGGCCTACATTATGTAACTACTTACATGAAACTTGTCTTCTGAATGCCGTGTTATGATGGAAGTAAAACAAGAGGGGAAAAGAAAACTTACAATTAATTTATAGCATTAAGCATATAATTGCTATGTCAAGACATGGTCTTTGTGTATGGAAACTTTAAAATTGTATCAAATGACTTACTAATATGGTAGACAATTGTGATAAATGCTAATAGTTAAAAAAAAAAAAAAAAAACTGAAAAGTTATCAGATCACCATCTTGTGCTGACTGAAGTTGGACCCTGCTGAAAAATGTGGCTAGAAGGAAATGAGAGGCAAGTCAGGTACATGAAAATTTAGAGATCGAAACGTAAGAACAGATTCTTTTGAAATTTCAATGAAAAGTAAATGAGTTGGGAGGAAATAGACGTAGGAACTAACTAGTAGCTGAGCACTTCGAACTAAATTTGCAAGTAAAGATAAGTACCACAAAGGTAACACAGCTGGATATCTAGGGAAAGAAAAGTATCGGAATAAAGTTGCAGTGAAGAATGTACAATAATCTGTATAATTGAGAATTAAGAAGGGGAATCGAGAAAGACACGGAAATATACAAGAAACATAAAGATGATAGGAGGAGTATTAAAGTATAGAGAAATTTGAATAATGTATATGGAAGTATTCAATGGAAATAGAAAGGTAACAAGAGGAAACTACTACGGCAATATGAAAATTAAAAATGGAAAAGACTCTTTAACAAGTGAAATGGAACTTTAGATAGTTGGAAAGGATACTTTGAGATGTATGGCGAAAACAAAAACTGTATTTTGGGCATTAAAAAAGAAGGAAACAAAGTAAACGAGAATGGCAGGAAATTGCGATAATACTAAGGAAGAAGTTCAAGAACATATATCGAAATGAAGAACGTAAAGCTAGATGATATATCTATTACGTTTACTAACAATGTACAGAAGAAGAAAAAATAAATATTAGGAACTTTTAATCTAATGACAAAAGTTGTCTTAGACTTCTGATAGAAATATTTCATTCAGTAAGCAATCAAACAAAAAATACGAAGATTATAACCTACACTGACACAAACATATTTAAGAACACACAACAGGAATTCACAGGTCTGGTGCAAAGTTAGTAACACCAGAAGAAGACTATGATATGGTTGAGTTAAGTTGATTTTGAGTTTAACGTTCCTTTCAGCAGCAAGGCTATATGAGACGGGACCTAGTGATTAACGTGGAATCCGAATCACATGAGCTCCCGCTGGGAATCGAACCCGGGTCTCCCACGCCAAAGGTGCGTGGGCTAGCCGCTTTGCCATGGAGGAGTTCTAAAGGCCATGGTAGAAGTACTATTCCCAACATATCATCAATGGCACTTCCTGAACATGTTACAAAACATACAGTAGGTCTACTTATCTTAATATATCGTGTAACTACCCCGAGCGGCTATGTCTTTTCGGACTCGTTTAGGCTATGTCTGGGAGATCATTGTTGTCGGAGCCGGCTGGTGGTCAGGATTCATCCCCAATGTCTCACATATGCTCGAGGAGACTTAGGTCAAAAGGCTTGGCAGGCTAGAGTAAAAAGCGTTTATCGAACAAAGTACACTGGATTCACCGAGCGGTATGGGGACGCGCAATATGTTGTTCCAAAATGTGTCCAGGTAAGGCTGGAGGATAGGATTAACATCACGAATGCACAACATACTAGTCATACTCTCCTGAATGAAAACCAGAGGTGAGCGGGATATGTATCTTATTCTCCCTTCTTGTATAAAATACTAGAAAATCAAGTGTGAGTCCTATGTGGCGAATGAGAACGTACTGGATTTTCACTCTTACCTACAGATTTACATACGTGAACGGAACCATCTCTGTGTCTAAGGTAGAGACTACTTTGATCGCTTAATACAACCACCCTCGTTCATCTTGCCACTAAAATCTCTTCTGACATCACGCAAGACGTTTCGTGTCGATGGTCAGATATCTGGAGTAATCGTGTGAAAGTAACGCAAGATGGTAGATCAACATTCAGCAATCAATTGTTTAGTATTCGTGCTCTCACTGTGTTTAACATTCCGAAAACCATGATGACTCTGATTGCACTGGAAGTCACCGTTCTGTCAGTCCCGAATGATCCTTCTTTCCAAGGGCACTTCAGTATGTTATTGAATCATTGGAAAGGTCATGTTGGCTGTGGAAACACTATGCTTCTCATCATGTGACCATCGATAGACAAATGAAACGACATGACACGTAAGAGGCAATTCAACTGAATGGCCACCTGATCTCTCACTTCCTCAGTATATGGCCAGGTTCGAAGACAGTTAATTGTATACAACAGTTATTCGCTGACATCGTACTGAGATTGTAGTCACACAACGCGATCCATACTTAACTACACTTGTCTTGTTCTCCGATAACATTCATATCGCTAACAACATGCCGTTCGTTGTGACCGCTGTGCTGGCACCTACGTACGTATAAAGTAAGATCAACATGTCCTCTATTGACACACTTCTTATGGTGCGGATTTCCAATGGGGTGATGTATGCTAAATGATCTAAAGTGCTTTTCCACCAGAGTCTTAGTTCATATCGCAAACAGTAAAAATTCAGCTTCGAATATAATATATAAGAGATTATTTGAAGGAAGAAGTAAGGAAGTTGAACAGTTTTGATTTGAAAGGAGGTAGCACAAAGGTGTAATTATATTCCATGGGATAAAAAAGATGAAAGGTTTTCAGACAAAGGGAATGAAGTTTATGTAGTGTGCTCAATTCAGAAAAACCTATTTATTAACTTCTTGAACCCGACCCACAGTAAAAATTCAGCTTCGAATATAATATACAAGAGATTATTTGAAGGAAGAAGAAAGGAAGTTGAACAGTTTTGATTTGGAAGGAGGTAGCACAAAGGTGTAATTATATTCCATGGGATAAAATAGGTGAATACTTTTCAGACAAAGGGAAAGAAGTTTATGTAGTGTGCGTCAATTCAGAAAAGGCTATTAGCTTCTTGAACTAGGTTAACTGAAAAATTCTTGGAATGAAATGAAAGACCAAACTCGGAAGAAACTTACACATGAATCAACCATTTTAAGTTCGAATACAAGAAATGATATAGGATAATAAGTTGGAAAAAGTGTCTGACAAAAGTTTACAATATAAAAGAATAGCGAAGGAGAGTTTGATTAGGAAACAGGTTAATTTGATTGGAACTTGAAAGACTAGCATATTTGCTTTTCAGATGATATGGCTGTTGTTATGGATTCTGAATCAAGTATTAACAATTATGACAAAAGATTAAGAAAAGTTGTGAAAATAATTTGAGATGATGTATTTAATAAATATGGAAAGGGTGAAAATAATTGTTGCTGGCATGATTGAGGCTGTGTCAATCATAGAAATCTGATTTATTTTTAATACATATTTCTGGGCATTATCGGCATCTATGGTCTTAAGCTCGGCACATATAAGTGATGATGTCCACGGCGAGCACACTATCCGGGGAAGAGAATGAAGAAAGGAATAAAGAAGGAAGGAAACGACCTGGGACATGTATGTTAGGTACTAATGTCACTCAGGATGACTGGCCTGAAAAAGCTTTTACACCTTTTCGATCGAATATCCCCACTGGGAATCGAACCAGGGACTGTTTCGTGCCAATGCTGAGAGCTTTAGCGACTACATTACGCAGGGGCACTATAGAAATCTGAGCAAATAAAGTAGAAAAGATGACTAGTTTTCAATTCTAGATAATATTATTAACGAAGTATGAAATCAACAATAAATAGAAACCCACGAGAGAAGTGATTACAAAAAGGACACAGATGTTGAATATTGCATTGCATGGAGGAGAAAAATGAGAATGTGAAAGGACCACAAAAGGTGTTGTACTTGAGTTCTTGGAAATTTGTACGTTGAGGAGAATGGAAAAAACTTGGCTAATGGAACCATAAATCAATGTAAGGAATTAGGAATAAAAGAAGTAAAAGAATATATTTTGAAATAATTAGAAACGTGTTAGGACATTGATAAAGAAGAAATAGTACTCTAAGTGACGTTGATAGAAGGAATGATGGATGGAAAACAAGGAAAGTAGAGAAGTATAAAATCATAGATAGTATAATTCCTTCATCAAGACGAAGTTCCCTACAGATCATAGTAGAAAATATATGGAAACTTCTATATATGCAGCAAGTGACCTACCAGTAATGGAGTAAAATCATAATTAAGTGTACTGATACCGGATCTCACTAGCTCTAAAAGTGGTTACCCATTTACCTCACGATTTTAACGTAAATTTAGCTACAGTCTACCAGCATTTTTTGTTTTAGTCGTCCCTCTCAATTTTTGCATGCCAGAGGTGCCTATGCTATCAAGTAAGGTTTGCATCAAGAGTCTAGAGATCTATATATGCCATTTGAATATACGTATATATACGTGTCTATATATATACACAATAATTCTGATTGAGGCTTTGTAATCAGTATGGTTAGTGCGTCAGGATTTCCTGGAGGGCAGTGTATGTGCATAGTTCGGAGAAATTTCTTATATGTGTGGATGTTATTTCAGTTATTTTAACAAATCTTTATTATAAACCTGTAGTTACAACATAACTAATCAACCGCCTCTTCATATACTTTCTTATTGCTCAAATTAACTTTCAACAGGTTCCTTCTATGTAGTTTTTGTTCTAAATAGCGACTAGATAAATCTTTTGCAAACACTTGACCAATTGGAAATCACACACCCATGCACTGGGAACCAAAAGTCTGTACAGGAAAGCATTTCACTTATGTAATTAGGCAGGTCAAGTTCTACCATTATTTTAAGTTTGATGAAGATTGGATGAGTTCACGGAGAACGTACGATTTGTACGAATAGAAAATGTCACTGCTCATCCTGACATTGATAATTACTCGGAATGTCTTAGCTGGTGTCGGGAGAGGCAATGCCATTTGTCACAACAATGATATGGAGGAAGAATACGTCATTAGAATGACTGTTTTTGGTCTGTGTAAGGTTACTTCTTACAATACCCGATTCTGCCATCAGTCATATGGCCTGTTCCATGTAGATTTAGATCCAGTTTATCGGTATTCGCAAACTTAAGTGGTGGAAGATTAGAAGCAAATATTACGATACTGCATATTTAGTACATTAACCAATCTCCTCCCTTTCGGGGGAGATCTAATGTTGTAGGAGGACCTTTATTAATTCTGTACAGCACCGTTATTAATTCTGCTTCAGTTATAAGATAAATACTGGGGAGAACTCTTCGACTGGGGAGAACTCTTCAACGAAAGATAGCTATTAACACCAGAATCCCGAAATGTTTGCAAGTTACATTAAGATAACAAAACAAAAAAATTAAAAAAGAAAAAAATTCGAAGAAAATGGATTAACCAAATTTCCTGCATTTTATACTTTATAATAATTATTTAAAGAGAAGTCGACAAAATCTAAACTTGCCACATTTTTATTTGTTTATTTGTTAACAGGGAATTGGTTAATCCACAGTTCTCATTTGATACATTGACAAATATTGAAGATATTGGAAGTTAAAAAAAAAGAGAGAGAGAATCAAGTTCTAACGAGCTCTACCTCACATTAAGGGAATACAGGTATGTTTTTCTATGTTAAAAGAACTTAGATCTTGGTGGTCAGATAATTTTACTTTCTCTGATACAGGCAAAACTTCGGATTGTGAAACAGTTTTTTAAAGGCATTAAACAGAAGTGGCCTATGTTCCAGTATTCAGCACCAAAGAAAGAATTATTTTATGTACTTTAAATTCGTTACATTAAAAGTGGATGACAATTCCATTACTACAATTAACCAAACTGAGGCAGAAGCATGGTAAAAATTGGAAGAGAAGTGTGATGTGCATAAGTATGAACAGGGCCGTGCTGGGATACTAATGAGGGCGGTGGACAAGTCTACTAAAAGGGCGCCCATACAAACGGGGGAATATATATATATATATATATATATATATATATATATATATATATATATATATATATATATATATATATATATATATATATATAGTTTGAAAGAAAGTATAGATGCCTTTCTATATCAAAATCACCATCAAATTTGTTTTAGTATTAACGTACATAGCTAATTTGTAGAAACCTTGAATCGAAATCCTCTTTACTAGAGAAAAACTTTTTAGTTCCTGTAAAAACATTTCTGTCAAATAAAAAGAAGCTAAATGTATCAACAACTTAATATAGCTCTATGGCCTATGGACACAGGAGGTTCAGTACCGCGTTTAAAAAAACTCTCCATTGATTTCTGTCCTTAGCCAACTGGACCCAGTTTCTACTTTATATTCCAATCTCTGCGAGAACCATTTTAATATTGTCCTCCCATCTGCGCCTCGGTCTTCCTAATTTTCGTTTCCCTATTTGGATTTCCAGTTCGAACTTTGAAAGCGTTTCTAATTTCTTCCATTCTGGCTACATAACCAGACCTTTGAGCCTCCTAGACTTGATGACCTTAACAATGTTTTTGTAAACGGTATAAAATTATGCAGTTCATCGTTATGGAGTTTCCGCCATTCCCCATTCCCGTTCCTCTTGAAGTTCGAATATTGGTTTAAGAATCTTGTTTTCAAGTACTATCAGTCTGCGATTTTCCCTCAGAGTCAGTGACAATGTTTCGCAACCATACAGCACAACAGGCATGATTATCGTTTTATATTTTGGGCTACAAATTCCTCAACAGAATTCGCGACAACAAAAAATTTTTAACTGAATAATAACACGAAATCCCTGCTTTCAGTTGACATCAATTTTTTTGTGATTATGGTTTTGGTCTGTTAATAATAATTCTAGGTATTTGGAAGTATCCACTTTGTCGAAAGAAAATATTATTTGGTATTTTAACGCATCCATAAAATTCAGTATTACGATCCCGACAAACTTCCATTTATTTAGTTTTCTCTGCATTTACTTTTAAGCCTATATCTCTGCAAACGTTAAGTAAGATTTCTGCATTCCTTTCTATTGTTCTATCATCCCGTATTAAATTTACACCATAAGCATACGCCATAACCTGGTAAATACAATTCAGCTCTAGAACCTGATTCCTGTCTTTGATTTTCCTTATAGTGTTCTCCAGAACAAAGTTAAATAATATTGGCGACAACGCATCTCCTTCTTTCAGACTATTCTCAACGTGAAAGCTCGTGAAGAAGAATTTCCCTACTCGAACCTTACTTTGGGATTCATTTAAACATAAGCTACCTTTTTCGGTATTGCAAATTCTGTAAGCATATTGTACAATGTTTCCCTCCTACCCTAGTCTAAAGTCAATAATTGATGTGCCAGAATATTGTATTCCCATTTCTTTTCAAGTATTAGTTGAATACTAAATATCTAGTCGATAGTTGATCGATTTTACCTACATCCGCTCTGATAATCTCCAATAATTTCATCTGTGTATGGAGTCAATCTTGCTGATAGAATGTTTAAGAAAATTTATTGGATATTGACAGAAGAGAAATGCCTCAGTAATAATCAGTCTTGTTGCTTTTCTTCTGAACTGGAATAATGATTGATTTTTTTCTCGTGTGGTAATTCCTCCTTGTTCCAGATAAGGAGAATGAGTTTGTGTATCTTGCTCTACAATCCCCCCCCAGCTAAAATTAAGTCAACCAGAATTTCGTCTACACCCGGAAATATGTGTTTCTTTAATTTTTTAAATAGCGATTTCTATTTCTGTCTGGTTAGGTTCTGGAATATACGGTTATGCTGTATGCATTTCACTTTCTCCACGCACATTGGGTTTTGGCTATGTGTTAAGCAAATCGTCAAAGAAATCTTTCCATCTATTTAAGATGCTATCCTGATCAGTGAGAACTGTTCCTTTAGCTTTCTTTAATTATAAGCACGAAATTGATAGCCTTTTTAAAGTCCGTTGATGCATTTATACATGTCCGGAATGTTTTTACTTTTTACTATTATCAGTTAGTTAATTAAATTTAGCTTTCAAAAATCACCTTTCTTTGTTCTAAAAGTTTTGGAAGTTTTTCGCCAGATGACAGTGAAATTTTATTTAGTTATTTCGTTCGGATTTTGTAGCCAACGCTGTTTCTTCTGTTTTCTCTTCTCTGTTACTTTAGTGCATTCCTGGTTGAACCATGCTTTGTTCCTACGTATTTCTGAATGTTCCAATATTTCTTTTGCTGAAATCTTAATGTTATCTCTAATTTCAATCAAGTATCCTGAACACTAGTGCTCTCCGAACCTTCTAAAACCGAGAATCTATACGACACCTCAATCTGGTTCCCCTCTCACCTGACTCTCCTCTATTTTTTAAAAAAATTAAACCACTCCGTTTTCACATATTGAATATTTCCTTTATTCAACTATAGTCTCTCTCTTATTATCATAATCAACTCCTCTGAACGACCGAACATCAGTTGAGCTAGACTGTTTTCTTCTATCTACTAAAACGTGATCGATTTGATTATGTGTTTTCCCGTCTGGAGATCCAAGTATATTTATGAACGTCGCGATGTGGGAATTTTGTAATAATCACAATAAGGTTTCTGGATGTTGCAATGTTCACGAGTCTAACGCCGTTGTCACAACCTTCCTTATGCAGACATTTATTCCCTACAATCGGTTTGAAAATACCCTCTTGTCCTACCTTCGCATTGAAACCACCAAACAGAATTTTCATATGATATTGCAGGAGATGATCAAATACTCGTTCTATTCTTTCGTAAAAACTTATTTTTTTTATTGTCATCCTTATTTTCTGTTGGGGCATGTGCATTTAAAATAATAATATTACACAACCGACCCTTAAGAGAAGTAAAAGAAAATCTATCATTAACAAATTCAACCCATGTAATTGCTGATATTACGTACTCGTTTGTGAACGAAAAACCCTGATACTAGTTGGTAATTTTTAATTCGTTTCCCGTAAAAGAACGTAAAATCTCCCTCCTTGACTCGTCCATTTCCTTCTCATCCAACTTCCTGGTATCCCACTAGGTCCATCTTCTATTCTAAACTCATTCGTTACACATTTTAACGCGCTTGCCCTATAGAGACTTATCATCTTCCATGTTCCAATTCTCATGTCGATTTTACTTTGCTGAGTTCGTGCCAAGTTATCAGTTCTGATCCGAAAATTCTGCGAATATATCTAAACCAGCTTTTTTTTTTTTTTTTTTTTTTTTTTTTTTTTTTTTTTTTTACAGGATGAGTTGTTAGACTCACACCAAATCCCCAAGCTGGAGGATCACCCCTTGTCTTTTCGCGACTGCTTATTCAGTATATTCGGAGCTAACCTCTGTATCCCAGAGGATTTCTCCTCGATCCACAACCTGAGGACGCGCCGTGCCATGGTGACAGGAAGACCACATTTTACGGAAATTAATATAGCTATATTTTAGAATTACAATAGGTACTGATTATTCGAACACTGATTTAAAACACACAGGAACAATCAATATGCTCGGATATATTAAGACTGTGAAAGCTTTGATGCCGTAAAAATCGTAAATTAGAGACTAGTGTCAGTGTAGTATTTCATGAATGCTCGTACGTTTGACTATCCGAACTATTCTTGATGTATCACGTTGGTTCGTTTTATAGCTACAGAACTTTATAATATTTTTGTAAGTGATTATACTCTTTATCTGTTCTCTGCCAATAGTAACTGTATGAATTGTAAAGGGCGCCTTGTATTCTTCACAGCTTCTTTATTAACAATCACTATTTGAATTTATATATAAAGCTGGCACACAAGATAACTAAAACCACTTATCTATAATGTGATGTTTCGCAGGGCGCCTTATGTAAAAGGCGCACTGTACCTTTCACGGGTTCTTTAAAAATAGTAACTGTATGTATTTATTATACAGAACTGTAGTATACAGAAGAGTAAATAAAATCGTTCATTTTTTATGTAGACTCGCAAGGATGCCTAATGTAAAGGGCGCACTGGACCTTTCACGGGTTCTTTACCAACAAAACTGTAAGAATTTATTACTTAAAACTTGTACCTTTATTTATACTGTGATGTTTCGGAGGGCGCACCGGGACACGTCCCGGTGTCCCGGTGGGCCAGCACGGGCCTGAGTATGAAGAGTCTTACATAATAACTTTATCATTTCGTTCTTCTGTTTGTTGACAGATAGGAGAGGAAAAACGGAAATAGATACGGGAAATGTGTTCTTGATATGGATTCAGCTTTCCAAGAACAAATAAGATAATCAAGTTATGCCTCTGATAAAGCCAAATGTGGTACAAATCTACCATTATTTCATGTGGTGATGTGGTTTCAATTGCCGATCTCTATATAGCCGTGCTTTCCTACGTGGATTTTTTTAGGAAGGAAATTTGAGAATTTAGGTAAAGAACAGAAATTATAAATTTATAAAACTACGTTAGAAATTATTGGAAAAAATAAGTAGGCCTAATTTTGCTTCATTTACAGATGCATTTACATATTAGAAGGACTGTGATTAATTTATGATTTTAAACCGAATAAGATTTCTCCACTTAGAAATCGTTTTTACCAATGAAATAAAACGAATTGCAAGAATGGTTACAAAGTCTTGTAATATAACAAAATAACATATAAATCATAAATACAGTTGTAAAATCATAAATTAAAGGAGTTGTCACCAATATTTCAGTTGGTTTAAATATGTACCTTGCTACAAGCTCACTATATATATATATAAAAAAAAAGAAAAGAAAAGAAAAGAAAGAAAGATACAATTTTGATTTTATTTTAATTATTTCTGTTTTAAGCATTTCCGTCTTTGTATTTCTTGTCTCTTTTGTTGTTTGTATTTTACCGTTTCTCAATTTTATTTCTTTTAGAAACGAATAACTCTTTGAGTGAAATGAATAGCGCAAGCAATAGAAGGGGACATCATGAAGATTACAGAGGGGGACATCATGATTTTAAAAAGACCTAAGTGAGGCATGGCCAAGGAAAGGTTAGGAACTACCACTATCGTAGAGCAAAAATGGTGCGAGATTGTGAGAAAACATTTTCTGATATTGATTCAGCATTGCATTAATAAATTTTATCTCCTCACTTATACTTGTATTAAAATCGAAATGGTATATTTAATCACTTCCGGTTTCATTTTTACATCCCCATAACGTGAGAACAAGATGTTTTGAATGTTTTCACGTGAATTAAGCGCCCGAAGAGTAGATTCCAACCTCTTCATTGAAATTGGAAGTAGTACATGGGCATAATTTAAAAACAAAATGGCTTCGCTAATTAACACAATGACTCTGTGTTACCCTACTTCTGTAGTTGTGTTAAATTTTGATCCATTTCTGGTGCTAGTTCAATTCTATGGGTTGAAATATACGGAGAATAAGCGTAAGAACAGCAAAACAGATAGCAGTACTTGTGCTCAAGTTAATTTCGTCAGAAATTTCATATATTCACGAAAATATTTACGTGAAAGATTAGAGACAGTATAACACATTGTTCGGGTTACGTGATATAAATGTCAAATATTCGTACAAATATTTGCTCACAGCAAATAATAATAATAATAATAATAATAATAATAATAATAATAATAATAATAATAATAATAATAATAATAATAATAATAAACTAAGTCACATTCAGAACGTCGGTTACTTACAAGGAAGGGTTACGGAGTGGCTCCGCTGAGATCCAAACGAGACAATTGTGTTTGCATTTGATATGTTATAACTAGACGAATCCCAAAGTTATACGTGCCACCGGGTGGAATATCGTGAGTTACAACATACTTTGTAATATATATATATATATATATATATATATATATATATATATATATATATATATATATATATATATATATATATATATAATACCTGGCAGAATAGTTTCAACCGAGTCATTTGTTCGGAAACGGTTGGGTAAATGGAAAACTGACCAACACGTATCCCATCATTTTCAAGGACACACTTTTTGGGGTAAAAAACTTTGTCCCAGAGTCCTCCGCAGGGTCCCAGATAGGGTCCAACTCAAAATTTTCAAACGGCAAGGGGTATTAAGTAGCACATTGTTTGAAAGCTGTTGAGAAATGAAAGAAAATGAAGCAATTGTCGACTCTCTACGACAACCCTGTGCAAAATGGCGGCGGTCAAAAGTAAACAAAAGTTTAATTGAAAATCTATGACCACTTTGAATCCAAAATGGCCGCTTAAAACCTATATCGAAAGGATAACCATACACCGTACAAAACTGCTGAAACTACGAAGACCAAATTTGGCATTAATGTTGATTAGCCAAAAGATGCAAAATGTTCAATACCGCGACATCTTGAGTTCAAAATGAAACACTATGTATCGAACGCATGTCCAGCTGAAACCACTGGTGTTGGAGAAGCAAACTGTGGTATTTACGTTTATGGTTAATAGTAGATATCCACAAAATATCAAAGAGTATCAACTGTAATCCAATATGGCTGCCAGCGTGAAAAATGAGTTTGTATATAAATTTACTATTTTTTGGAATATTGTGACCGAACCAACAAATCTTGACGCAGCTCGATGTACTGAAATGGCTTACACATGGTTTGGCACTGCTTACCAATCTTGTAAATTAGGTTTTTCTTTCTTTCTTTCTTTCTTCTTCTTCTTCTTTTTTTGTATATTTGGAATTGCTTGAAACATTACGATCAAACCAGCGAATGACATACAAATGTAATCATCACGAATATGTTCAACAGATCCCGCAATCTAAGTGCTGCAGCAAGTCTTTTATGTATGAGCTACGTATTACAAAATTTGAAAAATACCCGAAGGTATTCAACTTTTGTTTAGCAGAATGAGTAGGAAGAGAGTTGTGTGTTCATCGCATATTCGCTATATTTACGTTAACGATATCGAGAGAACCGAGACGAACGTGGATTAGGAACAAAACATATATGTGTTGTTACGGAATGAAATAATAGTTGAAGTGAATCGAAATTCAACTGTTCTTTAGTCTTCCTATTGTTCCTAGATACATAATAGAGGAAAATAGAGTTTTAGATTTGTAGTGTTACGTATGACATAGGTTTTAAGCGCCCATCTTGGATTCAAGGTGGTCATGGCCATAGATTTTCAATTAAGCTTTTGTTTGCTTTTGACCAGCCGCAATTTTACACAGGGTTGTCGTAGCAAGTCGAGACATGCTCTATCTACTTTCATTTAACAAGAGCTTTCAAACGATGTATTACTTAACCCCTGTTGCCATTTGAAACTTTTTAGTTGGACCCCACCTGAGACTTTGTGGGGGCCCTGGGACAAGACGTTTTAATTTAAATCGTTGTATTTTGAAAATAATGCCACAAGTCCTTTCCTATTTTCACATTTGTCCCACCGCTTCCGATTTATAGAGATGGCCATCTGCGCCGTAACTTAGATTTTTCTGGGGGGAGGGGGGCTAGTATTATTACGCGTATTTGGGCCCCCTAAGAGAAGTTATTTTCTAATTCTTGGGCTCCCTCTTTCCATTTTTCTCTTACTCTTTATAGGCCCCGGAGTTTGTGGGCCCTCCCGCACGGCAAGGTATGCGGGGCCGTTAGTTACGCCCCTGGGCCCGTTCTATACATAACAAATTAATTAAGGAGACAATACTGACAAAACTAAAAGCCACACAAATAAATATTATTTCTAGGATCCCCAATAGTAGACTTTTTTTTTTTTTTTTTTTTACTGAAATGGGCCCACGACTCATTTTTGTTTTATTTACCTTTTGTGTGCTGTTTTGTTTATGTAATGTAGTGAACCTATTTGGTGCTTCATTTATAATTTCATGTTCGTATTGCATATGGAGTAAGAAAATTTTGTCTTAAAATGAGCCCCCCCCGTTGAACGGCGGGTAGCTTCCCTGGAGGTGCAGTTGCCCCCTGCCCCCACAAGTTACGGCCCTGGTGGCCATGGACTTCTCAGTTAAGTTTTTGTTTACATTTTGACCCGCCGCCATTTTGCACAGGGTTGTCGTAGAGAGTCGACACTTGCTCCATTTTCTTTCATTTTACAGCTTTCAAACGGTGTGCTACTTAATACCCCTTGCCGTTTGAAAATTTTGAGTTGGACCCCGTCTGGGACCATGCGGGGGACCCTGAGGAAAAGTTTTTTTTATCCAAAAAAGTGTGTCCTTGAAAATGATGGGATACGTGTTGGCTGAGCTTTCCATTTACCCAACCGTTTCCGAACTAATGACTCGGTTCAAACTATTCTGCCAGGTAATTTTTTTGTAGTTTTTAAATTACAAAATATGTTGTAACTCACGATATTCTGCTTGGTGGCAGGTATAACTTTGGGATTCGTCTAGTTATAGCATATCAAATGCAAACACAATTGTCTCGTTCGGATCTCAGCGGAGCCACTTCGTGACCCTACTTAGTTAGATATGTGATACCCGTGCAATGTACTCTTACAGTATAGCTTTATCAATCAGATACAGAGGATTTCGAAGCGACTATATTAACTTTGCTAAGTCATTGTTCTTGGCGAATGAAAGGCAAGTCTTACCGCTGATAAACAAGACTGTTATCAACATTAGTAACTTAAGCTGCATTCACCATGCTAACTGAGGTATTACTAACAACACAGCGTATTTACAGAAAGAACACCATAGCAGTGTTTGGTATTTTCGTATTCCTTCGTTCCTTCACCTAATTCTTCACCACTACTCATTATCAGTCTGTGCCAAACCGGTACACCGGGCCTGTGTTAACGGTAACACCGGATCCTTGGTGCTGAAATGTCACATTAAAATGATGGTCATGCTGGGGTAACTAGCTTGTATTAAAACAGTTGTATTAACATAATTCTCTTTTCTTTTGTATATTACCAATACGCCGAAAAAAGCCCTAAAAGTAATAAATGTAAAAAAAAAAATACCTGAAGCAAAAACAAATATACAATGCCACACATGAATTAATGAGGACATATAATTAAAAGTTTCTAAACTTACTTGCATTTCTCTATTCCCTGACGTCGAATCCTATGTGCAATGTCCGCAAATACTTGAGCTTCTAGGAGAGAAGCTATAACTGAAAAAGTTGGAAGTCAGATAATCAATAATCAATTCTTAAACAATAATCAGACTCTTAGTTAGCGAAATTTTTATCTTTAAACGCCATATTTCGAATACAGTAAGAAATAAAACATTTTTAAAAGGATTTTCGAGCAGATTATCTTCTATATCTGATAGATAAACAAGCAAGACACATAAAGGTTCATAATCATAGCACATGAACAGTGGCGTATACTGGTTTGATGGCATGGACTACCACTGATCTTGTATATTATTATTAGTAATAATAATAATATACAAAATATGCATAACAATGAACAAATAGTGATTGATGTGTTTTGTGTGAACCTTTGTTCCGAGACCAATAATATTTTCCATCGTAAATTAAGTGCCATCATACCTTTGTTCAATTAACTTCTCCTGGATTGCATTCATAAAATGTTAATTATTACCAATGTCACTTCCCTCAAGAGTCGCCTCTGTTACTGACGTTTGTTGTCATTCTCTAGCAATTTTCGCAAAAAAATTGAGTACAGCAACGCAGTGCTAAAATGCAGACAGTCATTATAATTATTATGCTAATTATCGCTACCTAAATTCCAAATTTTGCGTTGTGTTAGCGCAAACGGTTACGGAATGTGCCGGCGTGGGAGACCCGGGTTCGATTCCCGGCGGGAGCTCATGTGGTTCGGATTCCACGTTAATCAGTAGGTCCACGTCTCATATAGCCTCGCTGCTGAAAGGGTCGCTAAACTAAAATCAACTCAAAATCAACTCAACTTTCGTTCATCAACACAAAGTATGTATAATTATTTTGAAATTTGACCTTAAATCCATTATTGTGTTGATTTTATCCTTACAAACGTACAATAATCAATTTACTTTGTAACAAAAAATGATAATTTTCTTCTTAGCATTTCATTTCCTCGCTAGATATCACTCACAGCGCTCACCAGAGTAAATAGAAGGTAACACATTCTCCAATATACAATACTGTCTGCGGGCCTCAATTCATAATAGTTGGCGCAAAAGCTGCGTATTGAACTCAAAGCAGATAATATAATAAGTAATTATAACTACAATAACCACAATCGCAAAGTAAAACACAAATTTTGCATGCGTTGACGCAAAGCGCCACGAAATGATGCCCCAAAACCGCTGCTATTGTAGTGCTCTTAACTTCCATTTACTCGTTCCGCCTACGAAAACCGATACACAGAGAGGCTACTTTCCTGGTTACCAGCCCGTAGCTCGTTACCACCTAGAACATTGTTATGGCAGAACCTACGTGGGCGCACAAGTAGTTATATGTGTTTCTTTCTGCTGGCAGTAAAGATTGGTGTATCCCAGAGGGTTGTTATATCGCTGCTCTCTTAAGAAAGCGAGAGGAACTTGCGTTCAAAGCCATAATGGCTGTGTCTTACGAGGGAGCCTATCCAAGTGTAACTCTGACTTCGAGTCGAGACTATGGCCGTTGGATACCTTGTCCCAAAATAACATAACACGAAAAGGGATACATTCTCGATCGCAACCGTTCCGAAGATATAAGCGAAAAAGTTAGAAATTGAGCTCCATACTATACATTACAAAGTCAGATTCCGAGTCAGATTTTTCGGAAACGGTCGGGTAAGGAAACTCAGCGAATACATATCAAATTTGTGTGGGGAGCCCAGTACCTTTTGAATGAAAAATATGTGTCCCCGGGTCACTCGCAGGGTCCCAGGCAGGGTCCAACTCAAAATTTGCAAATAGAACAAGGGGTCAAGTAGCATATTGTATGTAAGCTATTGTTAAATAAAAGAAGGTAGAACAAATCTCAACCCTATACGATAACCCTGTGCAAACGGGCAACTGGTCAAAATGTCAATACAAAAAATGAAATGAAATGAAATCTTTGAGTTTTACGCCGCACGGTTATGCCGGTCAGGCTAAAGGAGACGGTGATGATGAGTAATGAATGAAATTGTAAAGAACAAAGTGCGAGGAAACGGGAGAACCCCTAGGAAACCCACGCACACGGTGTTTGTCCACCACGAAGTTCACTTGGCGGCTGTTGGGATCGAACCCAGGACTCCAAGCTCCAGAGGTGAACGCTCTACAACTGAGCCACCGCGGCTCCCAAGATGTCAATCAGAAAATCTATGGCCACGCTTCTAAATCCGTTAAGTTGCGACAATAACAAAACAGAAAAACACGTTTAAAAGTGCAAGGTATTGAAGTAAAGCAAATTGCTGCAGAGTTTCTCTCTCGAAAGCACCCTCCGATATTTTTTTTTTATTTCTGCACCATTGTTCCATTTTTCTCCAACCCCATTCCTCTCCAAGTTGCCTCACAGTTTCAAGGTCACTCATTTTCGTCTTTACCATCATGTTTCTCGTTCAGCAAATCCCCGATAGAAATTTCATGGTGCAATCTGTGAATCTGGGGTCCCGATGCGCGAAGCATATACCGTTGCCTTTGGACCTTCTCACCTTTGGACGGTTGCGATTGACAATATATCCTATCTCTTCTAGGACACGCAGTCCAATGATCAAGGTCATTCTATGGTCCATTGGTCATTCGAAGTCACACTTATACTTGGATAAGATCCGTTGTACGACTCTGTGGGAGACTATGCAGCAATTTGCTTTACTTTAATACCTTGCACTTTTAAACGTGTTTTTCTATCTTGTTATTGTCACAACTTAACGGATTTAGAAACGGGCCATAAATTTTCTGATGTAGGATGTATTGACATTTTGACCAGTTGCCCGTTTGCACAGGGTTATCGTATAGAGTTGAGATTTGTTCTACCTTCTTTTATTTAACAATAGCTTTCATACAATATGTTACTTGACCCCCGGTTCTATTTCCAAATTTTGAGTTGGACCCTGGGACCGTGCGAGTGCCCCGGGGACACACATTTTTCATTCAAAAGGTACTGGGCTCCCCACACAAATTTGATATGTATTCGCTGAGTTTCCTTACCCGACCGTTTCCGAAAAAATCTGACTCGGAATCTGACTTTGTAATGTATAGTATGGAGCTCAATTTCTAACTTTTCACGCTTATATCTTCGGAACGGTTGCGATATTGAAGCAGCCTTTACATCAAAATTCCGTAAAAGTTGTTAAAGCTAAAGTTAATGAGCATACAGAGCAGAGTGCAATGGACCAAAACAACGGAAATGCGGAGAACAGTGGTTGTTTCCAAGACAATCAGCACGACTCCGGAATTTGTCTCAATATTCCATCCAGTGATAGTTCACAAACAAACAGTGACTCACCGTGCTTTGATTGTGTTCCTGTTGTGCAAATCCTTGAAGCAAATGGAAACAAAGAACTTATTTCTGATAATGTTGTGAAGCTAACCATAGGAGGCAGCGACGATGAACATGATCGCAAGCGGAGAGATAAGATCCAAGGAAAGAGGACGAGGCACAGAAATGGAAGTCAAAACGATCGGCGAAGAGAAGAATGGGTTGACTGAAAAGGAAAGAAACCAGATAAAAATTATCAGCCTGACAGCGATGAGGCTATTTCTAAGAAGCAGGACAGAGACACATCAGATGACCAGAGGAAGACTTCATGGAACAGAAATCGTGGTAGGACAAATTACCGTGAATATTGTGAAAAAAAGTACAGCCCTGTTAGAAGACACGGCATTTCGTCACCAGTCAAACGGATGAGAACTGAACCTAATTTTACCGGTAAGGTAACCGAACCTAATCCTAGTAGCAACAATAATAGTAATCGTATAACCGAACCTAATCTTAGTTGCAACAGTAATAGTAGTCGTACTACACTTAGGAAGCATATAATCATTAGATGTAATTTCCCTCGAATTGGATTTCGTAGAAATTTCACAGATGGCAAAAATTCTCGAAATAGGAAACAAAGAATTGTAGATGTAAGTAACGCGCAAGATTGTATTCCGATTTATGATTTTCAATGCAAACTAAACGAATTCGTTGGTCATGTAACTTAAGCTAAAGTTACGACGTCCGAGAAAACTATAATCAATTGATTTTTGTTTATTTTCACTGTAAATACCGTTATGATTTCGTTTGTTATTTGTACTTTATTTGAATTCTATGAAGATAATATAAATGTTCAAACAAAGACTACATTGGACCTTCTGAAGTTGTAACCAAAGTTAACATGAATGACATTTAATCTTTGAACTAATTCTACGATAATTTCTTTATTTATGTTAGTTTATGTTATGATGTTGATTATCGTGTTTTGTTCTAGATATAGTCGATATTTCATTTATAAATTCCATTTTGTTTGAATATATAATATATTTGATCCTTTCTCATTTAAGAAAACAATCATACAAACATCATAATATCCTTTTCGCAATCTTCTTAGTTTTGCCCAAGAGAATGACATAGATTTTGTTAACTTCCAACTTGTAACACGTATCGATGGCCTCGAAAGGACTTTAAATTAAACAACTTTTATAACGTTATTTGGATGTACGGCACCTTCTATTGTCAATGTTGAATTGTATAAAATAAAATTAATTATAAGAATTAAGATAAATATGAAAATAATATTGATATAAAAGTAAAATATGATATATGATTATATGAATTGTAATTATTGCATATACGAGGGTCACTCGAAAACTCAAATAGCCAACATGTGATATCCAACGGTCCAGGATTTCTTTTTTTTATTTTTAAACAAAAAGCCCCATTTTTCGGGCGACATTATGTAACGGTATTGTGTAAATTTTATATAATAACTTGTATTTATGGGCAAAATGTGCTTTTAAAATATGCACAAGCTGTTCAAAAGGAAGAAGAAGAAAATATAAAGAAAAATAGATGTAATTTCTTTTCTGTTATTATGATTGATGTTCGGTTGTGATAGTGATATGACATGTTTTGTAAGTCGTCATAGCAACGGAAAACATATAATAATATATAGAGAATCCATCTTGTGATATATATATATATATATATATATATATATATATATATATATATACATATATATATATATATATATATATATATATATATATATATATATATGTACAATATTTAAAAGTATGTAAATGTTTAATTTATTACGTACTATAATAAAAAAGTTAATATCTAAATGAAGTGTTTAGATGGATTTTGATAAAACAGTAACATAGATTATAAAAATATACGAACTGAGAGCTATAACGACATATAAAATATGAAATGAAAATGAAATCTTTAAGTTTTACGTCCCACGCTTATGCCGGTTAGGCTAAAGGAGACGGTGATGATGAGAGATGAGTGAAATGGTGGAATGAATAAAGTGGGAGGAAACGGGAGAACCCCGAGAAAACCCACGAGCACGGTGTTTGTCCACCACAAAGTTCACTTGGCGGGGGCTGGGATCGAACCCGGGACCACAAGCACCAGAGGTGAACGCTCTACCACTGACATATAAAATATGAAAAAACAAACATTAAGCTAATTACAAACTGGTGTTTTTCATAGTAATACACATTTAGTGGTCGTTATATATCGAGTTGTTTCTTTCTTGTGTATGTACGTATAACTGTTGTTTTGAACATGAGCGGATTTAGGAGTTGTCTGCTGCGGGGCGCGATTCTTCCGGGATTTGGAATACCTGTCAATCGAGTGGGGGATCCGGGAGATTTCCCGTGGGAAATTAATATAAAAACTCGGCTTTTGAGCATTTTCGTGTATAATTCTGTACAATACAACATAAAGGGACTTAAAAAAATTAAAGCCTGTCCATGTCGCCCGTCCCCGTAACTAAAGAGAAGCTCTAAAGTGGTTTTCAGTCATTGTGTAAATAGAAATGCAATCTTTTAGACGAGATACCCTCACTGTATTTCAACATTTAGATAACCGGTATGTCGAGTTAAAATCATAATAAAACATACCGCATCTGCTTTTTTCCACTTCGAACACTGGTTAGAAATTAATATTTGAAATAGTTGTAGCTACAACAGTGTAGGGGGATGATTATTTAAAAAGTCTCATTATAGTGGTCACTTATGGTCCATTTTGTTGATCTAAAATATTAAATAAAGGTTACTCTATGCTAATGGTCTTTCAAGTCTCCAAATGCCTAGTTGTCTACTTGTCGCTAGCTAAAAACAATGCATTATGCTCTAAAGCTCGCCTAATTTTTTAGAAGAGTGATTTTTTGAAAAAGGTCAAAGACCGGAGGTGTTAGAAAATAAATAAGCACAAACAAATTTAATTAAAAATGGTATGATATAGTGTCATAAATTTAAACTATTAAGATCATATCTTAGAATTCTCTATAAAAGAGAGAGTTAAATTGGAAATGATTTGTAGTTGAAGCTGTAGACATGCGTATACATAAGTAGCACGGATGGTTGTTGTTTTGATAGACACGCGCCAAGTGTAGATAGTCATTCGTTTTCTGCACATTCTTTTCACCTTTCAGCTGGAAAATGGCCTTGAGCTGTGATTCGCAAAAAACATTCCATGTGCCAGACTGACTGGCAGTAAGTAGCTAACATTACAAACAAACTTATTCAGATAAAATAATGGAATAAAGTCATTCTTACCTGTGAAACTAATTATCCGTATCACCAACGAAGACATACTGCAACACTTCATCCAATGATCTTTGAATTTATTTATTTACTGCAGCATGAATAACAGGAAATGTTGGATACAACCTTTCAACTTGCTTACGAGGAAATCCGAGGAAATTCCCCTGCTGAATCCTCACTCTACTTCTCTCCTCCCCGCTAATGACCTATGGCAAAAAATTTACAGGCACGTGGAGGCCCATCTCTATGTATACACACGAGCAAAAGTGCATTCACACTTCCAATTTTCATATCCTGCAACATTAGACAACCAACAATACTGTTAAGGTTCGCTTTTGAGAACTACACAAAGCGCTCTACAAGTGCACTAGTTTGTTCGAAACATGTCAGTGTAGCAAACTTCAAAAAATAGAAAAATATCCATGCCTCTGCGACGAAACAAAATCAGGTAGAATACGCCGTCTAGTATCTACAGAGCGATTGATATCATGCGAAAGTCACAAAGAGATCTTATTTAAGCTTAGAAATACCAAGAAAAAAATAATGTTGGTCAAACATTCACTGTATTTTACAGGTTACAGTATTTTGTAAAATCTCTGAATCTTTTACATTATTAGTTTCAATGTTACCTTCACTTTTGTTAGTTATCAGTTTTAATATCTGTAGTAAAACTTTATGAAAAAATATCAGGTCGACGTGTTTTAACTTCCATCTTTGTTTCGCGAGAATATTTTTATCAGCAAAGCCATCGTAGTTTATATTTTTACGTGTATAATAATAATAATAATAATAATAATAATAATAATAATAATAATAATAATTATTATTATTATTATTATTATTATTATTATTATTATTATTATTATTATTATTATTATTATTATTATTATTATTCATTTACACATTAAAGCTAACAAGAATATTTTCTGAAGTTATATTACTAGTTTTCAGTGTGTTCGAAAAATGAAATGAAAAAACGAAAAAGAAAAAGAAAAAAGAAAGACAATCTAAGAAAGTAAAAACAAAATATACAGTGTGTGTCACTGTAATTTGCGAAAACGATTGCACCAGTAGAAAACATGTGATATGTTTCAAAATGAAATCCTTATATGTTAGGTGATCCTGAAAACTTTACTCCAGCAAAGCCTTTAGTTATATGACAAATAGTCATATTTTGTGTAAACATAACATGAGTTTGAGTAATTTAATCCCTAATTATTAATACAAGCATACTTTTATTAGAGGTATATACGATATCAAAAGAATACGAGTTCTTTCTTGTAATACGTCATAATATATCATTCAGTATCCCTTGCTATATTCTAAGTAATCGAGAACTCTAATTTCGCAAACAAAAATAAACAAAAATGAACTGAAACATAAAAAATATGGATATCGATGAATGTTTCGGATAATATTTCAATTGGAGATATCTCCACTCTCTTTTTCTTTCGGTTAGCATATGCATGATTCTTGCATCTCATCTCTGGATGGAGAACTTTGAGTAAAGAGAAGTCATCACACACCTTGCAAGAACAATTAAAAATTTAAGTGTTACATTGACTTACAGTAGATTTGAACCCACGATTTCTAACCAAGTGCCTATAACACTTCGACTATTCTTTCAGTACTGCTGATATCTCCTAACTTGAGAGATGTGTCATGATATGATGGTCGGAGGGAGAAAGAACGGAAACAAAATTTTGATTTTTTTTAAAAAAAGGAATTAAACATAGAAACTTTCGGTTTGCCGGACGAAGGCTTAAGTAGCCAAGTCTCGGTGAGGACAACCTTTTTAAAGAAATCTTGAGTGTGGCACAATATTTCTTTTCTGCCATAGAAACCTGTGTGTCTTGGTAGGTATACAATTAATTACGCTGAAGTCTAAAAGGAGGGTCTTATGTGCTAAAATAATACGTTACTATATGTCAAAAAAATTTTGTCGCGGGTCTATATTGTTTAACCCATCTTGAAATCGATGTTATGAAAAAGCAGTCCATACACTACGCATCCTCTTTGTAATTTAATTATGTTTAACAGAGCTACTCAAGTAGCAAATATGAATAAAATAGATATTTACATTTATTTTACTGTTTCAATTCACACAGCAAGCTGTAAAAGGCTTCATAGCTTAGCACAACGTTAATACAACAAAAGCATTACAACATTTGTTACAAAAACTTTTGTTGTGCGTTGTTGGGAGGGTGGCTATCGTACTTACCATTGACATAGTCATTAGGTGTCTTGGGTTCGAATCTCCGCCACACCTGGTTTATGATTCTTTTTTCTAATGCTTGTTAAAAAAAGAACCATAAGTAAAAGGCAACACTTCAATCATTTCCATTTGGAGCTGACCACGTGATGCTTGTGCTTCAATACTACGTCGAGCAAACGTTTGTCTAGTGGAGGACATAAGTCCTTGACCATGTAATGCCTTGAAACCAAATCCAGAATATGAGCATTTAGTATGTCATATCTGTAGTTTGATGTGGAGAAGAAACAAAATTGAGGACCAAAGTTATAAGAACAACTCAAGTTACTAATATATAAACTATGTATTATTGTATTAAAATATATAGAATATGATTTATTATTTGAGCATCTCGAATGGTGTCACTTCTTTTACGGGTTTGCAAAAACTTATGTCTATTTTCAACGCGTGGGCATGCAGAAACACACACATAAAGAACAAGACACAGAGAGAGGTATACGTTGTGAATAGTGATGGGATTTTCACCGGTAAATATTTTTTTGGGTATTTACCCAAACTGGGAAAATATAAGGGTTTTTTTCTTTTCAATCATATATGTGATACAGACGTTCTTGAACAGCACATAAAAATAATGAAAAAGTAACAGTAGATCCAGTAGAAGATAGAACAAATGCCAAAAGGCATTAAATTTATTATTTTCATTAATAGAAATGAGTTATGTGGTCGTTCCTGTTCTGATATTTCTCCAAAGAACATATTTTTAAGAACTGATGACTCTGGAAAAGACTGCATTTATTTTTTCTACGAATAAAGAAACTAAACAAGTACATGGAACGCGGAGAAGTGCTTTCCTTTTAATTCATATTCTGTAAGTGACTATGGGCGACAAGTCATTACAACTGACGAGACTTAAAATATATTTTCTGTTACATCATACATGCTTTAATAACTACAAATGGAACAGTAGGAGTAGGAGTATATACGAGGACTCTCACACTTTACTATACTTGCTAGCTAGGCATCAAAATATACTAAAAAAAGTAGCTGTCTGAAGCCAGAATGAAGAAACTGCATTTTTATGTTTTGCGAGAAATTAGCATTCTTGGAATCAAAATAGATAATATGCCATTGGATAATGGGCTTCATATGACGGGTACGTCAGTCTCTTTCATTAGTTTCTGATTGGATGTCATCAGATTCATACGCCTAATTCAAATGATTTCATGCTTTAATTTAGAATTGGGTAAAGTTCTATTCAGTTAGTTTTCTCTAGTTTCAAACACCTCAATTGGCAGCATCAAGCTGATAAAAGTACAAAAGAATTAAAGAACATTCAGAACTTTGTAACGTTCTCGAAATATTCTATACACATAAGGGCAAAACGTTATCTCGTTATGAGATAGGATTTCTACCAAGATTACTCATCAGATTCATAGGATATATGAAACGAATATATGGAATCATCGCTGGTAATGTCTCCATCTACCTCACACACGGAAAAAGTGTCACTGTCACTGTCATCTTCAAGGATTCTCCTTTTTCTTGGTACCATGGTGCATTTCAAGTGTGATGAACTTGTACCTCCCGATAACTTATTTTCTAAGTCTTTCAGCTGCTCTGACTCAGTCTTTTAAGTCTCTTTACACTGTGTTGATACTTTTAGCTTCTGTTCCCGGTGATGCAACTTCCAGTTATAAGCTATATACGTATTTGTCCCGGCTCTGGAAGCCGTCAGTCTATTCCTTGACTTCGTGTGAATTTTTGAGAAGGTACTGAAGGATCTTTCTGTGGCGACTGATGATACCGATGCTGTTAATATCCGCTGTGCGACTTCAGATAATGGGTACTTCCACACAAACCTTGCCACCAAATTACTGGGTTCATTTCACCAGAACTTGTCGAAATGAACTTCTTGCCCCACAAACTTTTCTTTGCCTTGTAATGTGCGAAATCCTTTATAACATTTACAAGATCTGTTTTCAGGCTCTGCAACCTTGTGTATGAAATTTAATCCATCGAATGTTGTTCTGGAGTCAAGTCAAGCCCCTGTGATGATGGATCTAGCAATGCTGCGGCATAGTGAATCGGTTGCAGTGCTGTAGCTTTTCTGCTTTCGAAATTCTTAAGAATATTTGTTTCTTATTGTTAATTGCATGAGAAGTGCATTCAGTGTCTGAGTATTTCTAACCACTTTAATGACGTCTACAACATTTGCTATAAATGATGAAATTGAAGAACACTTCAAAATATCACTGCAGACAAGGTTCAACGTGTGTGTTTTACATGACAATAGTTGCATATGGAGATAGTTTTCTTGGACAAGAGAAAAAGCCTTCTGTATATTTGCTGCATTATCACCAGTGAGAACAAAGAACTTGCTGGGGTCCTATTTTTCAATGACCTCACATACTTGTTCTCTAATGCACTCAGCAGTGTGACGGTTACCTTTCGTGTTGATAAAATGAACAAATATTGGATGGGGGTTTGTAATATTGATGTTGATTATTCTCTCATTACGAACATTACTCCAACCGTCACATTGAAGATTTAGATACTTCGAATTTTGTAGCTCTACACACAGCTGTGTTTCCATTTCATTAAACTAGGTAACTAGTTGTCCCTTAAATTTTAACTTATTTGACTATGTGGCCATTATTTTGCAAAATATAAGCTATTTGAAAATACTTGTAAATTGTTTCACCACCCCCTTTTCAGCCATCGTTTTTTGACTTGTTTTACAAGGTCATATGGCAAGTCCTTGAATTATATGATAATACAAAATTACCTGTACATTAATAGAAACCACTTGCGCTGGGCTAGGGTAAATGCAATGTCATATATAAGGAATCAATTGTTGAATTTATTACATAAGCAGTTAACTGTCCTTTGCCATTTGCAGTTTTTATCTGGACTTTGAGACAACTTATAGATACTGCAAGCCAGCAAACTACTCCCTTATGATATTTTCACCTGTGTAACGTGGTCAAACATTTGCTTTCTGACCCATCACATGCTACCTCTTAATTGAATATTTTATCTCTTTATGACATTGAGTCAATACCTAAGATTCTGTGTCCTTAACTGAAAAATGAATTCAGAACCATGCGCTCTAACTAAAATACTACACGGAAATACGTCCAAAGTACGATTTCAGTTACGGAAAAGAAATAAGTATAGAGGGTGTTAATGAACTATACCAACAAACTATGAGGTGATTCCTCACATCAAAAGAAGAGAAAGAGTCCATATAAACCTATGGCAAAAAGTGCATAGTTTCAGAGCTAGGGCTGTCCAAAATCGCGAAAAAGCTAAATTTCAACAGGCCCTATTTCGAATTCCAGAAACTGTGGATGGTGGTCGTTATCATCGTAAAGGAAGTCACACATACACAGTCCAAAAGTGATATTTCATCAATTTTCAATAGGTCTACATAGTATTCCCTACAGGATGTAGTTCTCAGATATGCTCTCAATAGAGTTTTCAGATATACCCTGATTTCAAGGAGGGTCCAGAGTAGATAGGAGGTAAGCCTTCACAACAATGGACATCCAATGCTTCCGAGGGAAGTCGGAAGTGTTAGGAACCGGCAGCTCCATACTTTTTTTTGTTCCGAATAACATGTGATGCGATGTATTTCGTCACGGTATATTTCACATTTTCTTCACTTATAAGCGTGAAAGAAAACATCACAGCAAGCATTTTCCTGAGTACGAGAGACCGTGCTGCTGACGAGCATTAACACTTCCGACATCGCGCCAAAGGATTCCGCATTCACGCCTATCAAAACTTATCATTTGCCTACTTTGGACCAATCATAAAGTCAGATCGTATCTCAAAATTCGGTTGATGCATGTCTGGGAATTGCACCCTGCAGGGAATACTCTGTGCACCTATTGAATATTAATGAAATATGCAATTTTAGACTGCGTATGCATGACTTCCTTTACGCTAATAAGGACCACTATCCAGTTTTTCTCGAATTCCAAATATGGCCTCTTGAATTTGTTTTTTTTTTCGCGATTTTGGACAGCCTAGCTCTGAAACTATGCACTTTTCCCCACAGGCCATGTGAACTTTTTCTCTTGTTTTGATGTGAATAATCATCTCTTACAGTTTGTTGGTATAGTTCATTAACACCCTGTATATCACTGAATTACGAACATATCTCTGACCATTTAATTTGAGTTCTTGCCACGTGAGTTTCATGATGACACAATACGCAGCTCTTTAATCCTAATGCATTCTACAGGCCTAGGTAGTCAGTCAGCGGTGAGTCATCGTCCGGTTTGGATGGGCTGATGTCCCCATAGCGCAAACTCCTGCACTAGTCGTGTAGGCTTAAGTCTTGTACGCAGCATCACAACTGGTGTCAAGATAGAAAATAACGAAAATTCTGGAAAATCGCAGAAAATGCTGTAATGTTGATTGTCGTGATAAGCGTCACGTAAAGACCTAGTACAGTCCTACAGAAGCAGCACGAGCAGCTTACTGCTTAGGTAATTGTGCTCAACTTAAAACCACCTTCTCTATTGCCATACTCGCACGTACGGGTTGTTACGGCAGATGTCCTGATAACCCGGACTCAGCAATGTCAGAGATTTCTTCTGGTGTAACGAATATGTGAATTGGGTGATGAAAGACTAGAACATCAGATGTTCTGGTAAGTGACTATTTTTAATCAACGAAAACTCTTGAAAGACTAAAGTCTCCGTGTGTGGTGTCAACATGCAGGCCAGTGGCGAAGGGTGTGCAGTGTGAGATGTGAAATGGCAAGAACTTTCTCCTGGTGGTTGTAGAAGAATTTACGAGTAGCAATGGTATCTTTCAAGACGACAATGCATGTTACCATTGTGAATTTTCGGTTCAGTAATGGTGCGGGAAAGATAATGTGAATTTCCAACATCTGCCACCTGAATCAAAATTGCCCTGGATCTTAACCCATTAGTTGTCCAAGCGGCATCTGCGTAGGAGGTTAACGTTTGATCGTAATATTTTCTCAACTGTTCCAGTTTACCACCTGCCAAATAGTTATGGCAGATTTAAAGGAACAAAGAGTATGTTTGAAATGTTGCTTTCTGCTTGAAAACTCGGCAACAGAAGCCTAAAAATGCTTCAACAGGGTTTCAAGAAGGATGCTGGGAACCACACAAGTTTTCGAGTGATTTGGGTGCTTTAAACGTGGTGAGATTAGTGTTGAAGAGCATGCTCGTTCTGGGCGCCCTTCATACGCAATTTCAGAACAGATAGGAGTGAGTTCAAGCTCGTTCCACTGGATTTTCATTGAGATTTGCAAATGAGACGTGTTGCCGCTAAGTGTGTTCCTCGCCTGCTCATACAAGATTTAAAAAATCGTCTGAATTTGAGCCAGGACTTGAAAAGTCAGATTGAAAGTGACCTAAACTTTTTGACCAAGGTCATTATAGGTGATGTGAGTTGGCGTTATGGATATGACCCAGAAAACCAAGCAAGGGTCCAGAAAACCAATGGAAGACCGCCGACCATAAAAACCAAGACAAGTGAGATCAAATGTTAAGACGATGATCATTGGTTTTTATTTTATTTTTATTTTATTTATTTATTTATTTATTTATTTTTATGTTCGTGGAATTATGCACCGCGAATTTGTCCTCCCTAGTAAGACTTAACCAGCACTTTCATTTGGAAGTTTTAAGACATTTGTGGAAGGACGTGCGGAGGAAATGCCTGGAACTCTGGCGATCAGATGATTGATTCCTTCACCTACTCCCCCCCCGCCCGACACACACACACACACACACACACACAAGACCGTGGTTGTGAACCACTATTTGAGCTCTCAAGGGTGCGCTATCGTTCCCCACCCTCCGTATTTGCCGGGTCTAGTACCTTGCGACTTTTTCTCTGTTCCCAAGAATGAAAAAAAAAAACTAAAAGGGAAGCGGTTTGATTATGTGGAGGTTTTGAAAAGAACTTCGCAGAGGGCACTGGACGATAGCAAAGTTGAACAGTTCCAGAGATGGTTCAAGCAGTGGGATTCAAGACTAGAGAAGTGCATCGCATCTAATGGAGAGTATTTTGAAGGCGATTGAAAGACTTTTGTTAAAATAAATAAATAAATATTTTTGTAGAACAAAAGTCTGGTTTGTTTTGGATCCCCCTCGTCTGGTTGTCTAGATTTAAGTAAAGACTAAATAACTGTTTGATACATTTTCAAATTTGCGAGTTGATCACTGCTGAGTTCAACAGTAATAGCATAGGCAGTAGACCCAACAGTGGGAAACGGTGGGCCAATCAACTGCTAACGTTAGTCCTACGATGTAGTTATGCAGATCACTAACCTGCGTAGAGTCTAGGGATGGTCAGATCTGGATATCCGGATCCACTTAGGTCCGGATATCCAGTATCCGGATATCCTAACATTGGATCCGGATACGAGATTTCGGATCTAGTGATGAGCAAATGCAAGACCAAGACCAAGACCCGGGTGGTCTTGGTCTTGGTCTTGCACACCCAGTCTTGGTCTTGGTCTTGGTCTTGCTTGCAAGAGTCTTGCAAGTCTTGCTTTTAAGAAATCTTATACTTTTCATAGGTAAATTTTACTCTGGATATAAGGGATAATCAATTCTACAATGCGCCTATAGTAACGGAAATGCAATGTTTGTTTCTAAATGTAATATAGTTTACCTTCGTGTACGTATGATGATAGTGTACAACATAGGTGATGATCTTTATTTTTTTTAATGGTTGCCCTCGCTTCACTACTTATAAGACAAATCACAACGTTCCGTAATCTTCTTTATACTTTTTAACAGATCCAACACTCCATTTTTTCCCAAACTGGGGAGGCTACCCATGAAAGAAAATCAAGACGGCACAGATTATTGAAATACCATGAATTCCAAAATTATTTTTACACTTTAAAGGCGTCAGTTTTTTTTTCAACGACGATTAGCTAATGCTTGTATTGAACAAACTTCCAATTAAATACTGAGATTTTGTTTTACTGATTCCAATATGTACTCTATGGGGCATAAACATGGGCATTACGCAAAAGCGATGAAAAAATTGTAGGCTTTCGGAATGTGGGCGTGGAGAAAAAAAAGAGAGAATCTATTGAAGATAATGGAGCTCTTTGTATGTCCAGATGAACGTAGGACCCTAGATACAAAAATAAAGAAACTGCTAGCCTGCTTCCTAAAATATCAGTAGAAGGGGCCACATTACTTACATCACAGGGGCCTACACAAACGAAGCACTGTTGCTATACGTAAATTTTACTTTATTTATTGTTTTTCTTATATTTTGGAAATGTGCATTCAATTTTTTTCCTATAATTTCTGGGGCCCCCAAGAGCGTGGGGCCCTAAGTTATGTCTTATTTAGCTTATACGTAAATCCGGCACTGCTGAGAACGTATGTATATGAATCCATAGAAAATACAGCTAAACCTCCTTTTCTCTCAATCTACTAACAGAATGGAAAATCACGGATCACCAAAACCAAGAATGATTAAATCATCTTTCGAGCAAACGAATCAAATATATACTTCCAATAACAAGACAATACAAAGACCACGTATTGTATTTAAATTCTCGGCCGCGCTTTACATCGAATTATTTCCATTTTTTCTCCTCAAGCTGCAGTACTAGTTACTCCAGCACAATTTAGCACGGATCTGACATGCAGTTAGAAGCCGGTTCAAAAATACGAGGCGCTCAAGGTTAGCAGACACCTTCAGGCCTAAAGCATTACTAGATCTTAACATATTTATTTATTACCATAAGCTTCTCGCAGGACACAACACACTTTAATTTAAATGACAATTACCCTTCCGAACCAAAGCAAATTTCTTTCATTTAAACATATTTAATTTTATTTCATCATTTTTCTTTTTTTTCTCTCTCTCTCTCTGTTTTCCACATGCTGCCGAAGGTAACTGCTATACATATTCCAACCAAGTTCTTGGGATCACCCTGGAACATTCAGACTCTTGTGACGCGTCTTCGTCCACAGCATTACACTATATTCAGATTAGCAGAAAGAGACGTCAAGGAAATGCCTAAACGTTGTATTTCCTATGGCCTCCTATGTTAACTTTACAGACCTACGATTCCCCAATCCATTGCTGACAGACGCTTCGGATCCATATGCATTTTCATTAGGACTGGCTCTTTTAGGATACGTGTTGCATTCCTCATTCCAAATTTAAAGGAGTAAGTGTTACTTGTCAAACCTAGGGGTGTGGGGACTTATCTGATATCCTGCAGTTGGAATACAGGTAGATATGTATAGGACATGAAGCCTAAAATTCAAAGGCATCAATAGATCTTGAAGTAATAACAGATAAAAGTACTCCGTCTCCCCTTTCCGAGATAGGTCGATGTAGCTTACGGGTGGTGTAAAAGTAAGACTCTATACATCAATTACTTCGACAAATACTGAGGCCACCTTTACTCTCATGTTTCGCCAGGTACTCACTTCACAGAAACTGGTTGCATTTTTTTTTATCGTTTTATTTTCGAGAATCATTATTTTAATAGAATAATCTAAAAATGTATTTTTATTTCATTTTGGAAACGGAAATAACATGATATTGATGGAAGAAGCCCAGATGTAAGTACTGGCCATTTGTCATGTAGCAACTTGATTGGAACGCTAATAATATAGTAAAGTGTATGGATCCCTCAACACTATCTTGTCCATGTGACTAGATATCGGATTCTAAAGTAACACAATCAACTCGTCCCAAGTGTATTGCACTTTCCAATGTTTCGGGGGAAAATAAATTATCCTATATTATAGAGCTATTAGAGAAATATTTATTTATGGAATATGAATAAAATCATTAGAGCCATTTTTCACAAAGTTGTAGCAGGGTTCAGTTTCTGGTTACCAGTTAATTTTCCTTACTTAGGAGTGTAGGAATAAAATACAATTTTCCTTGGGGAACCACATAAAAATATTAAGTTTAAAATTTGGTCTCAATACAATGACTGTTGCAACATCTAAGAATCTGCACACGCGAAAGAAGAACAAACATTGGAACAATTGGACATCACATCAGTATCCACGTATATTAAGTTAAATTATGATTCAGTATTGAAACGGAATTTTTAGTTTTACGTCTCACAATTATGTCCTGTAAGCCAAAACGACAAATGATTAATGAAATGAATGATTGTGAAAGAATTGATGACTAAGAAAATGAAGTGCAAAAACACCGAAAAAAAAAAAAACAATATTCAATACAAACTCATGTTGACTACGACCTAGCCAAAGATCCCTCGTATAAGAGTTAAGCACCCTACCGCTAAGTTAGTGTAGTCTATTTGTATTTAATAGTTCATATCTATACAAAGGGGGGGGGGAAGCCAATTCAGTTGTTTCAATGCATTGTTTATTGTAAATTTGTAAACAAAAATATGATCTACATTTTAGGAAATTGCTAATGTTACAATTTTACAAGTATACTTAGCAACATTTTGTTACAATATAATTTACAAGCTAAATAGTGTTGCAATGAAACTTTTAAAGTAGACATAATTACCGACCTATAATTATGTCGTCTACACACTATGATATTCATCTAGATCATCTTTATTTTATCATTTATACTGTACAACGACAATAGAATATTTCTCAAAGTATAAGACAATGTGGATCACCGATTGTCTCCACTGTTGTTGCAAGTAGTTCACAAAAAGATCGTTGACAATATTCTGTAATATCCAGAAACATTTACGAATATCTTTTTTATATTTCTCAAGAAAACACAAGATAAAATATTACCAATAAATACCATGCTATATAAATTATATTTCCGGTTTGAAAAAAAAATAATTTCCTAATTTTTATATTTATGTATTTTCCAAATAGAGAAATTTTCCTAATTAGAAACAATTTAATTAATGTTCCTATACTAGTGGGAGGAGTTAAATTTCCTATCGTATAGACTCATGGTTTATATAAAATGTTTAATGAGTGATTCGAGTATCAGGAATACAGATTAAATGAGCTATCATAGAGAAAAGTTAGAGAGACATCGGTACAACACTTTGTTGTGGTAGGTCATAATCATATCCAATAACACGATGTTCTTGGTTCTTGTACTCTTTTGGTTTGTGAACAATAGTTTAATTATTTTATATGCATAGTTTTATATATTGTTATTTGTGTCCAACTTTCTCAATGTGAATAAAGTTCAAACATTTCTTTAATCCAGGGCACGTATAAAACAACTTTAGTGAAAACTGCGTAGTGCTTTGGGTCACAGAATGAAGCATCATGACGGCGTGGACTCACGCTGACAATTCCCTGGACCGTCCATCTTGAATCGCTTCCTCCTTGGAATACAAGGCCTCCGCCACTGTCACCGTTGCACACACTTGTGTCTAGTTAAGGAAAGAAAGCATAATGTGTATATAAATGTAGTTGCAATAATAGTTTGTTTTTCATAAATATATTTAAGTCTTAGATAAAGCTTCCCACCAGGCCCGTATCCACGGGGAGTCTAGGAGGGGGGCGGATCTCCACTAAATTTTTGCTGCCCCCCTAAAAGTTCCACGGTAGGCTTGAAAATGAACTATAATCTGGTGATGAACTATAATATGGTTTGGTCTGATCCCCCTAACTTCTACCGGCCCCTTACAGTTTTGGGGTGGCTACCGGCCTGCTTCCCAGCTGACATGGTTGCGAAATCAATTAATGACAGGTCTCGAACTACTTCCAGTGTTGGAAAGGAACATTGACAATAGCGGCCTGCGACAATTGCGATTATGTGAAAACCTAACACAATTTCAATCACTTTCTTCTTACGGTCATTCCAAAAGTATGAGTTGAGACAATGGCGAATACGTTGTAAATCATCTTTGAATCAAATTTATAGTTAATATCGAGGTTAATAACTAGCCAAAGATTATTGAGTGAGAAAATTGCTCACATTAAGGGTTGTGATACATAGTTAAGAAGATTTAAGAAAGTTTCTTCACTATTATGGTCCATTTTCGTACTTTTATTGCATTACTGTTCAGTTTCTGAGTGTAGATTTTTGCCGTTTTCTGCTCTATTATTAATGGCATTGCAATTGTGTTAATGCTGTGTCATTGAAGCCAAAATGTATGATCAGCCAAACTTAATGATTTAATTATCTAAACAAAAATATTAAGTTCATAATAAAACAACGATAATAAAAACGTACGATTATAGATCTATTGTATCCGCTGTAATCTAGTTCAATTTATTATTCACCTTTCTGTATATTCAACTTTATATTAACTTGATCTTATTATTTGTAAGAAGCACGGTAGCTCGGTGGGTCGTGCCCCTTTGGTGTATGTCGTCCCGGGCTCGATTCCCAGTGGGAGAACCTTTGGAATTTTAACTGTCCACGATGTTTGTGTGTTCGTGTCCCTGTCATTTAAAAAAGGTTAATGGAAGAGAAAGTAAGCAAATAATGACAACTAGAGTAATTAAGTTACTGAGGAACGTTCGGTAAATCAGTTAACTTTTAGCCAGTGGCAATAACCAAGTGGTCTCGAGCGCAATCCACTGTGGGTTCGAGTCCCACTGAAGAGCATGGTCGGAGTTTTAACTGTTCTCGATATTTATGTGTTCGTGTCCCTGTCGTATTTGGATTACATAGAATGTACATGAGATGACCGTGGAGAACAATATTCCAGTTGAGACGAACTTTAGAGTACTCACCTCTGGTACAAGGGCTTATTGAACTTGTGGCATACAGCATCGTGTTCGTAGATTTTCGCGAGGTTCTCCCGTTTCCTCCTACATTTTCATTCCACAAATTCCTACATTATTGTTTATCTTCGTTTTTCATCCATCTCATTTACTCTAAAGAACATAATCGTTGGACGTAAAACTAGAACTTTCTTTTTCATTTGTTATTCTTTAACCTCAAAAGTCATCAACAATATTGTATTTACTTACTGTTTTTGTAACCAGCACAGAATGATGTATATGCAACAAACTTGGCAAAGTCTTTTGGCATGTCAGAAATGCATTTCCTGTATGGGACAACTGGAAGCTGAGTCATCTGCAAGAGATCGCTGTAGGTCTCATTCTCATTCACTCCCCAACCAGCAACCTAAAATGAAAGGTAATATCTAGCTACTATTTATAAAACATTAAAACCAAATTCTCTCTTTTGAAAAATTATATAATCTTCAAATAAAATAACATAAAAATTAATTAATTTGATTTGTTGTGTTGAATGAATCGAAACTGTTACACGTTCACTTTGCGTGCCTATAAAACAATTTGAGCAACTATTCTGAGCAACTCCATAAACATTTTATAAAAACTCGGTTGGGTGGCTTTTAAGATAATAGCTATATACAAGATGTGTTAATAAATACAGATTTATGTTTTTTCGCGTAAAGAAATGAAATACGGGCCCTGCTTGTAGGTGCAGGTGAGTAAAAGGGATTATGTGCATGTTAGAATTATTGCTCGCTCGCAGAAAGTGTTAGTCGTGATCAGTCAGCTTTTGAGTGCGAACGGTAGTGAGCGATGGGTAGATTTGCAATTTGTGTCAAATGATGCAACGACTTGATCAGCGCTGCCCAAACGTTTGGCGATATCCAAGTGCAACAAGAGTTCGGGGATGATTGCATGAGAGTCTCCCAGATTAAGGAGTGGTACATGCTCAAACCTTCTTACTCAAACTAAGGATTTCCGTAGTTTGTCAGGCTCCATACTTCCCTAACTTGGCATCATGTGAATTTTGTCTCTTTTGGAAGTTGAAAATACCACTGTAAGGGACTCAATTCGATTCCAGAGAAGATATTATAGGGAATCCGACTGCAAGACACGTTCCAGAAGTGTTTCCAATAATAGCAGGACCACTAGGATAAATGTGTGCGCTCCTAAGAAGAGCACTTTGAAGAAGATAACATTGTATGTTATATGAATAAAAATGTATTTTTGCCGATCAAAGATTCAATATATTTTTTTAAATCGTATTTACATATGGTACTTACAGCCCACGATTAACTGTAAACTGTTATTTGACGGAGTTTAACATCCTTTTTCTGTCTCAGCTTATGCAGAGCGTGGGCTTACAGTTTAATGTTGAGATTTGAACCACTATAGGGCTGCCCAGAGTTGTTCTAATAGAAACAAATACACTCTTCAAGACGAGATATTACTTTCGACATTCTTTTCAACACTAGACCATCTTAACAATTGTCTAATATAGGCAATTCTAGAACTACATGAGCTCTTACCATAAATCGAACATGGGCCTTAAACATCAAAAGGAGAACTACTAACCTTTTAACCTCGAAAGAGTCTTACTATTTGAAGACACTTAACAACAAA
Source organism: Thermobia domestica (assembly GCF_964235325.1). Classification (NCBI taxonomy): domain Eukaryota; kingdom Metazoa; phylum Arthropoda; class Insecta; order Zygentoma; family Lepismatidae; genus Thermobia; species Thermobia domestica. The sequence continues at coordinate 121,961,606 of NC_137454.1, read as the reverse complement.
GAGGAGGTTAGTTTATCTGGTAAGTTTGATATTGACGTGACAAGAAGCTCAGTTTAGATGTCATCCAATTCACAGACAAACACCTACTGTGAAGTTGGAAGCGTAGGTGATCGCCCATATGCTGATATAAACAGTAATAGCCTATATACTGATATTTGACAATTCCAGCTGTCAAAACAGAAAATTTCTTTTATACGTATCTAGCTAGCTATAAAGAAAATTGATCATATGAAAGAGAAATCGTATTCTAAGTTATTTCAACGTGACTATATTCCCTGTTTTATATAGAGTTCTTAATTGCTTTAATGATACAATATTGCTCTAATGCGAGTCAATTATGTATTTTAAATAATGCTCATAATGTCAATATATACTTACAGTCCCTTGGTTGCCTTGCATGAGATGTGTGTTCGCAAGACTTTGATTCCAATCAAGACAAGCAAGTTGGACAACTGGAGTGAGTTCAACGGGTGAATCAAGAATCAGAAGTGCAATATCAGAGCCATAGTTTCCTACCAGATCTTGATAGGTAGGGTGCATTATAATTTTTCTTACCTGGAATATTAACATACAACTAGCAAGAAGAAAAATAATCAACAAATATTAAGATTCTGTACTTCAATTAAATTAAAGCTTTATACCTGAATATAATAATGCCTTCTGTAATATATGAAAAATATTTTACAACAATTCTTTAAAATAGTTCATCTTGGTTGAAATTCTACAATATTTATTACATACTATCGTTTACGAAAAAAATATATATTTAAAGATAAAAGAGAGAAATGTGGAAGGAATGAAACTATAAAAAAAACTCAAAATTGTAAAGTTATTTTTTGATACGAAGTTCAAAATTCTATCTCATAATTTGTTGACCGCTCCTGTTTGTATACAAAGAGTAAGTAAAATTTTGTAATTATATTAGAACAAATATAATAATAGAAAAACCAAAGGAAATTATCTTCTGCACATATTGATACAATTTTAATCAACATAAGTTCTTGAGAGATTCGTTTAGGTCTCCAAAAATGTGGTGTCTGCTAATTCAAGAATAACGTTTAAAATATAACTTTGTATAACTAGCCTGTTTATCTATGTCGATTCACTGGTAGGCAAAGGATGAAAGGTATATATATGCAAAAACATCCTCCAAAACATGCTCCAATTCCTTAAGGGATGCTGTGGATTGTAATGAGACCGAACACGCCTCTCTAACTCAGGCTACAATGGCTCAATGATGTTCAAATCTGGCGATTGTGGGATCCAGGGGAGGTGTGATAGCTCCTGGTCATGCTCCTCAAACCATGATTTCATCGTTTTTGCAGCGTGACAGGGTGCCAAATCATCTTGGTAGTTGCCATCACCATCAGGGAACAATATTTGGGCCATGGGTAGAACATGGTCCCCCAAAATGGCCTCATATGCCTTAGCATTCATCATTCCATGCAGGCCTATGAGGGGACCTGCAGAAAACCATCACGATATCACTGCCTATACTGTAATAGAACCACCCCCATGCTTTACAGTTGGGAGCAGACAGTCAATATCATAGGCCTGCGACGGTGTTCTCCATACGTAAACACGACTGGTTGTTGGAAACAAGGTGAAGGTCGATTCATCGGACCACATAACGTGTTTCAACTGCTCATGAGTCCACACCTTGTGGTCCTTGCACCACTAAATACGCCTCTTTGCAGTTACTGCTGTGATAAGAGGTTTGGCGATAGTGACCCTGCCATGAATTTTCATTTTATGAAGTTCCCGTCGCACTGTTTTCGATGAAACCGGGTTCTATAGGGCCCAATTGAGTTCAGACGTAATTTTCATTGCAGTGATCTTCTTTTTAGCTGCTACAATCCGTTTTAATGTCTCCGGTCCCTATCTGATAGAATTGTCTTTCGGCCACTGTTGTGCTTTGCAGACATCGTTTGCCCATGAATTGTGCATGCCCTTGTGACATTGGACACAGTGCCTTTCGATACTCCCACAATGTTCACCACTGTTGCCACTGAAGCTCCAACCAGACGGGCACCAACGATCATGCCTCTTTGGAAGTCTGTCAGGTCACTCATTTTACCGCACCACTTTCACACCACGACACTCGCAGGTGAACTGGTTACTACTGATTGAAGAGGAAGGTCCGCATGATACATTGAAATCAAAAAAGGATCGGCGCAACACGTGTTGTACAGTGGAGGGCCAAACTTACGTGTCCTGTATGAAGTGTTTTTTATCTACCGCTATATATATATATATATATATATATATATATATATATATATATATACTTGATTAAAATGCATATATTTCATTCTTAAATTAAAAAAGAATAAAAATACCACTAAAAATTCAATGATGTCCTTGATTTATTAAAGATAAATATTGTGATAGTTCTGTTAAAATTAGCGAATTGAATGAACGAAAGCAAACAGAATACATTACCAATTTTATTTGTGTGAGATCTTGTGTTTTGTTAAAATCTTTGTAGTATTTTCCTAAGGCTACTCTCATTTGTGGTTCCTCCACTCTCCAGGTACAGTGAGCAGCTAGAATGAGAAAAGTAATATTCACGGTAGATAGAACGTAAGATAGCATGTTACGTCTAGAATTATTTAATACATGAATATGTGATACTAGTATCTCGTTGCAATTGAGTCTCTCGAAAATCATGTGTCATTGATGATTATGTGAGAAAAACAGTAAAATTGGTTAGTCATACTGTTGTTCGACTTCAACTATTTCTGGATTTGTTGATAATTTTCCTGTGGAATTAAGAACAACCATCTAAGAAAACTTTTTGTTTGACCTTTTATTATAGTACTAGTATCAATCGTTCAGCGAGTTGATTAGCGTATTAATTACTAGTAAATTAATATTTTCTTTTTAATATACAGAAGACAAAAGTTTCACTTTATTTATATCTTTAAAAAAAGTTAAGTTCTTCGCAATAGACAAACCGGTAATTTCTTTCAAATTTGGAAACGGACTTAAACATTAATTTGATTTTATTGTAGTATTTGTCCATATGTATTAGGTTAGCTTGGAAAGTGTATCATTTTCAAAGGCCAAAGAGATCAAAACTACATTACCTGGTTTAACAAAATAGTCTGCATCTGTAACGAAACACTATTGCCTCGCTCAACCAACGATTGCATTCCGTGGCATAAGATGTCTGCATTGTGAAGAAGCCCTCAGCCACACGCTGGACTGCCCAATCATGAGAGAACTGCCTCCTAAGAAGTGATTAATACGCCGGAAGAGATGGTAGTTGGTGGGATAATATGATGGATGAGAGAGATTCACTTCATTTTATTTGCTGTGTACAATATGCTTCATAAGCAGGCGATCACTCTGACTTCTGAAAGATTCTTGACAGCTATTACGCTATTTCCGAATACACATGACACTTGAAGGTTTTCAGTGGGCGTAACTTAAAGAATTCCCGAAATCCAGTAACTTACTTAATATTGCGTTCACAAGGTATATTCCAGATGCTATTCTTTTGATTGATTTAATTTGATTTTTTAAGTTTAGTGTCCCGTTCAGAAGCGAGGGTATATGAGACGTGGACCTACAGTTTAATACGGGATCCAAATCACGCGAGCTCCAGCAGGGAATCGAACCCGGGACTCCCACGAAAAAGGCGCGTACGCTAGCCGCTTTGCCAAGTATAATCTCTGCAATTCTTTTATATCAATAATAATAATAATAATAATAATAATAATAATAATAATAATAATAATAATAATAATAATAATAATAATAATAATAATAAAAGTGGATATCTTCATTGAGTTGCTTGGCGAATGCTCGTCAAAAACGCCAGTTACAATGTTGAGTTGAATTCGAGCTTAATGTCCCGTTTAGCAGCAAAGCTAATTGAAACGTGGACCTACTAATTAACGTGGAATCCGAACACATGAGCTTGCATCGGGAATCGAATCCGGGAATCCCAAATTACAATGTTGTTATGGTCACCTAATATTTAGAAGACAAAAAATATACTATCAAAAGATCAGTTTTGGTGTTAGTAAATGAAAATATTAACAGTTAATAATCCAAGACTAAATTAATAACGAAGATTATTAACTCGAACAAAATGAAATTGATATTTTTTGTGAGGTATCATGGTTTTGTTCCTATTTGCATATCGAAAGCCTTTCCATATATCTTATTATGCTGAAAGATCCAGTGCAGTTTTCTCTTCCTTTATCACTTTGAAATTACCTGTTAAAACAATATCTTCTCTTATCAGTGTTCCTCCACACCAAAATATCCATTCTTTGTTTTTCCTAAAGTAGAGACCTGCTTGCCAAGGCCACTGTCCATAGTTTGCTCTAAATCCATTGACTACAAGTGGCATTACCTCCGATACGACATTTCCACAATCTAAAAATATAGAAAGTGTATAGAAATGCTTATTTTATTCATATGCAATAAGAGAGAAATGTATTTTTTAAAAATTTAAATACAGTTCAATATTATAATATTGCTTATCAATAATATCATTTTTAGATACATATCTACATGAGTAGCATTATGCTGATTATGCAAACAAATTTCTTGGTTACCCTGCCTAAAACTTAAAAATCTACAATATTTTCTTTATATGTTAGGTTTATTACAAGGAAAATAGAAAATGCTTATACCTGGTTCACAATTTAGTGGTTTCTTGTCCCACTGTTCATTTTCGTTACATACACTAATCCTATCCTCTGGTGAGCCTGTTGTATGGTAATACTGTGGACATTCGAAGCGAGCAATTGTTCCTATTGGAACAGCTTCGGTGCAAGACACGTGAAATTTTGTTTCAGGATTCACACAACTGATGGTTAGACGCTGCGACGACGGAAGAGGAGGACAAAATCCACCTTCAGCTATTCGAGTCCCATTTGGCTGTTGTTGTGCAGTTCCTGGTAAAAAGATTATGTAAATTTGATGAATTTATATGTTAGATGTATATAAGAGGCATTTATCTAAATATTCTTTAGATGTCCAAAATAAGTGTGGACGAATTGGTGGTGTACAAGTTGTTAGTCCTACCTTGTATTCCTGAGTTTTATTGCGTATTTTTCTTGATTATTAAAAACTTTTATTAAATTCGATATTTATATGACAATATGGTTTATATTTCACGAATGATACAATCAGATTTGATTCAGGTTGAATACTTGCATTTTTCATCTCTCCTGGATTTATTTTTCAATTTTCTATAAATCCAACACCGTTTAACAAGGACATTAACTAAGCATGTGTTGGCTTTTCTAATTAATGAACATTATATAGCAATAATAATCGTACAAAGGCCTACCATATAACATTGACCATCAACACATCTTGTTTTTCACACAAAAAATCTGGCTCATTATTATTTTTTTTAAGTAATGACGGAAAGCAAAATATTCATTATTCGTAATTCGTAAGAGAAATATTACTTCGAATCAGTGGTGCCAACCTGGAAAATTATAAAATCCGATCTCTAGAGTCAAGAAATTCCATTTTGCTTTTACATTTCCCATGTCATACTAATTAGAAGATAATAATAATAAAATGTGAAACGAAACTATTCAATTTTCTACGAATATAAAATAGTTTGTGAATAAGTATTCCTTAATTGAAAACAAGTGTTGCCTGTTGTCAGAAATGTAGTCTGTCCAGCAGACCTTTGTGTCATCATTTCATGCTGAGTCTAATAATACTAGAAAAACTTCGTTTTCTCACATTTTGTGTGAAAAATTTTCTAAGTGTATTGTTTCTCGTTTGATATTTTACTTACATTCTTTCATTTGTTTCTTGTTTTATATTTTCTTTAATTCATTCATTCGTTTGCTCATAATTTTATTTTACCAGATCACAATTTTCATTCCTTCGTGGTTGATTTTTTTTTTCACTATCATACACTCCACAAACTACTTTTCCAGTAGCATGAACTTTCGAGATAAAAAGAAGAAAAATTTATTAAAATTTGAGAATTAACAACTAATTTCACGCTCTTTGATCATTCATTATAGCTATTTTTCACCCATATGGAATTTTATTGGCGTTGATTTTTATATATACGAAAAGTTCCATATATGTTGTAACTTTCGGGGAAAATTCCCTGTATCTCTTTCGGAAAAATTTGTCAAAAAAATCTCACAAAATGGGATTTTCCAACGGGTTGCCATCACTGCCACGATTTTTTTTTTCTGATGAAAGGTAAGGGTTGATTACCTATGCCATCTTTATTTTCTTTTAGCTTGATTTACTAAGAGAGTTATTTTTTTATTTTTTTCTAATAAACTCGGGTTTTAATGACATGATTTTGCTGATTTCTTCAAGAGATCTCTATTCCCTTTTCAAATTGAATATACATTTATTATTACTTAAATTAAATTTGATTATTCAATATTTAAACCATATATAATAAAATTAAATTTTAAGGAAATAAGGGTCAGTTGAGGGTATTGTGAAGTCAAAGTACGGATTTCCTTAGATCTACACGGATCTGCTCACCTGAAGTTCGTAAACAAGTTGGCTCTGCAGGACTCCACACACCACCAACACAATACAGAATGTCTTCACCTTCAATTTCATAACCAGGGTCACAAGTATAACTAATGGATGTGAATTCATTGACTAAAGTGTGAGGTCCTTCTTGACAGTTAGGATCAGAATTGCAGCCAACAACTTCGTATCTCCCTCCGACAGGCTTTGGCGGGAGACGACAACTTCCAGGAACAGTTTTGTTGCAAAGTTTTGGGTCTTCGTCAGAATTGTCTGCGCAATTTTGTGTCTCATCACAGAGGAGGCCCCGAGCAATACAAGCACCGTAGGCACATCGAAATGAAAAGGGAGGACATCTGAAAGATTAAAACTATATGTGATTATATGGACCAATATCCCCCCTTCCTGTCTTATTCCGTATTGGATCAACATCAGTAAATATCCGTGAATGGATTATGTAATCTGACAGTAGAACTTCACAATTCTATACCAAAAACAATAAGTGATACGTTTCAACAAATTTTCAAATTTATGAAATGAATAAATGTAAATAAACTATTCAACATACTCGTGACAATCCTAGCACATCACTTTCAAAAAGAAGTATTTGAACTAGAAATATTCAAAGCTAAAATTAATTACAAAGTATTTCGATTTGGTGTGAATTGGTTCATAGACTATTATGGAGGCTACTAGCCGATGTGATTCAGATCATGCTTATAATTTTTAATCATGAATATTTACTAACGTTGGTAATACTGCTAATTTATGTTATTTTTGGTTCTATTGACCGGAAACTTGAGAAATAAAAAGAGTGTTACTGACTTTTGTTCATTGCAAGAATCTTTCGTTTCGTCTGTTCCATCTTCACAGTCATTCTTTCCATCGCACAAAAGCTTCAAGGGGATACATTGTCCTGATCTACATCTGTGCTCTTTTAGACTGAAATGAAAAGAAAAAAATGTTAAATTTTAATGAAGACTACATCATATATCATTATGTGGTTTGCAAAATGGATGACTGATCCAAGTGTGTTTCATTCTCCATCTTATTGTTTGTGGCGTTATCTTTTCACCTGCCGTTTGATATCAGGTTAACTCAAAAGTAATTGTCAGATTTCACTAACTTATACTTCCTAAGTTTTATACAATACATTTATAATTAGTTATCTAGCAGATTGGTGCGTTTAATTTCTGGTTCGTTTCCTCTCCAGTATATAACTGTTTATGTTATTTCATCCCCACAGTTTATGTTATTTATAACATATATACATATTAAGTTAGGTTTGTTATGTGTTAATCTAAACTGAAGAAATACGACCCAGAAATTAAACGAAGCAATTTGCTAGGTAACTACTAACAAATACATTGTAACAATGAATTTTAAAACTTCGTAATAAAAATGAAAGTTTCAAAATTGAATAAGCTGAAGAATAATTTGCAACTATAGAGAACGCTTAGTTGTTGTTGCTATGGCATAGCAATTAGTACTGTCTTTAGTATTCATTGTGTAAATAATCACAATTTGTATAAATTCCGAAAAGAATGTAGATTCGAGTTTAGAAAGAGACATATTCTATATTGTACATTTGAAACAAACTATCATCATTTTAAATGTAACTATACCTAAGTGTATGTGGAATAATATATTACTTATTTATTGACAGAAACATTCACATACCAAGTAGAAAAGTTGCTTTTCTAACACAACTTGTCTAGAACTAAAAACAACCTGAGAAAACTATCTTACAAAGATTCGTAAATTTTGAAGAAAAAAAGATATTTTAATGCAATAGTTATGTAATAATTTTTTATGTAGTACAAAAATTTATCTAAGAACAAGAAAATGTTGATGACAACTAAACCATCATTTTACTTAACTAATAAGCTTTCAAACATAACAGTAAGCATTTTAATCTTATACTTACCAAAATTATACTATTCAATTTTAAATCTTACTAGGAAATGGTGAATAGACAGCCGTATTAACGAGATTTTCCTCAGTGATCAATAAGACAAAAGAAAATGCATATAAAAATAAATAATTGAAACTGAGCACGTTATTTCGCTGAAATGAATGAATCGGAGCTAACGTATTGCACTTTTTTTTTTTTTTTTTGTCTCGAACAATAGATCCTACGAAACGCTGCTTTACTTACAAGGCAGGGTACCCTGGTGTAACACGCCGATTGTGATAAGATTGCACAGACATAGAGAACATTGGAAAAGAAGCGACACGTATTTTTTTATATCGGCCAACAAGCGCATTGAAATGGTCAAATAGGGGCATAAAAATGGGGTCAAAATGAAATTATATGGAATATAGCGAGAACGAGAAGAGATATTGGTAAAGATTAAATGTACGAAATACTACCTATAATCGACGCAAGGCATTGAGGTAGAACACATCCATGGGAAGAAAGCAGAACATCCGGAAATGGACCAATGGGCGAAAAGGGTGGTAAGGAGCGGGAAGAAAGAAGAAACGAAAGCAGAAAATACGTGTTTTTGCTTTGGGTGCATATGTCACACGTATGCGAAAGAGACGCGGATTCATCTCAATGCACGAAGATGGTAGAACACGCAGAAAGGATGCAAACGCCGTTCGTATAGACAGCCAGCGAGACAGTACTGCGCAGTGGGTTCCATATATCGCGTAATGAGAACAACGATGAGGTGGATGTTGGAAACGAAAATGTGTGTAGGCAATAGTAACACAGAAACAAATATGATATTATTACTGTTATGTTGTACGCGTATTTTCGTAATGGTGTAATGTTGATACTCATCCTTAGTACTTATATTACTGTTGCTGTTTATCTTACGTATGTGCTATTACCTGCATACCCTGCTATTACATTCTACTGCGCTATGCATTTTTGTTGGTGTGTTCTACCTCAATGCCTTGCGTCGAATATGGGTAATATTTCGTACATTTAACCTTTACCAACATCTCTTCTCATTCTCGCTATATTCCATATAATCTCATTTTGACCTCATTTTTATGTCCCTATTTTACCCTTTCAATGCGCTTGTTGGCCGATATAAAAAATACGTGTCGCTTCTTTTTCAATGTTCTCTATGTCTGTGCAATCTTATCACAATCGGCGTGTTACACCTGGATACCCTTCTAGCATTTCTACCAATTCAAGTATCTAAACCTTTGTGGAAGCCTTATAAAATGACTGACTAAGATTCAAAAATCAACTTCAATCGCAATATAAGGTAGAAATTGTGCCTTCGCATTGCAGTATAGAAATAGAACATTAACATTCCATTTTCTCACATGAAAGTGGATAAGAATTCTATTTACACTGTCTGCTATGAGAAATAATATTCCGCAGTTTCTCTTTTCAGTCCTATTTACATACGATAAGCTCTTTCTGAAATTACATTTCACGTTTGTGCTTGAAAAAAATAATAATTAAAAATCTTATATTTTGACTATCCCAGAGTAGCTTTAAGCACTACTAAGCTAATCAAATTATAGCATAAATTGGTGATAAATAGATACACATAGATAAGTGATCCATTGTATACATATGAATTTGTAATTCTTACTTACCCACAGCCTTCAAGTGTCTTACAATTGTTCGGGTCCCTGCAATTGACTTTAGGACAATGGTTGCGCAGTTCATCTGATCCATCAGCACAGTCTGATATCCCATCACATGCAAGCGCTGACGGAAGACATGCTCCGTAGCTGCAACGGAACGATGTCCGAGCACATCTAACGGAGATAGAAGAACAAACAATAAGTTAACTTTGTGTGCCTTGCGTTGGAAGGGAAGACATTAATGGGAGCATTTTCGTAGGAACTGAAAACAGCTGCACATAAAGAAGTAGTATTAACGATTTTTTAAAGATAGGAAAAACAACAAATATTCATATTGTGGCAGAGCCAGTATTTTAATTGACAAAATTATAATTTAATGATTAATTTTATTTATTTTGAGAATATTGGATTTATGTAAGATATTAAAATTGTTGTTTGGTGAAGGAAAATAACAGTCATAATTCAGGTCAATGCAAGTTTGTAAAATTATACTATTTTGCCGTCAGCGAATAAATAAAAAAAAAAAATAGCACATAATTGGTAGTCTGCGAATGCAGGAAAGAAATTTATAAAATGCGTCGGCAATAACATTCTGTTAAATCATGAGTTGCATTTGTACAATGTTTGTGAACACGAGACACATTCACGGATATGTAGAAATTGCCTAGAATCATGAGATCAGAGCATTCCGAGTGTTGCAGTTTTTGTTCTCGAAATGAGGAAGAACTTTGTTTTTCCAAAAGAAAGGAGGACACACGTGCCTGACGTCAGACGACGCCACCGAATTCCTGGAGTGAATTCTGAAACAAAACCAGGGGACAGGATGTCTCGAGGGAGAGAAGTGCTGAGCCTTTAGAGAGAGAAGTTCCGAGCCTATCAATGGAGTTGTACTGAGCCTATTCATCGAGTAGTACCGAGTCATTAGAAGGAGAAGTTAAACGCAGCAAAGTCTTTGAATGTGAATTGAAAGTACAAAGTGAATCACAACTTTGAGACTCCGGTCTTCAGTCTCAATGCGACTATCTTCAGTCAACTAACATTTAACGTCAGTTATACCAGAACATTGGATTGAGATGCCATCTCCAATGTGGACCATTTATTGACCAGAGAGACGCCTGTCAGCTACGATATCAACTTGGCGATGTCGACCAACCCAGGAGAGCATCATCAGGGATCATCAACCGAAGACATCAATCAAGGTATGTGTGACTTCAAATTCAGAGTTCAAATGCTCAATGCTTGGTATGCATTGCTCTTCTGGCAAAGTTTCTAGATATCCGATTTTATCCACGACATTTACACAAGCAACAGTCTTTCAAATAAGAAATATAACTGTTAGTCTTTCATTGAATTTATGAGTTGTCATTTCAACTTAATCCCCGTAAGAATTATGCTTTATGCAATAACCTCTCGATTAGAAAACAATAACTTACCCACTCATTCTAGATGGTGAGTGGAAGGTGATCTACTCGATTCAACTATCGCATCCCCATTTCTAGGCACGAATTGAGCAGGTTGTCAATATCGATGTAATAATGTTATACTCATTATAAATTGAATTTCTGTGTGTTATGGGATTGTCAGTTTAGCTAGAGCTTCTTAGTGAAAATACATTCCACACTTATTATTTTATCACGTAGACTGCTCACTGGGGTCTCCTGGGCCCAAAAATTCTCTCTTTATATATAACAGTATAAGCTATGTTCTGAATTAAATAAGTGTGTATTTTGTTCAACTGTTGATTCGAATCTCAATACGATACACTGAACATATAAAACATACTATTTTTGGTGAGAGCAAACATACTAATAAACAGAATATGACATTTCACAATCACTCTTAAAATCCATTGTTAGATCCATGCTTACAAGGGAAAGTCCCACAAGTTGTCGCTCAAATCTGATTGCCACATAGCACATCTGATAGAGCATCATAAGAAATGTAAAGGAGCAAAATTTAAGGTGCTATGGACCAGAAGGATACGACCGACGGGGATTCAACATTTGAATACCCCAAAAAAATGTATATACGTTTCAACTAAATGTCTTGAAAATCGTTAAAGGAATCAAAACAAAAGATGCACAATATAATAAGAACAAAATGACGTATCGAAAACAACAAGCAGTATTGCCATAGATGAGGCAGTGTTGCCAATTCAGCATAAGAGTATTTTGTTTGAAATAACACCATATACAAACGTGCACAGATTTAAAATGCACTATTATCACTAAACATAACAGTGGAGTGTAGTGGTACAGTGTTACACGTGTGTTGAAAATGTACAATGGAGGAGTCTGATATGTGGCAACAGAGGGTAATAAAGGAATGAATTAGAAAATAGTGGGGAATTTGCATTACACTTCCGTAGCGGTGAATAAGCAGACAACTCGCGAAAACAAAATGTTATACGCGAGGAAAGAAACCTGAGTTTTCTAATTCTGTAAACTGCTTTTCCAGACTATCTTGTACAGATTTGGTACAGTACTTTCTTGGTTTATGTCTTTCGTGTTAAGCGACATATTCTTTTACTTCCTCTCCTACACATCATATGATTATGCTACTGTAAACTGTACTATTACCATATTCATAGAGGAAATATAGTCATTTTATTACTACCTCATTTCGTTTTTAGTCGGCCAGAATAGACGTGTGGTCTAGAAGGCTAGGCCAGCGACTTATTAGGGATCGCGGGTTTCAATCCCGCCTCGGACATGGAGGTTTTGTTGTACTTTTCACCTTACATTTCATTGTCATCTTTCGTCTTTCATGGTGATTCGGAATTCCCACTTTACGCTGTAGGTTCCGTCCTATAGCTTCGGTGTTGACACAGGACGTAAAAATGGCATCACTCAATTTCGTTTTAGAAATGCATCGATCTTCTATGATACTGGTGACATTTTGTTACGTTATACTATCGGTGTTATTCTGCATTTGAATTAAATTCATAATATGAGACCCAGATATCTTTATTACCCTTTGTTGCCACATATTAGACTTCTCCATTGTACATTTTCAGCATATGTAGCTGCAACACTATGTAACACTGTATCACTACACTTCACTGTTACGTTTAGTAATAATAGTGCATTTTAAATCTGTGCACATTTGTATATGGTGCTGTTTCAAACAAAATACTTTTATACTTTTATGGTGGGTTGGCAACAGTACCTCATCTACGGCAACACTGTTTGTTGTTTTCGATGCGGCATTTTGTTCTCATTATATTGTGCACCTTTTGTATTGATTGTTTTAACGGTTTTCAAGATATTTACTTTAAACGTACATAATTCCATTATATAATTTTTTTGGGGGGATATTCACATTTTGAATCCCCGTAGCTCCTAACCTTCTAGTCCATAGCATCTTAAATTTTGTTCATTTTCATTTCTCATGATGCTCTATCAAATGTGCTATGTGGCAATCAAATTTGAGCGACAACTTGTGGGACCTTCCCTTGTTAGACTAGTGATATTTTTTCTTCTTTATTTAAATCGATACTCCACATTTGTTCCTTCATAAAGGTAATGTGATTAACATTATATTATAAATAGCTCCTGTTAAATAGTTTTATTTAAAAAATTCATATTCATTATTTAGCATAGTCTGATGTAATATTTGTAGTTTCATATTTAAGGTTTATATCTTACATAAATTCCGCGAAACCTATCAACTTCCTTCAACATTATTTAGAGAGTGTAATTCATACTATACTAAGAAGTATGATATTACGTGTCCAAAAATAATATCAATGCAGACACCTCCCATCTGTTGGGAGAGAAAGAAAGTTTTACAGACTTTGAGCTACAGGAGTGAGTACAAAAGATCATATGTGGTGACTTACAATCTATTTATTTAGATCGAAAAGTAAAGATTTGTTAATGCCTTGCAAATACAAAGAAGTAAACAAATTGTAGAATATACGAATTAATAGATTCAGGATACTTTAAAAGAAGCATCATTAGAAATTAAATAGTTGATTATTTAAAACCTAAGTAATTGAAGTTTAACAGCTAGACTAACGAATGAGAGATTAAGACTATTTGCATTTTATTCGACAATTTTATTGTTTATGTTGTTATGTTCCAAGTTATCCGGTAGTTGAGGTGACTTGAAACACTCCGCACATACATATAGATGTATAACATGCGATAACGTTCATGCCATGTTCAACGAAGGTATACCATTAACTTGATCTTTTTGGCTATAGTGTTTAGAATACTATCAAGTAAATAGCTTTTAATTTCTCAATACATAAATTGTCCAACATCAAAACGTAGCGTTAAATGTTCCGAGTTACCTTACGCTACACTATGTGCTGGGATAATGAATTGGGACTTCTACTCTGAGAGCTTGTCCAGGGCTTACTCGCTCATCCAAAAGAGCCTCTCAGAAGGTCCAGCTCGCTTCCAGGTGGCACATCACTATTTAGAGAGTGTAATGATACGGTTTTTACATAAAGCCAGCATAGTGAGAATACGCGTTTTTGGCATGGCTTAAAACTCGAACTGAAGGTACTGTAATAGTAAGAAAACACAGGAAAATTGTACGTCCTGTACAGCCATCACAGAGGACAGGAAAAAACAGATAGAATGTGAAAGACAGGACAATCCTGTATATACATAAAAAATTCTGGCAACCCTACACTTACCATAACATTTTTCTTGTGAAAATCAGATACAAAATGCCTGAGTTGTAATAGAGAATACTAGATTTATTTTAATGTAAAAACTGTTACGGAAAAAGTGCTGAATGTATTGTTTTCGAGTTTAATGAATTCTGAGAAAAGTAGAGATCTTAAATTTCCAATAGAAAATCAAGATTCGTATTATTATATGCATCTTCAAATTACATGTAGTCCGTACTTTCTAAGGCGGACGATTGTAATCATTATTCAATAAGTATCATCTATGTTTGGACTTCCTTTTCACAGTTTGAATCACGATCGTTTGTATTATTGTGTATAATCTATAAAATTTGAATGTGATCTTACATGCAAACTAATATGTAAATGATAACTACAAGCCATTCTGTTGAAGTTTGTTTTCTCGGTAGGTACTGTATATATTTTGGGAGAAGAAACTAGAAATCCCTTATTTCAGATATTATATTTTCATTCACCTGATAATAACTTTTAACCTAGACATCTCGTTTTCGAAAACAGTATGTATGCAGGTTATACTAGCCCTACTCTATCTGTTTATATCTAACCTTAAAAAATATTTTAAAAAAATATAAGTAAAACATTATTTTAATAATCAAAATTCGTATTCATACACTGTGATTTTCCTTTAACTTACTTGTGATATTTACAGGTTTGTTTTGTCTCATCTGATCCATCTTTGCAGTCTACCGTTCCATTGCAGAGAGAGTTTACATCAATACATTCTCCAGACTGACAACGGAATTCATGTACTCTGTAATAAAAATGTAAAACATAACATTTTTGTGTTGGTCACTACTCTAAATTATTATTATTATTATTATTATTATTATTATTATTATTATTATTATTATTATTATTATTATTATTATTATTATTATTAAACTATATATTTTACGGAACGCTTGTTTTCTGTCCTTCTGCGCCTAGGATCCCTAATTGTTTTTTTTATTGGCTTTCGGATATTGGATGATTTCATTTTTTAAAGATTATATATATATATATATATATATATATATATATATATATATATATATATATATATATATATATATATATATATATATTTAGGAAATACCTTGAAAATTTACAATAAAAATCAGTTGGCAGATATTTCATCGTAAAAGTTCGACGCTTATAAGAGTGTAATTTTTCAGTAAATGAAATACTATGAAAATTTACAATGTGAAATAACTAACAATTGGAGATGCTAGATTGTCATTGTAAAAGACACACTTGCTGGAACTTCCTTTATAAATCTTCCGAAATTGAGATAACTGAAAACTGAAAAAAAAAAACTGACGACTTACTTTTTTCATTTTTCTCTTCTCTCTATCTTTTCTTTTTTTTCTCTTTACCTTTCTTTTTTGATGGTAAGCTCCTTATTATTGAAATTACTTAGTTTTACGTAATTACAATGTAATACTTAAGCACTCATACTAGGATTTTCATCATGCTTCATAGTGGGTGCAGCATACTTGGAAAGTAAGGTCACGCTTCCTGAAATTTGTACACACAATGATCCACGCGAAAAAATCAGTTTTGTCGTCATACCACTTCCGATCATTTCACACAGCACCTTGCTATTCTTTTACTTACACCTAACAGACATATTGGTAACAAGGAGAAATTTAGAGATATCCGATTTCTTCCAAATTTTACACAGGCCTACATTTGATAATATGTAAATTAGTACACGTTATATTATTATACTATACCACGCGGTATCTGAAAACTGAAAGCTACTATGAATGTACTGTAGTATATTGTTAGTATATAGAAACTGTAGTATATTGATATACACAGGGTGAACAAAGTATATTTTAAAATTACTACCTGTCTGTGCAAAACCATGTATCTATGTGCTGAAATCGTTTTATAAAACAATTACAGCAATGCATTAAAATGTCCATTACAGTTGGAAATACAATATGAAAAGACCCATTTTGCTGTATTTTTCTAGTGCAAAACTGAATGGTTTGTTTTACATACAAAATGTATCACATGACGCACAAATATGCGGGGTATCCTCAGCAGCGGGTCTTGAAGGAAGTCATGTCTATTAGAAAAAAAATTATATCTATGAATTAAAGAATGAAAGCTTCATACATCTTCAGAAAGTTGTGTACAAGAACTACCGTATTATATTTGGAAGCTTTCTCCCCTTATCATGTAGCGATTTATTTACTTTACTGATTTGAATTCCATCAAGATCTCCCAGTGGGTATCCCAAACTTCGTTTTATGCAATATTTGTTCTTTGTGTTATGATTAAAGTAATTAAATCATTACCCTATATATTCTGCTTAGTCTAATTGTTACATCTTGGTTGGCTTTGAATACCATTTTGTTTTGTGTATCTTAAAGTGGCATCAAATACAAGATTCATGTTTCATATGATATGAAAGATTGAAAGCCAGACTGAACCATCTCCATTTTCGTCAAAACGCAGAAAGAGAATCTCCTTTATGAGGAAATAAAACTTAAATGATTTTTAATCCAGTATCTCGTATTTGTCCGTAGAAAATGTTAGAAGTATAGTTATACAACTACAAAGACAATCTTATCCTCAATTTCATAGAAGTAAAACATGGTTCACTTTGGTTTTCTAATCCTTCATATAGCTATCTAAAACATTTTGTTACCACATTTAAAAACTCCCATAAACTTCTATGTTAGAAAAAGAAAGAAAGAAGCAAGAAAGAATTTTAAAAAAAATTCCTACTCGCAACTTCCTGCTTTTCTTCCACAATTAGCCTCATCTGATCCATCTGCACAATTCTCTGTTCCATCGCATACTTGGGTTGTTTTAATACATGCTCCATACCGACAGCGAAATGCATTCGAACATCTGCAAAATAACATCAACTATCAATACATTAGACATTTTTCTTTAGAATTGTCTTTTTGTGATTTATAAGTTATAGAAATTTAGTTCCTTAAATATATGCATTTTTTCAATTCCGAATATATGTTGTAGTGAGAGTATCCAGCTCATTTTAAAATTGAGAGCTACCTAGTTGAGTATCAGCCACTCTGAGTGAGGTTTTCCTAGGTTTTCCTCATTCACACCTATCAAATAGCGGGATAGTACCTAACATAGCTACTGGTCTTTCCTTAATTATTCCTCTTCTCTTCCTTCCTTACCTTCGCGGATAGTGTGCTCGCTAAGGGACGTCATCCCCCATACGTGAGGGGCTTAAGACCATAGCTGCCCTTATTACCTAGAAATATGTATAAATAAATAAATAAATAAAATAACAAGAAAATTGTCTAAAGAATTATTCTTCTCTGCTGTATTGCATAAAGTAGATAATCAGATTTTGAATTGCTTTGTTACACATTACAGAAACACGAAATAAACGCAATAATTGAAACTTTTTTTCTTCTTATTGCTACCTATAAGCACTCAGGCAGCCACCTAGATTTTAATCGTTTCACTTGATAAAGATATAATTCTTTTACATGGTAAGTAAAACATAATTTTCGTTTGTCCCAATTCTACATGCATAAAATTGCTACTGGTCTACACCATCCCTACATTCTTCATAAGTAAGGTTTTATGTAGTTCGATAAATATCTAGTAGTAATGCCTAGGTCGTCCATAACTAGAAATTTAAAATTTGTACAGTCCATTCATCATGATGTTTGTCTATATGATTGATTTTTAGAACTTAATGCCAATCGAATTCTTATTTTTTTCTTTAATGACACCTAATCCATTTAAAAACTCGCTGAAGTTTCATGATGCAAGAAAGAAGAATACAGCATATCTACATTGGTTATTTCCATGGGCGGCGATTAGGGAGGCAAAGGGGGGCAGTTGCCCGCACTTTTTTGAAGTAACCCATTAATGTATATAGTTTCATTTAGAAAAGTAAAGTTTTTGTATGTATTTACTGGTTCATAAAAAAATGGTGCCATATATTTGCCGTTCAGTGAGTATGTATTGGTTGTCTTCCCATGGAGTAAAAAAAAACTACAGGAATTGCGTTTTAATTACCACAGATTATAATCCCAAAATTAACCTATTGGAGCACAACAATTTCAGCATACTTTCACTTCTTATAAGGGCTCGATATATTAGTCAGCCGCTTTGAAACTAATTCAGAGAGCATTTCGCGAAAGAAAAAAAGAAGTCTTTCACAAGTTATTTTTTAATTGCACAAAAATTGACAGTTCCTAAAATGTTTTTTCTTCTCTCTAAAATAAGGGGGAAAAGCGTAATAAGAAACAACTTCTATCTTTTCCATTGTTTTGTAGTGCAATATATGAGTGAAGTTGTGTGTTAGGGGTGTACGAGTGTATATACAATTAAATTTAGTGAATTCAACATAATTCTAGGTTTTAGTGTTATTTTGTATAACTGGAGTATGGAGTGATTCTAAATATTGTTGTGTTTTGATGTGCTCCCTGAACGTGTTTTGGGAAGTTGCAAAAGCAAATATTTCTTTAAATGTCATAGCATATGCTTGTAGTATTTACTGTCTTTCATTTTCTAAGAGTAATAACATACATATAATAGCATGTGTGGAATTAAAAATTAAGTTGCACATTAATCCCTGTTTCAATAAGACTTTTGCAAAATAAGCATCGTTATTTATTACTATGATTAATATTATCCTTTCTATTTATTTGTTTTGCAAATTTGTTATTCAATAATGTGATCACTAGAGACCGGATGTTAGGCAAAATGCCTATTCTTTAATATTAAAGATATGATCAAAAATAACGTTTAATGTTTATATGGGGGGTTATAGTTTCGATTTAAGGCAATTTTATTTTGCCTATTTTGCCTATTTTGACCTTTACTGCCTAAATAATGGCTTTAGTGCCTAATATTGCCTATTCTATGCATTTTCTTCAAAATAAGCCTTCATTGGGAAAATATATAATTTATGTAACATAATACACACATTTTTACATATATTATGTATTTGTAAACACAAGCATGTGGTACGTTGCAATATAAGCTATACAAGATGAACTTCAAAGATGTGCACATACTTCGGGAGGTGATTCGTGACATGAAAAGCAGACAAAAGTCCTCTTGAATGTCACGAATCATCTCCTGAAGTATGTGCGCACCTTTATGTCCCTTTCCAATTGTCTGGATTCGATTTCTGATTCCGAGTTCGCACCCCTGTCACTTGCACACGACGCATAACTCGACAACATGCAACAGCACTTTTTGTCTTCTTTTCATGTCACGAATCACCTCCCGAAGTATGTGCACATCTTTCAGGTTCACCCAGTATGTGGAATGCATAACATGCCTCGTTCTTGTATATACAATAAAAGAAGATATTCTTTAACAAAAAAGTATATTTCTATATTCTTTCAACATTATCTATGACTTGAATCTATTTTTTAATGGTATTGAGCCTTTATCTTTATTATTTCGAGTTATATTTTAGTGCCTATTTTACTGCCTATTTTTTAAATTTTAAGTGCCTATTTGCCTGCCTATTTTCCAGGTTTTTAGTGCCTAAACATCCGGTCTCTAGTGATCACACATTTTTCCAGACAGAATTTTAAGATGTTCATGAGCAAGGAATCAAATCTCTTCTTACACTTGTTGTTTAAGAGTACAAAGGGCTACTACCTACTGGCGTTGCTCTTGCTCTTGTCAATTTACTTAATAAAATATGAAATACTATATACGGTATTTTAACTGAAAAAGATAGTATCCTATTAGTTATACAACCTTTTGTCAAACAAAATATTAGAAACAAGCAGGAAAACTAACATTTATATGCAAATATTCAGATCATGTCTTGCCCCCCCCCCCACTTTTAACGTCCAACCGCCGCCATTGGTTACTTCATAACTTTAATATTCACGATGATGAACACAAACAGCACCATACACCTTTCAAGCTTGAAGACTGATGAATGGTGATGTCCAATAGTCGGGAAGTAGCCAAAGTCAAATAGCTTATGTCTTATAGTTGCAACTTAAGAGATTCCCGAAATGTAAGAGAAATTAACCTTATATTTTAATGCCAGATCTTCGTCAAATGACATGTTAATTCGTATATTCTAATAAAACAAAGTTTTCTGATGCTTTCATTATATATATATATATATATATATATATATATATATATATATATATATATATATATATATATGTATGTTTCAAATAGCTAAATATTAATAGATAGGTTTTATTTCTTAAAATAAAATTTCAAATTATTATGTAAAAACTTACGTATTGTGTCCACAGGTGGTGATAGTTTCATCTGATCCATCTTTGCAGTCTCTCTTTCCGTCGCATATTTTCCACGCAGGAATCGTACTATAATCATCACATTGAAATGTACTATGCACGTCTGTAATACAAGTAATTACTTTGCAGTATTTATCTATCTCGTAGGCAAATTTGAAAAACAATACTACAGAAAGCGAGAAATAATTAAAAAAAAAAAACATTATACCCTGATACACACAACTGTATTTAGAATCTTGTTTTCTCCCGGTTTATTATTGTTTTATGTTATTTTTGTATCATTTAGAATAGTGGTTCTCAACCTAATTCCTATCAGGACCCCTAATTTATTACATCCTCTTGCCAGTGACTCCTTTATTATTTCTGGTTTGTAATAAGCTTGTGTGGGATTTTTAATATACTTATTGCGGAGATCTCAAGACATCCATCTATTTCTATAACAGTAGAATCCATTTCTTGCATATAGTGTGTAGGTGCAAGAAATGAGCAATAAATGGATCAAACATGTATAGTGGCAAGAAAGGCCTTGTTTAGAGTGCTACTGAATTTATATGTTAAAAAGATAAAAAGAATAATTATTGATTTAGGAAGAGTAATGTTTGTTGTTTGTTGGTTACGTAGTAATGTTATTGAATGCAGGGCCGGACTAATCCATCTGGTGGCCCGGGGCTATTAAAAATATGTGGTCCCTGCTGACTTCGCCTAATACATTTCTGTGAAAGTTCAGTAGGAAAGTTAAGAGAATATATTTCACATTTTTGGTCATATTTTATCTTATGAGGATGATTGTATCTCGTATGATTCCTTTTCAGGAAGCCAGTTGTGATTTTGATCAGGGGAGGCCCGCATTTACCTTGAGGTCCGGGACTACAGCCCCCTAAGCCCCTCTCTTAATCCAGCCCTGATTGAGTGCTATAGTATTTGAATGCTTTTGTGAAGGAACCGAATATAGAAAGTGGCTTAAAGAATGTTAGAGTTCCATTCGTAAGTTGATATAAAGAACTGTACGAAAAGAGTACTGAATAAATGTGTATGATTGGAGATAGGGTTAATTGTAAATGGTAACAGTGATACGTATGGAAGGCGTATACAACTTGTTCTAAGAGTTAAGGATATGAGATTAATTTCGGAAGTATAATCTGAACTGGAGTCTTTTCTGAAACATAATGTAACCTATTTAAGTAGTATCATAATGGATACAGTAAAAGCGACCAAATTTGGTCAGTTCATTCATATTACAAATATCGAATCCGATCCGTTATACTGCTTCAAAATGGAGGCCGTTTGAAAATTTTAAAATTTCATAACTCCCTTAATTTTGGGTCATATGATAAAAAATAAAGTGATTTCTAATTTTCGTTTAAAAAAAAAGCTTGGACAGTTGTTAAAAAAGTTATTGAGAATTTTAAATCAGTCCATAATGTGCGTCACGGAGATTGAACCGGACATTGCCGCACTACTGAAATTACACCATGCTCACGTATCTCATTAACTTTCAATTTTAATTGTGTTTCAATATGCAGGAATTGTTGCATTTGTATTTTTCTGGTATTTCAATATGCAGCTCTCATTAGTTTTATATCGCGCCTCTTTCATTTAAATTGAATTTTAAACATCTCTGCACCTATTGAAAATGTTTAGTAGACTTTTTTTTTGTTCTTAACAGTATGAATGAAAATAAAAATATGCCTATCAGAACAAAATTCAAAATAATATTTAAATATATTTTTTCGGTATTAGATTCTAATTATATTTATCTCTTCCGCTTATAATCGCGACACCCCTAGAGGTCGCGCCCCCCAGGTTGAGAAACCCTAGTTTAGAGTAACCGTTTGTTTAGAATGTTTGCTTTCGATTTCCGATTGAAATGCAGTCTGTACTGATCCATATGGCATAAGAATAAAGATAAGACAAACGGAAGTATTATTGCGGATTACCTAAGGCAAGCCATAATGAGAAGACCTAAAAGTAAAAGTACAGTACTATGTAGATGATTGCTAGTTATTATTACGTGTAATAGCAAATTTTCCTTGGTACGATCTTTCTGATAGTATTCTCAATCTAAGCCAATAGATTTTCGTTGTTATCAATACGACTCATACCGATCATTAGTGTTACTCATGAGACGAGAAAGACCATTTTAAAATTTGAGACGAGATGGGTGAGCAACACTAGTTCATCCGAAGCCTTAGATCTCAAACACTGTTTTGGTGTTACATGGTTCGTAATATAAAAACTATAAATTAATAAAGTGATTTTACGAACACAATGAATAGGATTTATCAACGTTTAAAGATAACACAAACCATTACACAATATACTGTAATAATAAGTATAGTTTACATGTTATTATATCGCACCCTTTGGGGGGTTCTTGCAACGCGGAAAGGTTCTGATAATTTCTAGATGAAATTATTTTTTAAAAAAGAAAATAGTACATAAATTTACAAAATGAGACGAGACGTCAAAAGCTTTTTTTGAGAAACTTGATGAGAAGAGAAAGAATTTTTCGAGAACCGAGACGAAACGAGACTTCTACAAAATTTATGAGACGAACGGAGAAAGTATTTTTCGTTTTGTGGGCAGTACTGCCTATCATGATAATGTAACTTTGAAATATATAACTCTAAAATTAAGAATGTTCTGTGCCACAATATACACGTATACATAATATTTGACATTTCCTAAGGTCCCACATTTACAAGAGACAACTAACTTCACTTTCAGTCGATTTTTAGAACTTTTTTCTTGTGTCAGAACAATATTTATGATGTTATACTGAACATGTTGCAGAATCACTAACACGATGCTCTTCTTTGCGAGCTTCGAATAAAACAATTTTAGGTGAATGCTCAAATGATCTAAATGCTAATGCAATGGTTTAGTTAAGTGTTAGAAAAGTAAATAAAAACATCTTACAGTTGACGTATTTTAGTCTCTCATCTACGTTACCTATCGAGAAAAATAAGTACGTATAACATAGTTAAATAATTTAAACAACTTATTCTATTCGTCGTAATAGCATTCTACTTTAAATAAATAGGTCTCACTTACCTTTTCTATATACTAAGATCATCATCTAATCTCTTGGTCTTGACATAGGAGTTCGAACCACCGCTTTTTGAGACATAATGGCTCAGTGGCAGAGCGCTCACCTCTAATGCTAGTGCTAATGGGTCCTTGGTTCGATCCCAGGCCATCTGAGTTGGTGATCGGTAACATCTTGTCCATGTGTTTTCTCGAGATTCTCCCGTCCCCTTCTGCATTTTCATTCCACTAATTTCTACATAGTCATTCATTTTCATTAATCATATACCTATTTTAGTGTACAGGGCATAATCATGGGAAGCTAACCTATAAATAGATAGATTGCTAGTGTGACTCTTCTTCCCCTAGCCCTCCCTGTTAGTCTAGTGGCTAAAAGCACCATTGGTGCACGGTTCCTGGGTTAAATCCCCGGTTGGAGAGAATTGCAGTTTGAACTCGTTACAGTAGTTTCGATTCTACCTTAAACTGTAGATTGACGTCTCATATAGTTTTGATGCTGAAAAGAGACACTAAAAAAAATCAATAAACAATAACAACTACTTCTTTTCTTTTTTTCTTTCATTACACACTCTATCACATCTTTTAAAATACAATTTCTTTGTAAACAGTGTCATAATCAGTTTCTTTTCTTTTTCTTAATTGTCTTTAATATTGTTCTGGTCTTTCCTGCTATTTCTAACACTTTCTCATTGGCTTTCTTTTCGACCCAGCTAATTTTCTTTATTCTTCTCCATACAACAATTAAAAAGCTCATTTCTGTTTTGTTTACATTTCTACTCCCCATAATGTTTCACAGGAAACATTTCATGAATATCTTCCAGTACTCTTTAGCTAGTAACCTCTAAAACACGCTTTTCTTCTTCTTAAATACTTCTTATACATTATAATATATAATTATATATGAATTTTTTTTCACATCTTAATTTTTACCGAGATACCGTGAAAGCAAGTTACGTGTTGAACTTTCCATAATCTAACTTTAATAGTCAACGCAACTTCCTTTCTTTCAGTCATCACTGATTTCGTCATGTTAGTAATTAATTTCATCCTACACCGTTTATTATTATTATTATTATTATTATTATTATTATTATTATTATTATTATTATTATTATTATTATTATTATTATTATTATTATTATTATTATTATTATTATTATTAAAGTTTTCTGAGATCATAATTTTCGTTTCAGATTCCAAGAACAATAATAGCAACATCATCTGCAAAGTGCATATACTTCTTACAAACCTTGTCTCTTTCCACTAAATATAAATATAGGCTATTCAGAAAAGCTGGTAAGGTTAAATCTCTGGTAAACATCCCAATGTCACTTCTCTCTGTTATTTCCTCTTCTATTCGTTCTTTTATCCGTTGCTTCACACGTAAATTTCTTATGAGTATTCCAACCGTTAAAGAAAATAGATGTATTGTGTTTTCGGTCACACACACGCATACACAAAAAGAAAAAAAAGAAACATAAAATGAAATGGACTTTCTCAGTTTAACGTTATAGTTATACCCTAAAATGAAACGGAATATTAATGAGAGTGATTTGTTATAAAAAAATATTGGTGGAATGATCATGTGGGAGGAAAAACACCAGAACTGCAGAAAATCCATAGACATGATGTTGTCTACCATAAATTCACATGGACTGGGATCGAACCAGGACGTCTATCATAGATGAACACTCTAACATTGAGCCAACGTATTCATAGTGTTGCAAGAAAGTTTAGATAGACTTACAATTAAAAAAAAATGGAAAATTACCAGAAAGCGATTCATACATCTACACACACACACACACACAACATAACATATGTGAAATTATGATATTGAGGATCTAAATGTGTCATATGATACTTTTTTAAAACTTTTTACTCATAGTTTTGAATCTACTATATGTTTATAGTTTTCATAAAAGACTATCGTAAGGGATATATGTAAAGCTTTGCTTTGTTGAGAAATGTTATTAGTTATTAATGTGTTCTCCTGAGCTGATTTTTGTTGAGACAAATCAGGTACGAATACCGTAATTACAATTTAAAATCCTAAGAACATAAATGAACCAATTTCACTTTTCACTATTAAATTTTGTGCAAAAGTTATTCCATAAAAATCGATAAAAGTACTCACCTGTTATTAGTGAAAGGATCATTAGTCCTATTAGACGTAAAATAAAGTAGTTCATTTTTTTGAGTATTTTCTATAACATAAGGTGAAATTTGACACTACTAATATTTTTTATTGCTTGTAATGGACTTCTTGTTGGTTTCAGTTGTAATAAGCAGCACGATGGTCTTGTCGGCTAAATATCACAGACCTGAATCCGTCAGTTTTTAAAATGCGTAAACCGTAAATGTTATGATGATGTCAGGTTCATTGGTGTCTGCTTTTTACTAAATAGCGTATGCGTTTCCGGTTGACTTATACTATAGTCTGAAGGGTTTTTTCATCTATTGTCTGTATAAATTGGTATTTATTTCATAAGGTTTTATTTTTAATAACTATCATGTGAAGAATATGTTCTCCTTCTTTAAAAGCTTTACTTTTTCATGTGCCTCTTATATTTCAGCCACAAAGAATTGAATGTTAGAAGAAAGGCCAGGAAATCATTTGTCCTTGGTGGAAGCACAAGAAAAGACCATGATGAAATATTTTTCCCTTGACATTTCAGATTATTATTCTTAAATTTTGTTTCTAAGCATTCATGCAACTATACAACTGAATATTAAACAGAAACTTAAGTTTGCCGAAAGTGTAATAAGAGTAAGTATTGATTCAGTACATGTACGCATTATTCTGTCTATTTAAGTCTGTATCTTGTTTGTTAATGCAATATTTCGTTAGAATTTGTATCTCAGTGTTAAGTTCAAATATCACAATTGTTCTTATAAGTTTTATAATATAAAATTTGATGCTACATATCAATCCAACATAAGGTGTTTGAAACGTTTGTCTACTTATTTCTCGAAAATGAATTTATCACATGAAGCATCAAGACAAAAGTATACTGACTATCTATGTTTCACTAAAATCAAATTTATCAGAAACGCATAGCCCCTTTTCTATTTTTTCTCCGCGGATTCGAGTTTGAGTTTATCTTTTTTTATAGTCTTACGCAATCACAAGGTTATGAAGGATGGAAATAAATCCTCATTAGATAGGCCGTTTCCCACCACACTATCTCGCCTTTCGAGACAGATAGATTACAGGACAACATTTTTGTTTACGAACAACTTAAAAAGAAAATAGAGATTGAGTTAAATTAGCTTATTTCTAGTCTTTCCGAACAAATTGAATATTTTCAATTATAACTAAAAACAAACTGCCTGTAATGAAACGAGAAATGAATAAGAAAAATCTTTTGGATATACTTGTTTATGTATTTACTTTTCGTTTATATCATTACTTGCAAATACTAGACCTTATCGGATTTGTGTGGAGCATGATTTGACTGCACCTTGTCACCAACTGAGATTTCTTTGCTAGCAAAAATAGACAGTGAGCGTTGGACACTACAGACTAGGCAGACATTCAACGTCTGTACAATCACTGCTACCTTCTATGACCTTCGTATGTACCAATTTGGGTCCAGACCTGCGAATTCCTATAGAAATCTGAAATGCGTTTCACCGTAGTACTATTTAATACCAAAAGCATTGAGAATAGGAATCAGGTACGAAATTTTAGATTAGTAAGGGTATATAATGTATTGAAACGTATCACTCTAACATTCCCTTAGTGCGACTGAGGAAAAACTCTAGAAAAACATATTGAGAATGGTCGGCCACAGTGTTCGAATCGAGATCTCACCTGATTACAAATCAAGTATATCATCATCTGAATAACACAAATGAATTTCGTCTTATTGTTCTGTCTTAAGAAGGTTTTAAGGTAACTATATGTGAAGCCACTAGGGCAATATAACAGGAGTGGGACAGCCAGTTCCGTTTCTTTGTGGTTCATAGGGATATACTGTATGTAAAGGCTGAAATTAAGGAAGTGGAGTACAGAGATGGATTTAGAATTAGCATTAAAGACTCTCCGTATACAATAATTTAGAAACAATGGGTTCATTACTTAGATATTCATTTACATACAAAATATCTCTCTGATATAAGGTTCTCTGTTTTTCAATGATGAGAAGCTAGATATTTGACAAATGTTACCTAAGAAAACTGATGATAAAAAATATTACAGTCTTTATTTACGTACAAAAGTCTTTATTAAAAATAAATACGGTAGGTACATCAAAACATCTCCTGATTCTAAAAACAAAAGAGTGCTATACACACTTTATTCCTTTCCAAATTTTTCTTATTTAGATAAATAAAATCCTGAACAAAGCTCTAGAATATAATAAATATATTGTTAAACTCTGTTCGGTAGTATAATAATTTTTACTGTTTTCGGTACATTATAATAATATATTTATTTATCATAATTGTAGAGCTTTGTTCAGATCTATTTAATATTCAAATAAAATTGTTCAAATCCTTTTATTTATTTAATTTACTTTACTTTGCTTTAAATTGCTTTAAAATTACGAGACATGTTACAATACAGTAATCTTGGGGATAGTAGTTTCAATTATCACAAAATATGAAGACACATGAAAATACTTTTCTTTATTCTTATGTTTTTCATGCACTCAAGAACACACCAGCGTCAACTTATGCACATAGTTAACACTTTACAAATACTGTATACACACAACTTCTTTGTAACTCTGTATACTTAATAAATTACGTAAGTAAAAAGTGTTGTGAAAACTATTGTAAGAATTGAGAATGTAAGTGCAGTTGCGCTGCTACAGGTGGATAATTCGTTGATCAAATTTATGTAGTCTTTTATTTCAGGTTTTGTTGATATATCATTTACATCCAGCAGAAACTGTGTTCCATCCTAGAAAAACAGATAGGGAAAATCAACATAAGTATATGTTTAATAAGTAAATAAAACAGATCTACAGAATTTAACTTAAACTGAATAAAGATCGCCCTATACAATTTTAATTCAAATAAATTAATTTCTCAGAACAACAGTGCCATCGAAACATAAACAGCGTCTCTCTAGAAAACAGTGGTGCGCCAACGCGTGAAATTTGAAAATGTGCTCCAAAATCCGTGTCGGAAATCTGAAGGGACCGGATGATCGATATAGACAGATTTTGAGTGTGAACCTATACATCAGAAGGTAATTTCCTGAAGATAGATTTTTAGTTATTTATTTATTTATTTTTAATGTTTCAGAAGTACTCTTCTTTCACTGAAAGCTACTTTCTCACGATTTTTCAAATCTCAATACTAAACTCTGAGCAGAATATGACTCTAGATCGATGTCGGATTTACGCATAAGCTAAACAAGCTAAAGCTTAGAGCCTCACTATCTTGGGGGCACCAAAAATTAAAGGAAACAGCTGGATGTATATATTCAAAATATAAGAAAAATAATAAATAAAATAAGATCTACATATAGCAACAGTGCTTCGTGTTCTGTAAGCTCCTATGATGAAAGTAATCGGGACCCTTCCGCTAACCTGCTTTCTAAAATATTAGTTTCTTCATTCCTGTATATACGGTGGCTACGTTCATCTTGATACTTAAAGGGGCCCTATTACCTTCACTAACTTAGAGCCCCACCAAATCTAAATCCGACTCTGCTCTAGATACCTATAACTAATGGGAAAAATGATGTATGTAGTATAACACTTTTTTTCAGAGCAGAATATCCTACATAATTTATGTCTGGTATCATTCTCAACACAAGTTTCACCATGTTTCTGTGAATGAATGGGTCAAGCATGACATACTTCCGTCAATATTTCTTGTATATTTGTTTCGGTTTGTTCCAAAGAAATGTCCTACATATGGAACTTACAATGGATGCTGGGACAAGTATGATATACTTCCATAAGTACTTCCGGCATATTGGTTTCCGATGGATTCCAAAAAAAATGTCCTACATAAAGAGCTTACCATTCATGATAGATGGCTAAGAATTACGTATTTCCGCAAGTACACTGTTAAAAATGGTTTCTTAAATTCGAGAAAATATTCCTCGTATTTGAGAACATCCGTTTCTTATCTGTGCACCGAGTAATACATTCTTAAAAGTAAGATTTCGATTTTCTCAAATCATTTTGAGAAATAATGACTCAAATGCGAGGAATTATGTCTCATTTCTGAGGGTGCAAATGCTTTCTTAAATTTGAGAAAAAATGTATTTTTTCTTAAAATTGAGAAAGTAACATTTGAGGAAATGAGACGTTTAACCCCAATTTTGAGAAACACATTTCTCAAAAAAATTGAGAAATATCTTCCTCAAAAGCGAGAAACGGTGCACAGAAACAGGGTTCTCAAATACGAGAAGACGGAAAAGGATATAAACAAAATATAAACCTGCAAAAAAATTCAAACTATTAGTAGACCCAGAATTTATACTGAATAAATACCTACAGTTATAGATATTGTTTAAAACATAACACATTTAAATCTTCACTTCAACTCAAGAAAATTACACGGATACCACGATGACTTGTATTTTAGGTTCGTTACTTATTCCTACTGCATCAGACAGTTGAACATTTTCCTTTCCATCACTGTCCACTTTCTCAAGACTTTTCTTTTTCATCAACGTGGTTTACTCAAGATTGTCTTGTTTTATCTAACATTACACCAACTTGTTGATAATTCTGATTCAAGAATTATCCGCCTACTTCAGAACAACGGCAACAATTTCTGCTGGAGTGTAACGTCCTACGTTCATGCTACGAAGCTCAGGGAGACGTTATGATGATAATGAGCGAAAATGCTATAATGAAGAAATTGAGAAAACATACATAAGATGTTTACTCACACTGCCCACTTCACGGAGGTGCAATCAAACTTGGGACCTTATGCATCGGAGGCTAGTTCTACCACTGAGTCATCGCAGTCCAATATGCCTACTTCTCTACCATAAAAAAAGTTGCCTACATGAGAAACACCGTGTTCGTGGGCTTTTCCAGGATTCTTCATTTTCCTCCTACAAGAAACGCACGCAGAAATTTGTTTCGGAGGGGCTCCAAGTTCAATACAAGGACAAATTGTATTAAAATATGTAAAATTGCACCTAAAATTACATAAAATTTACATAAAAGTAGCGATTTCGGGGAAGCTCCGGAGCTCCAGGACTCACCCTCTACTTTCCACCTTCTTCATTATGCAGGGGAATGCGACAGTATGTGCCCCTCATAAATGTGCTGAAACTCCACTGCTAGGATTCAATTCAGATTGGAAACAAGGTCACAAACCCATGCAAAAACTGCCAAGAAATGTACGTCCACATTTTCATTACACCATTATTATCCATCTCTATCACTGTCTCTCTTAGCCTTGGAGCACAATTCTGGTACGTTGGGTTAAAAAATAAATGAAATCTTTGAGTTTTACTTCCCACAGTTGTGTGGATAGGCTAAAGGAGACGATGATGATGAGAATGAAGAAATAGTGGAATGAAGAAAGTGGGAAGAAATGGGAGAACCCCGAGAAAACCCATGCACACTGTGTTTATCCACCAGAAAGCCCACTTGCCGCGAGCTGGGAATCCTGGGATCAAACCAAGGGCCTCATCGCACCAGAGGTGAGCGCTCTACCACTGAACTACCGCAGCTTCTACGTTAAATCAAGAGCAAATGAGTACAGTACTATGCCACAAATAACCAGCAAACGCGTGTCATTAAAACGATTACTTTTAGTGAAAAAACGGAGGCGCCAATCTATGCTAGGTGATCAGTACAAAGTACCTTTGTATTACAATTCCATAATAATAAATCACACTTTTGTAACGCTGTTTCTAACTACACAGATGACTTATGTATTCTTTGTTTCCGTACATAAGCTATTTTGCACATTATAACGAATGACGAAGGGTGTAAAACATTGACATGCCTCCCCGTTCCATTGTAATATAGAAAACAACGTACCCTACGGGGCTTTAACCCGCCTTCACTTGTTATTGCTGCACTTGTTATTATGTAAATTGAGTACTGAGCTTTGATATATAAGGAGCCAACCTGACTTCTATAGCCTATATAACCTGTATGAGGGAGTCAGCGTTCTACACCCTAACGAATGTACTACAGTAACGTTTAGTCTATGGTAGTATGTTTACAATTCACCCAAACTTACGTTCGAAAGTTGATATGTATGCTGCTCCTCACCGCTTTCACATGACGTGTATTCATACGCCACCTCAGTTACATCACCTACTGCGTACTCATATCCATTCGCACTTTGCTACAGCTGAAATCCTTTATCTCGTTTCCTGAATAGTAATTAAGCCCTAGCAATATTACTCCCTAGTAAAACATAGTAATATTATTTCGGTAAGATTGTTATCGTTATTTTAAAATCATCTATGATATTGCAAATCACGCACTATTCCATTCTCATTTTTAAGAAGTGAGAAAATCTCATAAATGGGAACCTGAAAATTTGCCTTGAGCTCATAAATGAAAACACATTTGGAAATAATGAGACATTTTTCCTCAAATATGAGCAAACCTTACTTATTTTGTTTTGAACATGCATTTTTCTCATTTCTGAGCAAGGAAATTTTTAAGAGTGTACTTTCCGCATATTTGTTTCCGGTGGGTTCCAAAGACATGTTCTACATGTGGAACTTACAATGGCTACTGAGACAGCATGATATATTTCCGCAAGTACTTTCGGTGTATTTGTTACCAGCGAGTTCCAAACAAATGTCCTACATCTGAAATCTGCAATGTTATGTTTTGTGCTGACCTGTAAATATTATAATGCAAGAGGGAACTGTAATTTTTGTCTGAATCTTGAATTTTAGTTCTCATCGGAAGTGACGAAATTATTTGGCTCATCAATTGTCTTCAGCATTTGAGTTTCAGAGTAGCAGTATTGTCTTCTCTTGATACCGAAAGTGCTGAAAATCTCAAGATGGCTCCCTAAAATGGCTCAATTTATGGAAAATTTGCAATTTAAAGCATAAAACAATAATTACCAGCAATGATACCAAAATCAAAACTGGTCCTCCATTAAGATAGGCATATTTCTTAACATACTACTATTAAGATTTGTGAGATAAAGTGCATAGTGTCACAACCAGGATTGTCCAGAATTCTAGAAAAGCTTTGTTTCAACGCGCAGTATTTCGAATTCGACAAATCCTGAAGTGGTGGTCCATATCAGCCTAAAGAAAGTCATACATATGCAATCCAAAAGCGCATTTCTTCAATGTGCAATAAATGTGCAAGGGATTTCCTACAGGGTACAATTCTCAGATATGCTCCCAACAAAATTTTCAGATATGCAATGATTTCAAGGTGGGTTCAAAGCAGTCAAAATATAATTTTTGACAGCAGTAAACTCGAAATGCTCAGTAAACTCATGTTTGAAATAACGCGTACTGCGATGTATTTTGTCAAGGCATATTTCACGTTATTTTTCACGTATAAACGTGAAACAATACATCGCAGAATTCATTATTCCAAACACAGGAGACCGTGGTGCTAGCAGTCCCGAACACCTCCGACTTCCTGTTGAAACATTCTGTGTCTACTGTTGTTAAGATTTATATTTTCCCTACTTTAAAACCACCTCGAAATCGGAACATAGGGGAAGGTCGTCTGGTATCGGACACCTTAGCTTTTTTTAGTTTACCAGGCTGAAAAATAGCTATATCAAATTACTTAATGCACAAAATGATAGGTTGGTATCTTACACACAACGTGTTAAAGGTGTTTAGACAGGTAAAAACTAATAATATATATTTTTGTAAAAAATCAAAGGGACACAAATTAGCGTTCTTAAAAAGCGGAGGGTGGTATCGGACAAACATAAAATTATAGAGAATTGGTCTTTTGAAGTAGTTTAATAACAGAACAAATTGCAAATATTAGCTGTTTACTTACAGGAGTTCTTACACACAAAATAGAGTTTTATTACGCTTTGAAATATAGCCTAAAATAAGAGTAAACAATATATCTTAAAATTCTTAGTCTCATCAAGAGTTGTTATTTTTTATTCAGACATAAATCACCATGATAAAACAGTCTGCCTTCAAACTTTTCATATTGTTCATGTACCAAGTCTTTACATATATTGCACTTTATCCAATCATCAAAAGACTCCCCGCAGATTATAATGTTTAGTATCTCAGCAAGTTTCTAAACTAGTTTTAAAAATTCTGGTATTCTTAGTGGCATTAGGTGAGTTAACTATACAAAGCCTTTTCATGATTGTATAGTATTTCTTCTTGGTCACGTTCTACTAGACGTGCCTTTGTTATCCGAGCAGCGAGGCTTAGCTGTTACCTCTTTCCCTTTCGACAGATTTTCGACACGATCTCCTAATGTACTCTAAGGAACACTATATCTAGCACTGGCCGCACATGCTTCTTTGGAAATAATTTTGTCCATGGCCAAATTCATATTTTCTACATTCCAATTGCCACGTACTTTCCCCATGATTTCCTGAAAAGGCCAGAAACCATTAAAAACGTCAAGTTTACTTACAAGTGTTTTGTCCGATACCACCCGATTCCCTTTTGTCCGATACCAGCCGAAATACTTGTAACTTATGAATGGCTATCTACCAGCTTGTAACAACACGAAGGCAACTATACGCCTAAATTATAATATATACACCCTAATAAATGCTGTGATAGCAATAATATATCAATACATTTACTTTGTGAGAAGTTGCAGCCACACAAATCTATCTCCGTGCAGCTGATCACTCGCAAAAATACAAAAACCTTGAAGCACGAGATACACCGTTCATCGGACAAATCCACTATGGCGTGGGCTTGGCTAATTCATTTCGATCAACTAACTGTATGCTTGACAGGTGCCGCCTTAAGCAGGAAATAACGAAAACTGCTTTTGTCCGATACCACCCGCTGTCCGATACCAGACGACTTTCCCCTATGTTGGAATTCTGTTGAGGATATGTCTGAAAGTTATACTCTGTAGAAAATTCCTTGCACACCCATTACACATTGATGAAATATGCATTTTTTGATTCCACATATGTGACTTCTTCTAGGCTGATATGGACTGACACTTCACGGTTTCTCAAATTCGAAATAGCGCGTGTTGAAATTTAGCTTTTGCACAATTTTGGACAGCCCTATCTGTGAAACTGTGCACTCCCTCCGTCATATGATATATATATATATATATATATATATATATATATATATATATATATATACTAAGATCAACTACGAACTCGATTAAATAACTTACCTCAAGTAACAGATCACTTGTTCCATTAAACGCGCCTGTAAGGTGGAATGCGTTTTCCCTGTTGGCAGGATCGGAACCAAACCATTCGATTAGCCTGTTTAGTGTAATATCGATTTCCTCCTGTTGCACTTGAGGTAAATCAGGATGAGTGATTATCTGTGCGAAAAGAAAGGAAAAACAAAGCTTTAGAAGTTGTAAATCTTAAGTTTCATGCTAGTGGAAGAGATGGAACTAAAACTATATCAGAATCAACTATTTTTTGCTGATTATATTTTGAATTTTTAAGATTTTCATGAAGATTGTTTCATGACATGCTGTATTTATTTTAAAAACGAAGGGTGCTTCAACAAGAGAGACCATGGCGCAAAGCGCGTCATTGAAATTTTATAGGGTCGAGAAAATTAGTTGAAATATTTAAACCACTTTTCATCTTTTTTAAAAAAAGTTTTGAACCTATATAATTTATACACCCCCAAAATTCAATCAAGTTCACATCTAGTGTATGATACAAAAAAATAATAGTGTTAGTAAAATTCAACTTTAACACAGGCCAGCATGATACCAACAGCAAGGGTCCAGTGTTCTGCGCTGGCGGAAATAACCGAGTGGTCTCGGGAGTTGGACTTTGGATCATAAACGCAGTCCAGTAGGGGTTCGAGTCTGTGTCACGAGTCTGACACAGACTCACGGGCAACACTAAGAAATTCTGCGTACACCACTGATTGATAGTATGTACATATACAGACACTTTTCGGGTTTAATTGTCTTAAATTTAATAACTAAATAAATTTGCCTAGTTTATATGGATATTTGTTGTAATATTCTTTGCGTGCACATAGAGAACCAACTCCAACTTAAATGCATGGCATTTCACTATGACAGTATTCTACGGTATTGCTTCGGTATATATATAATCTTTTTCCAAGGTCAATATGAGTTATAACGTTCTTTCTTCTAATATGTAATTCTTGCCAAAAACAGATGATAATCCCTTTCCCTTCCCTTCATCCAATACCACTGCCCTCTGAAGTCACTCGCTCTGTGTGCAAAACTCGCAGAAATCCAAGGATGGCAGACAACCTTCTCAATATGTTACCTCAGTTGGTCGGTTAAATGTTGATTTATGAGTCGTGAACCCTGCAACAGAGCTTCAGCGGGATGTGGTTGACAGATGAGTACAGACAATAAACAGTTCTCTCTCAGAAGAGAGTCATTTAGTGAATGAGAAAACATTTACGCTATATCGAAAAATTCGTCAGCGACAAACGCTACCAAACCATGAAGTTTCTTTTCAATAGGGCTTACTCTTAAGGAGATGAAATTCGGCATATTAAACTCTAATTTAAAATATATGGACATGTTCCCCATTTTTTTAATCTGCTTCTAACGGGGTAAAGGGGAAATTTCTATAATGTTGTTTCGATACATAAAATTGGCACTGACATTGTCTGTCTCCTATATACAGGATGTTTTAAAATGGATATAAGGGTTTAAAGCTTTGTAGTATTTACTACATTTAACGTACAATTATAAACAATACAGTCCAGTGAAAGAGCATCTCATTTTTTGCTACAAGTGTTCAATGTGAGCACCATTCGTCACACGGCACACACCGAGTCGATAATCGAGAAAGGCCCAGAAACTTTCCGCCGAGATATGGCACAAAACATTCAATTTAGAGGAGTCTCGTTACAACTGTACCATCTCGTGAGGATTTTCTGACCCCCAGATGTGAACATTATGAGTGTTCAAGTGAAATGTCAATTCATCACTGAAGACGACACGATCCAGAAAATCTTCATCGTCATGCAACAACATTTCATTTGCAAAGTTGGTACGTAAACCGTAGTCTGTAGGCTTTAGAGCTTGTAGCAACTGCAAACTATAAGGACGTAGTTGTAAGCCTCTCCTTAAATTTCTCCACACAGACGGTTGCAGTGTAACTACAGATTCAGTCTTTGAAAATGTAAAACACAAAAAGCTTTCTGCTTACTAGTCGCCATCTTTGCTACTAGTGCTTTCTAAGGGCGGACAGAGGAAACAGTGCATTCATATGCATGCGTACAAAACTGTTTAAGTTGATCTTTTATTAAGATGTATTATTTCCAATTGCAAGTTAATTGTAATAAATACTACGAAACCTTAAATTCCCGATATTCATTTTGAAACACCCTGTGTTTGTAATAATATTAGTATTGTCGCTTTATGCTATTAAAAGATTTGTTGAATAAGAGCTTACTTGTTTTTGTGTATGAAATCCACAAATGCTCTCTTTTTTAAGGTTCTTTGTGTGGTAACCTTATATTTAAAATCTGTGAATTCAGAGATTAGCGTTCAGAATGACGTGACGAGAACTAAGATAGGGGATTTGAAGAACCCTAGAACTTTTTTGGTTACTCTATGATACTCTCATTCAAGAACATTTTCCGCTGTGAAGAAAAAAAAAAGAATTTAAAAATTCCTAAAATCACTTTTTTAGAAGTATCAATTTTCAAAAATCTTCAGCGGAAGGACCCTCTAAGGGAGCATTCCATACCCCCGATCTCCCCAGTTATTGACCCCCATTGATGTTTAAAAGCCGGCATTCCTGGCTACCGGTACACACATCTGTAAAAGGATTAGTTTCTTACCTCTCCTGCTGGGGCAGCTGATAATAAGCAATCTCCTTTTGCTTCCTTTACAGGGACTAAGTTATCATTTCTACACAGCACTCGATAATCATCTATCTTTAGTTGTTGGGCCCAATGGTAGTTAGAAGGATTTTCTGAAAAAAGGATGCAAGTGTAGTGAGTTTAAAATTTAACATGAAATGCTGAATTAATGCAATTTCCACAATAAATTTTCATAATAATCTATATATATAAAAGAGAACGTACAAATCCTTTGTCCGCTCATCACGCTAATACGGCTGAACCAATTTCTTTCATTTTTGGGGGGTTATTAGGATTTGGACCCTAGATGGTTTTTATCATATCACTTTAATTTTTAATTACCAGTGTCTTGAGATAATTGACCATTCAAGTGTCCTCCTTTGTTAGTTCATCATAGGTATAAAAATAAACGTATGTATATGCAACCCGCATGACCGTGTCACTCGGCGGGTTAACATAAATGACAGGCGTTATAATGGTTTTTATCATATCACTTGAAAGCGAAAAAGTAAAAATTATCTAAGTAACAAAGTTTATTGCGTTCGGGGGTGACCGCAGCGAAGCGGGGCGGGTTAACATAAATGACAGGCGATATAATGTTAACATTTACTGCAATCTTCTATGGTTTTTATCATATCACTTGAAAGCGAAAAAGTAAAAATTATCTAAGTAACAAAGTTTATTGCGTTCCGGGGTGACCGCAGCGAAGCGGGGTGAACGCTGCTAGTAGTTTATAAACAGATAAGTGTAGTCTAATATTAAGGATAAATATTGTGAACAGCACATGAACTGTGTTTTGATAAGATTTGCATACTAAATTTTTGCGTCAATTTATGAATATTTTATCATTTAATTAAGGATTTACATATGTAGTTTATTGGAATTTGCATACGTAGCAGCGGGAGCAGATAACTTTTATTGGTATTTTTATGTATATGTATTGTTTATTTAGAGTATGTAATTGAACATTGACTAACAACAGGACGGGACATCATATTGGTGCAGCGATATTTTAATATTATCTAAGATTTACTTCGAAGAAGATAGAACATTCTGAAGTTCAGATACGCTATTTTGCTTGCAGAGAGGCAGAGAAGGCCTCAGAGAAAAAAAAACTTTAAGAAAGCTTGCGTTTCTAACGGAGCCTTGGTCTACCGCAGCGTGGGAAGAAATAGTGAATCAATGTAGCTATCTTTATTTGGGGTAGAATAACTATGAGCTCCACTCTTCGCATATATGCAGAGCTAGTCTCAATTCCTAGTGTAGTTATAGGTAGGAACATACACTGACACTAGAGAGACACTATGTCCGCAAGTACAATGGTTTTATAGCAATAAAATTTTTAGCGTATCTGTGGCAAAATTGATGATACAAAGAGGTGTTAGATTTTCAAGACACGCCTACTTTTCGCGTTCTAGTCACGGGAAGCGTCCCTTGGTCAACGAACTGCCGTCAGAGAGGAAGAAGTTGACAAATTTGAAATTTTGGACGAGTTCATTTTAGTCCTAGTTGTAGTCGTCCAGAATAGTGTTTGTAATAGTACCGAAACATCCGTCAGATGTCTCTGTTAAAAGATTATTTTCGTCTGCTCCGCTGGTACATGATTTGCTATAATAGTATGTGTGATGATATGTAAATAAACTTTCTGGATGTACCCGTAGTATTTAGTTATATTTAGATCGATATGTAATTTGAATAGTATTAATGGCTTGTACTAATGGCAGTTATAAGCCTGGTTGATGGTTGTGAGAAGTATTCAAAAGACTAACACAAACCTCAGTTTTTTTTAACATCGACGAGATTCGCTACTGTTTGATAGAGAAGAGAACTCTCAAATAGTTTTATAATACTTATTTTGATGTGTCAGTCTACGACAGCCTTGTGTAGGGCTCATTTAGCATATTAGCATTCTGTGTAGTATATTTAAATTGTGTATTTAACATGAGAATTCATATAATAATCAAATCCTTCAATGCATCAATTTCACTGGTATACAATTTTCAATGTCATTGGGACAAAAGGTTACAAGTGTCGCCACTAGGTGGTTCCACTTGTCAAGCCGAGTACGTGAACCTGTGGAGTGACCAAATTTTAAATAATTTTGTTGTTTATTTAAATATTGCCAAGTAGTACAGCACAGTGTTAGTAAGTGTTATACACAAAATTAAAGCTTAGTAAATAAGCTATTAAACACATATTGTGACATTTTGCAATGTAATTGGAGTGAGTCATAAAATGCAGAAAAACATGAAAAACTGTTGAATATCGGAAATAAGTAGGTCATTGGAAGCCTACAGGTGAGTGATGTTCCTTCCCCACCTATTTTGGGGAAAGCGGGCAATAGTGGTTTGGCCCAACACGAAGTTCCAGCAAACAATGAACTTCAGTTGAATAAAACAGTACGGGACACAACCAGAGAGGCAGTCTTTCTTGAATATTCGAATCGTGAACATCGGTCACAAATCTCTTAGTTTTTGTTTTAACCGACCGTTAACTTGGAATCTTGGAATCGACATTAGTCGCGTTCAGCTCTGTGGTCGAAAAGACAGTGTGTTAGTTTAAAAGTAAATACATTGTGAGTGTATTTTACGAAATGAGCACTTAAAAGTTAGTTACTGTCATATAATCTTCGTTTACACTGAACTCATTTTCTAGTGGAATGAGAGTGTAGGAAGTACTCCTAACAGTTAAGAACGTGCGGTTTGCGGAAATGTCAGCGAGTTGATATTACATTAAGTGAAACATGTACAAAAGTTGCAAGTGTGAAGAGACATTGCTTCATAGTATATTTTGTGAAGTGCTTCGCACAAGTATTAACTTTTTCAGTCATACGTCATGCGCCGTGTCACATGTTTAACATTATGTGCAGTGATTACTGAAGTTAATTATAGTATTGGTAAAGACAAACTCTATGCCTGATTCTTTAGGCAATGACCAGTGCTATAATACCGTTCAGCTTATTTAAATAACGTTTGGTACAAGAAACTGAGCATTTATCCTTGTACGATTTAGGCGCGTTTAGCGAAAATAAATTGCAGTGCGTCATATAATGGCAGACTAGTGCGAACTTTCATCACATATTCAATGATTCGCTAGTACCATCGCACAGAGGACTACCCGCTGAACCGCAACTGATGCAGCAGAACTCTGATGTTAGAGGGGGAATGACCGGTAAAAGAGCCTAGCAGCACAACAGAGGAAGAAGGAGGATGGTCACCAAATACGGAAGAAACGCTACAGTGAAGAGTAGGAAGTGTTGACATGCAGAGACACTGCAAGAGAGAAGAGATCAGCGCAAGTAAAACAAACGTGCACGAACAATAAAAATGAGATCTCTGAAAGTGTGATTTAAAATTTCAAAAGGAAATATTAATATTTTTTTTTTATTTTCGGGTCTCAGTGCGAGACCGCGCGCGCGTGTGCTCTTGTATAATACAATATTCTGTGCATTTGGAATGTTGGAGAGGTGCATTAAAAGGATTACCACCGGAATTTTGAGCTTCTCTTTCTTTACAACAGTGTGGCTGCAAGGTATGTGTTACCCTTTTGCTGTCTATTTGTTTCCTTTTCAGGCCAGATGCTGGGACTATCAATGAGTCGTGAATACGATGTGCGTATTTTGGGTAACTTTCACATTCAGGATGGTTGTTAAAACCACGGGTTCCTTGAAAATTAGAGTTTCATGCTACAGAGAACATTGTTTAACTTTTCAAAATTTTAATTTCTTTTAAATAAGACTCTACCGACTGATCTAAATTCATTAAATTAACTTTGTGAGTGGAGGTTGCATTAAGTTAGAGTAATTTTGAGTGTGCATGTGAAGTCTCCTCCCACATTTCCATTCTAGCATATTAATTATTTTGTTAAATTTATTCATCACATGCAATCATCCTTCCTCCCGTTCACAATATACACGCAGTGTGAGTAATAAGTTCGTGGTATGTGAGGTACCTTCAGCGCTCTATCGCTGAACACAAAGCTATTTAAGGAGTTCTTGTTTATGGTACCCCCCTAATGCTCCGCCAGTAATGCAATTTCATGACGATGTCGACCGGCAGAATTTGGAAGAAAAGAAAGGAAATCGAATCTACTTGTCACTTCGTTTAAATCCTATACACTGAATAAACTAGCCATTACGGAAACATTATACCATGGAATAAAAGAAGCATAAATCAAGTAATAACATTTGTTCTTTAGATAAGATCTTCCTTTTTTTAAGTGTGAGAAATCTCTAAGACTGTCATTTTCAATTGTTTCCCAATCCACCACTAAGTGGACAGTATCGATGTCCTGTGGAGTCACATACAAACAGCGTGGCCGCGATTCTTTGGGAACTTTTTAAATACTTGTTAGATATGACGCCCTGACGTATAGAGTTCCGATTGGAGCACTTGGATGCTTCATTTGACGCAGATCTATCAACATTAGAGGTGTTGTACGATTCTGGGATCGTAATCATTTCTGCATAGTCATGTAACAAACATTAGGTACCACCAGTGGCGGCGGTTGGACGTTAAAAGTGGGGGGGCAAGACATGATCTGAATATTTGCATATAAATGTTAGTTTTCCTGCTTGTTTCTAATAATTTTGTTTGACGAAAGGTTGTATAACTAATAGGATACTATCTTTTTCAGTTAAAATACCGTATATAGATATTTCATATTTTATTAAATAAATTGACAAGACCAAGATCAACGCCAGTAGGTAGTAGCCCTTTGTACTCTTAAACAACAAAAGTGTAAGAAGAGATTTGATTCCTTGCTCATGAACATCTTAAAATTCTGTCTGGATAACTGTGTGATCAAATTATTGAGTAACAAATTTGCAAAACAAATAAATAGAAAGGATAATATTAATCATAGTAATAAATAATGATGCTTGTTTTGCAAAAGTCATATTGAAACAGGGATTAATGAACAACTTAACTTTTAATTCCACACATGCTATTAAATGTATGTTATTACTCAGAAAATGAAAGGCAGTAAATACTACAAGCATATGCTACGACATTTAAAGAAATATTTGCTTTTGCAACTTCCCGAAACATGTTCGTAGCCATTAGGTGCAGTTTTCAGTTTCTTGGAGCACATCAAAACACAACAATAATTAGAATTACTCCATACTCCAATTATACAAAATAACACTAAAACCTAGAATTATGTTGAATTCACTAAATATATAATTGTATATACACTCGTACACTCCTAACACCACTTCACTCATATATTACACTACAAAACAATGGAAAAGATAGTTGTTGTTTCTTATTACGCTTTTTCCCTTACTTTAGGAAGAAGAAAAGACATTTTAGGAACAGTCAATTTTTGTGCAATTTAAAATTAAGTTGTGAAAGACTTTTTTTTTCTGTTTTCGCGAAATGCTCTCTGAATTAGTTTCAAAGCGGCTGACTATATATCGAGCCCTTGTAAGAAGTGAAAGTATGCTGAAATTGTGCTCCAATAGGTTAATTTTGGGGCTACGTATTTTCTGTGGCAATTAAAACGCAATTCCTGTAGTTTTCTTTACTTCACGGGAAGATAACGAATGCATACTCACGGAACGGCAAATATATGGCACCATTTTTCTGTGAATCAGTAAATACATACAAAAACTTTACTTTTTTAAATGAAAGTATATACATTAATGGGTTACTTCAAAAAAGTGCGAGGGCAACTGCCCCCTTTGCCCCCCCTAATCGCCGCCCATGGGTGCCACTCTTACATGCGTTTTTCTTGATGTTGCAATTTTCATAAATAGAAATGTATACATAAACTTCTGATTAAAAAAGAGAGAGAAAGAGGACAAAAATAAT
This sequence comes from Thermobia domestica, assembly GCF_964235325.1. Classification (NCBI taxonomy): domain Eukaryota; kingdom Metazoa; phylum Arthropoda; class Insecta; order Zygentoma; family Lepismatidae; genus Thermobia; species Thermobia domestica. The sequence continues at coordinate 121,917,893 of NC_137454.1, read as the reverse complement.
GGGAATGCCTTCGCAAAATAGAATTTAATCTGATTATTATGGTATTGAATCACCTTACATAGCTTGTAGCAGAATCGAGGCATGTAATTCATGAATCGATTCGAGAGGAATGGTAGACCGTCCTTCATGTAGTGCAATACTCAGTTGCGTCAGCGGTGATGAAGGAGGCCTTCTGTATTGGACTCGGTGCTCAGAGACTAGCCATATATGCTCAAAGAATAATGTTCAAGTCGAGGGGTTGAGAGTGTTAAAAGGAGATGTTGGTGTTCACCTATACCTTGACATTCTTTAAATAGCGCCTGAACAAGTCTGGCTGCATATATTTGCGTATTAACATTTTGGAAGACTACACCGTTGTTAGGATTAACATATGTAACCTGCTCACCTAAAATTTCCGCATCGTTTCTACAGTGACTCACATTAATATTCGGACACCATAGATATTACACATAATTTGCTTGCTGAACATGAAAAAAGCAATAAATGGGAAACCAACGGACAACAAGCAAAGAGGCAATGGTTTGGTCGAGCAAATATGCTATCAGTTAATTAAATTATGCAAATTAAGTCCACTTTATGAGCACGCGATTGCAATATACCGTATTTTGGACGCCACTTTAATATTCGGACAGTTGTTTTGACGTTTGTTTATTAATAGTAAACGAGACAGCGGAAGAGTTCCAGTTGCAGTTTAAGTTGTCCCGAGACAGGACATGTGTATCTGCTTAGTTTACAAGTGATTAGTGTGACCGGGAGAAAGCATAGAAGGAAAATGGGGCGGGAGGGACCAAATACAACGTTTAACCAACGGCATTTAGTAATTTTTCACCATGCGGAAGGTCTATCATACAGGGAAATTGCAGATTTACTCAATATATGCAAAAGCACCATTTTGACATTGTACAAAGATTTAATAGAGATTTTAAATCGAGTCAGTGCCTCAAAACGGTCGACCCGTGAAATTGAATGATGGAGAGAAAAGCAAATTGATTCAGAAAGTGAAGACAAATTCCAGAATAAGTGCGCTGAAATGAACAGTAGAGCTGTATGAAGAAACGGGGAAGATGGTGCGTTCCCAAACTGTGCGGCGAGTGTTGTGAAGTGAGGGGTTCAATGGGAGAATAGCTAGGAAAAAGCCTTTTATTAGTAAAATTAACAAAGATAAAAGAGTTAAGTTCGCTAAAGTTCATATTGAGAAGCCCGCAACTTGATGGAATGGCGTGTTATTCACGGACGAATCAAAATTAAACCTCCATGAGTCCGATGCCAAGGTAATTGTGTGGCAGAAGCCAAATACAGAGTTAGATTCTGCAAATCTTCAACCTAACGTAAAGCATTGGGGAGGAAGTGTGATGGTATGGGGTGTATTTTTGCATCGGGAGTGTGAGAACTGGTGTTTGTTGAAGGGATTATGACAAAGGAGGTTTATTTGAATATTCTCCGGCAAAATCTCCACCAAAGTGCTGAAAAATTAGGAATTATGGAGATGCTTAAATTTTACCAGGATAATGACCCGAAGCATAAAGCGCATGTGGTGCGCGAATGGTTGCTGTATAATTGTTCGAAAGTGCTTGAAATAGCACCGCAGAGTCTCGACCTTAACCCTAGAGAGCATATCTGGGATGAGCTACAGCATAAGGTCAAACGGGTACAAGTAACGTCACGAGACGATTTGAAAAGGGCTCTCCGCGCAGCATGGGATGACATATCGCCCCATTCTACCAATAAACTTGTTGGAAGCATGTCCAACCGTTTACAGGAAGTCAGGAAACGTCGTAGGTTTCCCACTAAGTACTAGTGAAGCGTTTGTGAGCAAGCAACAACACACACAGAACATCTATGTAGTAGGTGTCCGAATATTAAAGTGACGTTGCAAATACACAATGTCATCAGTATTTGTAAGTTCTTTCTGCTTCTTTCGTTCAAGAAACCGTATTTGTACTTCTTTTCTTTCTATAAGTATATGAATATCTAAATACCTAATTTTTTCACTCACACGGCTCTCATTTATTTCATAATCCTTCCTACTTTTAACAAAATGCAAGTGTCCGAATATTAATGTGAGTCACTGTAAGTGTGATTCGTCCTTTGAAGAGTAGCAGTAGCAGAAATGGAATACTATGAAATGGCAACCACCCAACACAAAGCTGAGCCTTCTAGAGAGAGGCATCTGCTGCAGGCTACCTTCCAGTGCCCCATGACACATCAAGGGGGACCTAGACAGAAAATCGTGCGGGCCGACTTATCTTACAGAATGGCGCCTGCCAATATAGTCTCCCATACGAATGCACAAAAAAATAAATAATAAACAATCAAAGGTTGAAGTCTGATCTACATTACCGTATTCCTCTTGCACGATCACCTCTGCACCTGTTTTATCGCCGAAAACGTCCTCGGTAGTTTCGTGAGATGGTGGATGGTCGTCGCCACTGATGATAGTTCCTGTCTCGAACACAGTGATGGCCGTATACGTCCCTAGGCATACAGGTAAGCAGGAAACCCCAACATGTACCTGCACACGCCACACGAGATCCACACTTGGCATTATGGTATATCGGGTAATAAACTACTCATCCTGTTCGCCTGTAGTCTTTAATCAGGGGACTATGTGTCATACATTGAGACGTACTATTTTGGCACCTCAACTCCCAGAGTATGACGCGCGTCCTCATAAAGGCAAGGCATTTCTGCATGCTTTATACTAGGCATTCGGCTGTACAATAACCGAAGCTAGGTCTTCCGGATTTAAACACTATTGAATATACAGATGGTGATCAGAAAAATGGAAACACCTGAACGAAATTGCAACTTACCAGATTAATATGGTGTCGGGCCACCTTTCGCCTTCAGAACAGCCTTGATGCGACGTGGGATGGAGGCATAGAGGTCGTGAATGGTAGCAAGTGGAATTTTACACCATTCCTCGTGCAGGGTATCGGCCAGTTCTGTGAGAGAGGATGGAGGTGGAAATCGTCGCCGGAGTCGTGTTTCCAAGACGGACCACGGATGTTCAATTATGTTGAGATCTGGGGATTGGGCGGGCCAGGGGAGGTGTTGAACTTCATCCCGATGTTCCTCAAACCACGCTGTAACAACGCCAGCTGTGTGAATGGGTGCATTATCATCCTGGAAGATGGCGTCATTTTCCGGGAACAACATCCGGATCATAGGATGCAAGTGGTCTCCTAAAATTGCGAGATAATCGTTGGCAGTGATTCGTCCGCTAAGTGTGACCACAGGACCCAATGAAAACCATGATATGGCGGCCCACAGCATCACCGAGCCGCCGCCATGTTTCACAGTTGGGCGGAGACACCGCAGATCATAAGCTTCTTTGGGCGTTCTCCACACATAAACACGGCCCGTGGTTTGGGATAGGGTGAAGGATGACTCATCCGACCATATCACACGTTTCCAGTCCTCAACGGTCCAAGTTACATGATCGCGGCACCATTTGCGGCGTGCGAAAGCGTTATGGTCCCTGATGAGCGGTTTGGCCCGTGCAACACGACCCCGTAAGTTCATGTCATGTAATTCGCGGCGGACTGTGATTGTCGAAACAGGGCGGGGGATTTGCTGATTGAGTTCCTCCTTCACTTGCTCCGCAGTGGCACGACGGTTCTGCGTGACAATGCGCTTTAATACCCGGCGTGACCTGTCACTCATGATTTTCTTCCGCCCACTGTTCCGCTTCTCCGATGTGGTTTTCCCGTGTGTTGTGTAGGCCGTCATCACCTTCGACACTGTCCCACGCGACACACCTAACACAGTAGCCACTGCCGTCACACTCACTCCACATAACCGCGCACCAACAATTTTCCCTCTTTGAAAATCTGAGAGGTCTCCCATTTTACACTCCCTCCGTCTGCTGCAGCCACTGGACACTGCTGTTCCACTGCGCCTACGTAGTATGGAGACCGATCTAACACACCACCACCAGCGGTCTGGCGTTGCGGGCGCCACGACACCACTGCCAACCCATACATCTGACGTGTTGCCAGCTACAGGTGTTTCCATTTTTCTGATCACCATCTGTATGTGAGACATGATTGGACTGGTGTGATGACCAGCGAAACTCCACAACAACCATTGCCTACACGTGACGATCTACAGTGAATCTGGAGCACTGTACCTCACACATCTGTACGATAGACTCCTTGTCCGAATAATAGCTGTATGATTGCTTGAAATGGTTACGTATGCTATTAAAGTGAATATGTTTTTTTTTTTTAATCAACCTATACAACACTTTTGGAATGAACCGTGGATACTATGTTCGGATCACTACCACCTACTGTCACCTTCTTCCTGTATATCAACTTTGGGCCAGATGTGCGTTACCATCTATCTACGGGAATAAAAATACATTAAAACGATTTTGCTTGTACTTACCGAATATTTTTAGTGCTGTGTTGATGTTGACAAAAGCGATATCACCTCCTTCTTGATCGTAAAGACATCGTACTGCTCCTTCATCACCAAAATAGATCTCTTCTTCAGCTTTGAGCAAGCACTTTGGTGGCTTTGTACCTTCAAAAAATATTGATTTTTCAATATTTGTAAGGTCATTTTA